>NC_142291.1:29726806-30039509 GCF_965620075.1 Prunus avium
AGTGACCTCCAGCCTTGAGAAAATACGACGCATTCAATGCTACAATCCTAGCCTGCAAAATCATTAAAGAGAGCAAACAATTTTCAGATGCAAATGGCTTAAGTGAGCTAGGAGAAACCAGTGGCAAGAGATTGTGGCCAAGCCTAAAGCCTCAACCCCGAGTGCCTTGCCAACACGATCATAACATTGACGTGCAGGCTACCAGAAAAACAAGAGAGAGAGAGAGAGAGAGAGAGAGAGAGAAGGCAAGCAACACCACAAAATCAACTACTTGACATCAGGAGCATCAGAAACTCGACTTACATCACCCATTATGTCTTGAAGGGGAATCCGAGTACTTCGTCACATGCTCAATATAGTAGTAAACACAACTTCTACAAATACATTGAAGGGACATAAAGAAAAAAATAAATAAATGCATGACTCATTGCACTGAGCCATGACAAGAATGGGTAGAACAAGTACATACAAAACCTTGTAAGCAAAAAAGGAATAAGCATGAAAAAAGCTTGTCTTAATACACTGAGCCGATGAAAAAGACACAAACAGAAAGGGCATTTCAAAAGACAAACGCATTACGCATCAGAAAACTCGAGCTCACATCATACATGACATCCTGAAGGGGAATCCGAGTTAACTCATCACATGCGTGAAAGTAACACAAAACAATTATGCTTTGTTGAAAACATACAAAACCTTGTAAGCAAAAAAGGAATAAGCATGAAAAAAGCTTGTCTTAATACACTGAGCTGATGAAAAAGACACAAACAGAAAGGGCATTTCAAAAGACAAATGCATTACGCATCAGAAAACTCGAGCTCACATCATACATGACATCCTGAAGGGGAATCCGAGTTAAATCATCACATGCGTGAAAGATAACACAAAACAATTATGCTTTGTCGAAAACATAAAAATCCAACTCAGATAATAGCAAATGCAACACAGGTGATATGGATTAGTAAATCAATAAGCTAAAAGAACAAACCCACATGAAGTATGGAAATCCTTGAACTTGCAAAAGCCTCAAGAAAGGCTCTGCCACCAGCTCAACCAAAGAATACCACCCCAAGTCTCTCCATATTTAAAGTTAGCTACTAGCAAAGAAAAGAATTGCAAGAAACAAACCTGATCAGGTTGTGCAACATCAGAAAATATCACATCAACCATGCCAACAAGCATACGATATTTAGCTGGATGTCTGGCATCTTCAATAATGGGTATAACATTCGTGCGCTTCTTTGCCATGTTTACCAAGTCTCTGCCACTTCTATGAGAAAACTCCACTGCATAGACAACTCCAGTCTACACAAACAACAGCAGTTATAAGAATCTATTATCAGCTTAACCAATTTAAGAACTGCAGTATTAAAAATAACACTTACAGGGCCAACAATGTCAGACACATGAGACACTGTGGTGCCAGAAGCAGCACCAAGGTAGAGAACACGAGCACCAGGTTTCTTCATCGACATACAGAAACAGAGAGATTGTAAACTCAAAATCATGGATAGAAAAAAGACAAAACAGAATGGAAGAAAACTTGGAGTCAAAACTTACAATCCATATATCATCAACACCACCGAGAATAGCTGCAGCCAACTTAGAACGGAAAGGGTTCCAAATTCTATATTCAACTTTTGTTCCATCCTCATTCTGAAAGGAAGAAAATGCACTTTAAGGTGATCTTCAAATTTTTTATTACATTCATCAACCATGAAAATAAAAATTGCAAGACACAGCAGGAACCAATAAGTCATCCGTAAAGCTATTGCTTTGAAAATCAATTGTTTTGAAGGCATTTAAATAAGAAAACTAACGAAAGAAACCGACCTGAACAGATATCCTCTTCTCGTTGTAAACAGCTTCCCCGGGCACCATATTCTTGGTTACAAGAGCATCTTCTTTACCCTTGGCAATGAACACCCCTTCATGTCTGTGAGGCTCGACAACTACTTTGTTTCCACCCTTCATTCCTCCCCTTCCACCACCACGGCCTCTTCCTCCACGGCCTCCACGATCACCACCACGTCCTCCGCCACGGCTTTTAAAGGCACTACCACCTCTGTCACCGCCTCTTCCACCACCACCAAACCTGCCTCCTCCTCTTCCACCTCTCCCTCCATCACCCCTGCCCCTGAATCCACCACCGCTACCACCACGACCTGCACAAAACTCACAAAACTATAAGGGCTGCTGCTAAAACTTCCCAACAATAACAACCATAAACTCAAAAAAGTAAAACAACTCAGAAACTAAGAATCCAAATGAAGAATGTATAGTAAAGAACTGAAATTTTATTTATATTTTGTTGAATACAAATTACCCAGAAGAACCAAACCAAAAGCATAAAATGTATTTTCAGCAGACTACACAGATCAATCATATTTTGCTCTACCTCGAGGAGGTGCCATCTCTGCGATTGTTGTTGTGAGCGGCTATGGAGATGAGGCAGCAGCGAGAATACGGAGATGAGGCGGCAGCGAGAATCTTTATAATGAGTCGCTTTAGGGTGTTTTTTTTTTTTTTTTTTGTTGAAAGAGCGCTTTAGGGTTTAGGGTTTTGATGTTACTGTCCTACTTGGATGCGTGTGGTGTGGTGATAATTTACTCAGAAGTAACTCGCTGAGGTAACTCACGATATAACATTGGGCCAAAGCGGCCCAAGCAATGCATTTATCTCAACAAGCTGTATGTAGCCCAAGGCCCTAACACTAGAAAACGGAGCATTTATAATGAGGCGGCTATGCTGAGGGATTCAATTCAGCCTTGCAATGCCGAAGTTGTCAGTTCGGTGAAAAAGGGCCTTAACTTGTAGACAAGTGGTCTTAGGATAGAATCTTGGCAATTTGTGTGTGAGAAAACCCCCCCTTCTCCTTCCTAACTTTACCCCAAAAAAAAAAAAAAAAAAATATATATATATATATATATATATATATAAGAATTCATTCGTGCAATAATAACTCTAAAATTAATCGAATGGATATTAAGGACCCCCGCATTATAACCACTCATTACAGTGCTAGAGAACATACACAAAGGGCTAAATGATTTATGGACCTTTGTGTTTCTTATTCTTTTGAGAGGGCCTCTAACTAGTATGGATTGATTGACAAGGCCCAATTTAAATGGGTCAGTCTGTTAGGCCTTCTCTAACTTAACTCTTCTGGAATTTAGTGAATTTTCTATCAAATTTTTCCCTTTTTATCTAACTTGTCGACTCATTCACGACCATGGGTATAGCATAGCCTACACCATGTGTGCTCTTTGCTCATGCCTCATGTGATTGGAAGGACGAACCCTGGTCCCTAGCTATAACCATGTAGAACTCATAGAACGGAATCATGACCTCCATGTAAAAATACAATGATCAAGAGCCAAATCTGTCTAAATCTTTGGGTTGGTTGGCAGTTGGGAAAACGTTCCTTCATGGACCATTATGTGACTAATGAGGAGGGTACATAGTACCTCTGTTGATTTTGTGGTTAGCTTCCCTTCATCTATTTTCTTGTGGTTGTGGTTGGGGTTAGCTTTCACTCGGAACTAGATGGTAGACAAATGTATCTGGAATTTTTTTTTATCAAATATAAACTTCAACGGTACAATCAAAGACATCAACAAAACATGTAAAATATCAATCCCGAGGGGGCAACAAACTAACATACTAAATGCAAAACTAAACCGGACAAAAGCCGCACTAAAACTACTAGCCCATAACAGCACAATCAACCAGAAGCCCAAACAAAGCCCACAAACCCAACATAACGAAAACCCTAAAACAACTCATGAGCCTAGACGACCCTAAAATAGGATTTCCAGCAATCTACTTGGGCATAAAAGCAAAAAAACAAAACAAAACAACAACTTTGCCAAAGAACAATTAAGTTATTTGCAGTAACCTCCGTCAAAGACAATGTAGAATCAACTTTAGAGAAGATGAGCTGCGTTAGGGAGAGGGTTTTGGAAGCAGGATTTGATTGAAAACATAGATTAAAAGGGGTGATGGGGAACTTCAATCTAACCATGGCTCAGAAGAAACCACCACAAAGAGTTTTTTATTCAAAATGCCCCAGTAGACTTATTCACTAATCTAAAAGGAAAATATGAGAAAAGAGGAATGGAAGGAGGGACAGTGACGCTTCTTCCTCCTCCCCCCTCTATGGAGTTTTCTTTTAGGACTCACAAAAGGAGAGAGCGGCTAAAATTTCTTGGGATAAAAAATTACCAATGTATATGGATTTAAGTTGGCTTCCAAGTTTTATTTTCTATTCCCCCTAGCATGACCATTTTGTGTGAAAGCGGAAAATATCGATGGAAATTACTATGATGTGCAATATGGGCGTAACAAATGTGATAACGGGGACTTTGTAATTCGACCTATACATAGCATTTGTCTCTGCATTGACCATCATAATCAAACATCATCATCTTTGTACCTCTTTTTAGAAAAACAAATAATGTTTTCTCTTGCTATTGCTTATTTGTACCATTTTTATTGATCACCTCTCTAATACATGTAGGTCTCACATACACTGGCATTATTGCTTACTAAATTGATACTTATTTTGCCAAACTGTGAATCTAAACCACATTCAGAGACAAAAAATATACTTTAATAATCTGACAAGAGAGCATTAGTCTATAATCAATTTATGGGTAACCACTTATTTGTCTTTGGGCTTACAACCAGGCTGTGATGTGTAGTTTAACTGGCTTTGTGCATTGTTTGAAAGCTTAATTAATAAAGAGAGATTCATGCACAAGAGTAGTGGAACACTTGCTGTAGGTGAAAGGTAAATGTTCTGCAAAATAAGGAGATATTGTTTTCAGAAGGGTTGAAAATGATTTCAGAAAGAGTTGGAATCAAAAGGACATGGGCTCAAATAAGCTTTAAGTTATTCATTGAAGAAGATGATGGAACTAATTGTAGTGGTTGTTTTCAGAAGTTATTCAACTTTAATGTTCGTCATTTTCATCAGTAGGGCAGTCTTTTGATTAATTTTATGGGGTAAGGCTGCGGAGAGGTCAGAACTCAGAACTGCAAAACAAGTCTAAAATCAACATCAATGAGGTTGGTTATGGTTGTGACAGCCCAATTCACTTTAATGCTACTTTATTTCAGAATTGCAAAAGTAAAAATTATAACCTAGAAATCTCTAATCAGTCTCCATCCTCGGGAGAAAGAAGAGTACATCTTTTGTTATTCTTTTCTTACATCAGTAGATATGGGCTTTAGCCAAGTTGGTTAGAGCGGATGTGCTCCCCATTCTGCATTCGAGTTCGAATTGACCTCCATATAGTTTAGATTATATTAAAATAGAATATCGTTTGTATAAAAAGGGTGCAGAAAGCATTTTCTTATTATTATTAAAAGTTTTATGCAAGCTCCTCATACATACCTAAAATACTACCCAACTATTTGGCAAAAATGGCTTCATGCACAAGATTTTCCAAACATGTAATTACAAATGCAAAAGGGTAATTAGAGTGGTTAATCCAGAACTGTTTTTATGTGCGGGTAGGTGACCTCTCCTTCATTTTTAAGTGGCATTGATTAGGCGCGAAAATATTAGTATATATTATAGGAGGTCAAATGTGTGTCCAAATGTCAAAAACATGTTGATGAGAAAGAGAGATTGTTTATTCCCTCACAATGTCTTGTAGTGGGGAACCCACTCATTGAAGTTCCATAATGGGATAATGGGGGATGAAATTTCAAAGTCACTTGAACTTGGAATGAATAATTTTGAGGACCCTTTAAGAAACAACAAAGTTGATGAAGGGTCAAAAAGGAAAATGAATAAAAAAAACAAAAAGAAAAAGAATATTTAAGTGGGAATTTCCATGAGAGATTGGAAACCCACTTTGGCAATCCACAGCCTCTGTTGATCGAACTCAGTCACAACCATCATTGTGAGGACTTTAGCTTTTTTACTTTTTTTTTTTTTTGGATGGACTGTTCAGAGTGAAACAGAATATATCAAATCCTAGAAAGTGTTATTATTCTAACCATATCATTATTTGGTAAAAAAAATATAAAAAAAATAAATTACATTACCATCAAGGCCTAACATATATGGATTGAATCATTGAATTTTCTTTGGTTTTTTAGGTTTGCAGTTCAAATGGTCATTGTAGAAACAGAAAAAGAAAAGTCTATTGGATTTGATCATAATTGAAGGGGAATTGACCATAGGGAAAAAGCTATAAGGTGTGGCCCTTTGGGGCTGCTCTCTTGAGCATATTTCTGAGAGCAAGTAATGACTTGTCACTATGGACACTGCTTGTCTATTTCTCGTGATGTTTAACATTTTATTGCCGACTCTTTTGTGTCTAGTTGCACAAATATGTATGGGAGAACAAAATAGAGAAACTTACATGTCACGAAGTGTATACTTTCTTGTCATAACATAATAGATTTATATATATAAATGGATATACACCTCGTTGCATATAAGTTTTAGTCGATGGAGGGGATTTTATAAGAAGTACAAGCACCCTCCTATTATTGCATGCGTTTGATCGGATGGGTCCATGTTAATAAATACCTGTCACGAACTGCATTCTTCTTGTTGAGTTTGAGATAAATTCATTGTCCTTTTACTACTGTGTAATCAACATAGGATTACCAAAACAACAATAATTAGCATTGGTGATAGTCATGAAAGATTATGTTTAGTCGACATCATAATTTACCGATCATCTTCATTGGATGACAATTTTTCAAAACAATACGAGACATGTATGGGTTAGGGTTAGCATTTCTTGATACGAGCTCATAAATAACAAGATTTATTATAATACGAACTCATACGATACGATCATCATCATTTGATAAAACCACTTTTTAAAAGAATATTGTTTTTTTGGCAACAAAAAAATATTGTTTTACAAGGAAAAAAAAGATTGAAAATGATAAGTTGTATAAGATTTTAGGCAATGAATTTTAACCTAAGATGTATGAAGGACGATAAAAAAGTTACCGAGTTTCTTGATTTTGCTGACATTTAAATGATATGAGAAGAAGTATACAATACAAGTGATATATTTAGTTTAGAAATTAATATCATAATCATAATTTAAAAATACGACACAATTATTAAACAAATCGAGTTTTTTTATATATAATTTTTTCTTATACAAGTAATAGTCTAATTAATCTGTAGGATGTAGGAAGAAGGATTCAGACATGAGTAAAAGGATGAGGACTCACTGTCCTGGCTAACTAGTCTAAAATCGAGTTATTATTAAGGTACCTAACTTAGATAATCTAAGTACCTAACTAACACGCATTGACTAGTATTCAACATAAAGGCAAAATGATGCGATTCAACACAAATTGATTGCCATCTCTAATTTATGTGATTTCCATCTCCAATTATAAGCTAAGTGATTTTCAATTGACTTAATGAGAACCACAAGATTGCATGCAAGTTGACCACTTGGCTGCTATTATATAAGTCCTCCTCTGCATACATGCATGACATAAAACAAGGCTACATTGAAAGAGTTTTATTTATATAGAAAAAGCTCATGAAAGAGAAAAAAAGAGAGGAAGAAAAGCTATGTGTGTGTGTATATATAATAACTATGATGAGGAAATGAGATATAAAATAAAATTATAATAAGAAGGATCATCTTTTTGGATACTTGTTGTGAGATCTCCATTTTTTTAAAATTTATTTTTTTCAGTTCAAATGATTGAATAGATGGGTCATTCATTAGCAAAACATGAAACAAAATGAAAAAAAAAAGGAAAAAAAAACTGATAATAAATCAGGCCAATACACTTGACATTCTGCACTCCTTTCGTCATTTTAATTTGATTAATCTATGTGTGTGTTTATATAAATAAATAAATAAATGTTCACTGCTCTAGGAATTAGGAGTTACGAGATCATGAGCAATAATAAAAGAATGGGGATACGGATCATTTTCTCACTGTACTAATCTATGCTTCCCTGTTTCCCGTTTTCCTCAATAATTGTGCTTTCATGAGTATTGATTAGAATTTAATTATGATTTACGTTATTTAACTGCCCCACTAAATCGAATAAACAATTCTGCCTATATATGAAGATGAGAAAAGGCTATTGCTAGAGAAATGCTCTAAAATAGCATTATAGTGAGAAATACTTTTGGAAGAAAAAATCTCACCAAGAACTTATTATATAACTTGCAAACATAAGTAGACATGAATTAGGCCAGTTGGTAAAGATAATGTGTTATTTTCTCTTGCATCAAAGTTTGATCTCCCTCTTCGTACATTAAAATAGCTTATAATATCGTAATATGTTCTCTTCCTTTGCACCAAAGTTCAATTCCTCTCTTCGTACATTAAAGTAATTTATAATATTGCTTTTGTAAAAAAAAAAAGATTTGGAAACATAATCTGAAGAATTTGTTAATAAGTAAAAATGCGAAGTATTTCAATTTGCAAGTATATTGGAAAAAATAATTGTGACTTTTGTATTTGGTGCTTTTGGGGTCTAAAAATAAAATAATAGTGACTTTACCAAGGGCAATGACTAATCCACTTTCCAACTTTCTTCCTTGTCTTGGCGTCATCTTGAAGAATGAAGACCAGAGCACCACCCCGAAACATCAAGTGCTCAAAAATACCCAAATCCCAAGTTCCCATCCCAACCCCCAAATCCCAATTCACAAACAAAAACCCCTCAACCAAAAAGAAAAATAGAAAATACTCCATGTGCTTGACCCGTGGCCAGTGAGATCATACAAGGCTACAAGCTACAGCTCACTCCCTCACTTCCATCTTCCTCAGTCCTCTCTCTCTCTCTCTCGTCGCCCTCCTCCCCCAACAAATCCTCATTCTCTCTCTCAACACATTTCCACCTTTTTCCCACCTTTTATTATTAACTCCAACAGCTCCACCAGCCCCTGCCTCTCTCTCTCTCTCTCTCTCTCTCTCTCTATGCAACACAAGAAAAGTGGAGCAACAACAACACCCAACAGCATTTACAAACAAACCCTAGAGCTAGAGCTACACTGACACACATTTCCACAATGGCACAGCCATAGCCATTGAATTAAGCAACCATTCAACCTCAAAGCTTCAACCTTTGACCCAGTTGAGCTCAGACCTCTCAAATCCCCCACTCACACTCTTCATTTGAATTCACCATGGGAACCTGCACTTCAAAGCCACCAAAACCCAACCCATATTCCTCCAGAGACCCAAATGACCAAACCAACCCTTCACAAACCCCCAAATCCCTTCCGTCCCTCACCCCTCACCACCACAAGGATGACGTCGTTTCCCGGCAGTCCCAGTCCCAGTCCCCCTACTTCCCCTTCTACAGTCCGAGCCCCGCCCATTACCTCAAGAAGTCGTCTCCGGCGAGGACCAAGAGCGCCACTTCCACTCCCAGCCGCTTTTTCCGGCGACCCTTTCCGCCGCCGTCGCCGGCCAAACACATAAAGGCCGTGCTGGCTCGGCGGCTCGGCAAAAAGGCCTCGGCTTCGGTGGCGATACCGGAGGATGCTGAGGACGAAGATGGGGTTGAGCTGGACAAGAGGTTTGGGTTTTCTAAGGAGTTAACAAGCCGATTGGAGGTTGGCGACGAAGTGGGTCGAGGGCATTTTGGGTATACTTGCTCTGCTAGGTTCAAGAAGGGTGAGTTTAAGGGTCAGCAGGTTGCTGTCAAGGTCATCCCCAAATCAAAGGTTCGTGCTTTCTTTAATTCCTTATCTCTTTAGCTCATCTATGAAAGCTCTCATTTGCTTAGGATTGAATTGATAATAAGGAGCATGTTTGATTTTTTTTTTTCCTATTGTTTTAAGAATTGGATTTGGTCCACCCCGTTTGCTTAATGTTGCTGGATAAAAGTCGGGTTCTTTTTATTATTTATTATTTATTATTTATTTTTGTCATTCTTCACTTCAAGATAAAAGCTGAGATTTTAGGCCTATGTTGAATCCCTGTTATTAGTATTGTTGTTGTGGGTCTTGTGGGTGGAACCAGGGAATGGTGGTTTGTGGTTTATTAAATTAGTTACTTTACTAGTTTACTGTGTGATTATGTTAATTCCTACCTGAGTGAAGACTCGAGGTTGAATGCAGCACAAGGAAGATCTTTACAAGATCTTGTCATGTGTTCATATCAATTGACTGTTGAGGAATCCTTCTAGATATAGAATATTAGGCATTAATTTTTTTAGATGTATACAGCTCCACATCTTGGAACTTTGAGTGAAAGGGGTGTAAAGTGACCAACTTGTTTGTTTATTGCTTTTCTCTGGTCAATGATAGGTGTTGATGATCTCTTGGCCTACTTGATCCATCTGAATGGCTTACACCATGTTTTGCCACACAAGTTGGGATATTTTATGTTCAAATCACATTTTGGAACGAAAGTACATTTTTCCTTTAAACAATTAGTATGTTTGGAGATTGATTGAATTCCATGTAGTGGGAATAGGAATAAACACAACTGTTTATTTTCTTTTCTTTAACGGCTTCTCCTCCATATAACACTTCGTTGATGTCTAAGATGTGACAGTTCCTTCTAAAGGATAAACAAAGCATACAGTCCAAGAGTTGTGAGTGGACCTAAATATGGACAAAAGTCATGGTCCAAATTGTGGTTTTGGTCTTCACAGTGGCATATAATTGAACTAGATCATATGGCAGCCAATCGATGATCACAGCCGGTAACAACCCATGATCACAGCCATCCCAAACTGCCGAAAACTTTTTATAGGTCACATTTCACGATATTGACTAAATACATGGTAACCATCAGAACCCTCATTAGGTGGTCTGACACTTATTCCAAGAGGAAAGAAACATTGTACTTAATCTTTTGTTGTTTTGTGTTCTGATGATCGTGTACCATAAGGTGGTTCAGCAATAATTGGAGCTATATGATTGACAGTATATTATTTTGAACAAAGTTACAAAAGATCTATGTCCAACCAATACTAAGGAATAAGGGACTGAAGCTGAACCAATATCCAGGGTCAAGCTGACTCAATCTACCCACTCTTTCATTAAAGAATAGAAGATGACGACTTTGCTTTCCTTCCTGACAAGTCATTCTAAAAGAAAGACAGGGAAGAGAAAAAACTCTTGAGGGATAGCAGCTGACATCTTTCTAGCCTCTAATAAACATAAAATTATGCCTCATATGCTGGGAGAACAGAGTTTAATTATTTTTAAATAAAGTAGATTACGTATTACGAATGTTGAACAAATGCAAAATTGGATGACGTAAATACTCCAGTTGCCTGGGAAAAAGGTCCAAGATCATGACTGGTACAATGGAATACTGGTATCTAATTGGATTTGAATTCCTGTTTCCTGAGTAAATTTGGAGGGGAAATATAAGATGTGAAGTACTTAAAGAAGTATATAGAAGGCCATGACAATGCATTCTGTTGAGATAATATGCAGTTTCTGTATTTTTGTTATGATAATTTATTGTCATGCCAATGTATTCTTTGTTGTTAGATGACAACTGCCATTGCAATTGAGGATGTGAGAAGGGAGGTCAAGATATTGCGTGCCTTGACGGGACATAGCAATCTAGTTCAGTTCTATGATGCATTTGAAGACAGTGATAATGTCTACATAGTAATGGAGTAAGCTTAAAATTTGAATTACTATTTAATACTACTTCGGGTTTTTCTTTTGCACAAGTAATAGTTATTGACTGAGGTGAAAATTTATATTTTTATGAATACTTCACTAAACTTGTCCCATTATTGAGTATGAGCAAGTAATCCCCTTGGTGAGGTTGTATGATTCAGTTGGTTTTCTGTTTTTCATTTTTATTAATTTACATTACATGGAGGATCGCTTAATGGTCTCTGAATTTACAGTATTCAAATTTTTTGACATTTCAGGTTATGCGAAGGTGGGGAGCTTTTAGATAGAATACTTTCAAGGTATTTTTTAGATGATAGTATATAAAAAAAATTAAAAATCTTCCTTGGGACTTTCAGATGCTGTTAATTGTTGCCACTAACTTGATATCATGTTACTTCTGAAGGGGCGGGAAATACTCGGAAGATGATGCGAAGACTGTCATGGTTCAAATACTGAATGTTGTTGCGTTTTGTCATCTTCAGGGCGTGGTGCATCGGGATCTTAAGCCAGAGGTGGAACATGTTCCTTTCTTTTCTTGTTATGAGATGCCTATTTAAAGGCTACATTTGTTATGAAGATCTGAGTATAGGAACGTGGGTGTGGGTATTGACCAAATGAAGGGGCTTTCTGGTAGTGGATGAGGCTGATTAATCTTGCCTGCACTATCGGGTTTAGGGGGGAAAACATTCTTAAGTTAGATTCAAGTGTTCCCCTCCCCAACCCCGAACAATTTTTACAAGAAATGGAACTGCCACAACTGATGCTTGCTTTTATAGAACAGAGAGGCTGCAGTAAAATCCGCATATGTTTCAATTGACTGGATACATAGTTTCCCAAAAATTACTTGACTGTTTCAAATTAGTGAAACTAATACATGGTTGATTCTTGTGGACTAAGATTAAACGTCATCCTTAGGAGAACTAAAACCTATTTCTCTTCTGGACTAAGTTTAAACACTATCCTCTAGCAGGACTAAACCATTTTTTCTCCTGGACTAAAATTCTTTTCTAGTATTGTTATTACTATTTGATGCTTCCAATCTCATAAACTCGTATCAGTGGATTTTCCATGGGTCTCATAAGTTCCCAGATTTCTGATGTCATTGCTGTAATTGCTGTAGCTGAGGTTCCCAGCTGTTTCTTTAACAGGTGTTTTTGAAGAACTGAAGAAAAAGCCTGAGTATTGACCCATATATGCTTGGTCCATATGGTATCTTTATGTGCTTTGTTCAAAAGACGTTTTATGTGGGAAGTGTAGGGTTTCCTCCTAACAATTTACAAGAAAACTGATGTCTCCCCATATTGCTGTGCCAGATACCTTGATACATATGTCAGATATCCATCATTAAAGCTAGAAGTTCTGGTCTGCTTGATATATTTGTTACTGTTGATTGTTCTATATGTAATTATATTTGTATCAATCTAATGTTCTTTTTTCATTTTTCTTATCAGAACTTTTTGTATTCCGCTAAGGATGAGAATTCCCAGTTGAAAGCCATTGATTTTGGCTTATCAGATTTTGCCAAACCAGGTATGCCTTTTCCTGAATAGTCCAGCTCTATCTTCTTATCAATGTCTCAGCCTTTGGAGTTTGGAGGGGGGTTTTAATACTCATTCTGGCTTACAGATGAGAGGCTTAATGATATTGTTGGAAGCGCATACTATGTCGCACCTGAGGTTCTACATAGATCTTATAGTACAGAGGCTGATGTTTGGAGCATAGGTGTAATAGCATATATTCTTTTATGTGGTAGTCGCCCATTTTGGGCCCGGACTGAGTCTGGGATTTTTCGAGCGGTGTTGAAAGCTGATCCCAGTTTTGATGAAGCACCTTGGCCGTCTTTATCTACTGAAGCAAAGGACTTTGTTAAACGCTTATTGAACAAGGACCCTCGGAAACGAATGACAGCAGCGCAGGCTTTAAGTGAGTCTTCCCTATCTCTATTATGTATTAAGTTTCTGCCATCACTTTCCTGAGTCACTGACCATAATCTTTTGTTGGCAGGTCATCCTTGGATCAGGAATTATAATGATGTAAAAGTGCCTCTTGATATTTTAATATTTAGACTCATGAAGGTTTATATGCGATCATCATCACTTCGAAAGGCTGCTTTAAGGGTGTGTATATGTTTTCACTGATGAAAGAAAGAGAACTTTGTCTCGAATTTTGCCCATGCTGAATCAGATTCTTGGTCTTAAGAATTTTGTATATCAAGTCAAATGATTGGGTTAGTTTTCTTGTTGAATGGGATTCTTGTTTTTGCGTCCTAAAACATGTGAAAATTTGAGAATAATTATTAGTATCCATAATTATTATGATGATCAATAAACCCATCAAAGCCTGGTAAAAATAAGGGAAGTAGCGGGGTTTGCTAAGGTGTTATCATCAGTTACTCGATAATTGCTTCATCCAAATTATTCTTCTATGTGTGTGCATAGTTGTGTTTTTAATTTTTGGTTGTATGTTTTATATTGTTCATAACTTGAAATTTTGGTGTATGTATAATCAATCTCTTAAGAGTTCATTTTTTTTGTCAATTTTTGTGACAGGCCTTATCTAAGACATTGACTGTGGATGAGCTCTTTTATCTGAAGGAGCAGTTTGCACTATTGGAGCCAAACAAAAATGGCACTATAACTCTGGACAATATTAGAATGGTTGGTCTCTCTCTCTCTCTCTCTCTCTCTGAGATAAGTCAATGCTTATAGTATTCTTTTCATTTTGTCCTGGACAGGCCCTGATGAAAAATGCAACAGATGCAATGAAGGAGTCTCGCATTCCTGATCTCATTGCATCGGTAATAATGTGGATGCTAATTTTTTTCTTTGATGTTCCTTGACCTTTTCTATTGTGTTAGGTCTCATTGGCTGTAAAATTACTGACTGATTATTTCTTCCATGACAGCTAAATGCACTTCAATACAGAAGAATGGATTTTGAAGAGTTCTGTGCAGCTGCATTAAGTGTTCATCAGCTGGAGGCACTTGATCGTTGGGAACAACATGCACGATGTGCATATGAACTTTTCGAGAAGGATGGAAACAGGGCAATTGTCATTGAAGAACTCGCTTCAGTAAGTTGAAATTTTATTGTCTCATTTTGCAGGCTTGCTATAAATTAAATTAAAGAGTTTGATAATCATAGGTTGATTTCTGAGCATTCAACATGTTAGTTATTAATTGGAGTTGATTTACATCTCTAACCAATTTCTATGTTACTTGTTACCCTGGTAAAACAATCAGAATATTGGAACTAGTTACTGTGGAGAGAACTAATTATATTAAATAGTTTTGGATAAACCAAACTTTTGGTCCTTGTTTTTTCACTTGTTTTAACCAAGTCCTTTTATTTTTCAAATAAAATCCAATGCCATTCATTCCTCCATCACAATAATAATTAGTAGTCTTTTTCTCCAGAAAACTAATTATATTAAAGAGTTTTGGATAAACCAAACTTTTGGTCCTTGTTTTTTCACTTGTTTTAACCAAGTCCTTTTATTTTTCAAATAAAATCCAATGTCATTCATTCCTCCATCACAATAATAATTACTAGTTTGCTTCATATCCAGAGAGAAAGAGGAAACTACTGTAGTTAGTAATTTAGTTGACCTCACTGTAAGCAATTTTAATGCTCAAATTCGGAAAAATGGACTTATTATATTGTGTAGACTATAATACGGGTAGGTGGCAGGAACGCTGCATGGCATTTTCTCTATACTGACCTTTGACGTCATATCAGTAAACAGTGGTCCACATCAACACTTTCGATAACAAAATTGTGATTATGGTGCCTAACAGATCACATTGCTTCACTGAAAAATTGAAAGATCTAATTGAAACAATTGAAAAAGTAATGCTGGGAAGTCCTCGTGTTGCATCCCTTCTTTTTCCATTCAAAAAAGAAAAAGAAAAAAGTAAGGAGTGTATGTTGGTCTAGGGTTTTTAATTTGTACGCCAGTGCATCCTATGCATCTGGATTTTAGTAGGATCTGCCCGTTGTCAAACCATTTAGAAAAGATGATCTTGACATGTTGATTTGCCTTTTCTTTTACTTCTTATTTTTACCATTCTAGAAACAAAAGATTTATAAGGCTTAGTACATTTTGGACTGGAGCGAACTGAGACTACTGTTATTTACATTATCTTCAAAATGCGTTTCAGGAACTTGGACTTGGTCCCTCAATTCCGCTTCATGTGGTTCTCCATGACTGGATTAGACACACTGATGGGAAGCTAAGCTTCCTTGGCTTTGTGAAGTTGTTGCATGGTGTGTCCAGCCGGACGTTTGTGAAAGCATAGGGAAGTTATAGAGCATTATTTGGGTATGCGTTTTAACCAAACGAGATGTGCTATGTGTTGATAGACGACGTGCATCCAATGATTGATTTTCAAGATTTGGAGATCTGATAAGATGGCCAATTTACAATCTGCTTTGGCACATAGAATGAGCCTTCTGTGCCAATTTGGGGAGAGAAGCTTGAACTTCCCGGACACTGCAGGTGCAAGCCTGGTTACCAGTTTGAATGCTGTGTTGTTGATATTCAGAGTGTAAAGCTGTAGTTAGTTTGCCTAAATGGGTAATTACATATTCTTCAACTCCTCAGATGCGTTGTACACGTTAAATTATCCTCGTCTCCTCCAACATCTGTCCAGTTACTGTGAAACATGCTTGAATGAATTGCCTCAGTATTGGAAAACTCCTCTGTGGCTTCAATTGAAAACCAAGCATACAAGCAGTGTGGTAACTAAAAAACAGTGTAAATAATCTCACATCCGGTAAGCATCTGGAAGTAAAAATTTTAGCTCTGGATGATGGAACAAGAAGAAGAACTACCTTCTCAGAGAATTAAAAGGAAAAATTAGAAAAAGAAAAGTTTGAGTTTTGAGTTTGGGATCTCCTCCTGCTGTTGCAAGCCTTGTGGCTGAGGATGCTTTTGAGTTTATCAGGCTTAGGGATGTCCAAAAGTATTTCTTGTTTTAATTTGGGTCTCCTGGGTACCGACACAATTGGATTTTAAATTACAAAAATTGTTAGTATTCAACTACAACATGAGTCAAACGATTACTGGTTAGTAAGTTCTACGGCGCTAACCATTCGTTTTGACCCTATGAAAAATGTAGTGGTGCTACACAGCAAAGATACCACCTATTTTTCAGAGTTTTGGTAATAATTAGTGTCTATATTAATTTAAATTTTTTAAGAATTGCAAACATGTGCTTAGCCAAGTTGGTTAGAGTGGATGTGCTCCTCACTCTATACCCAAATTTGAATTTCTCTCCCCATAGTTTAGATTATATTAAAATAGAACATCGCTTGTATCGAAAAAACAAAAAGACTAAGAATTACACATATAGTATAGTACAGTTGACTTTCATCCAGGATGAAGTTAAACAAAGTTCACTCTCATTGCACAAGCCTCATACCCAAAACTTTCCTGTCTGATGGGTAGTTTTATCGTCTCGCCATTAGTCAGGGTTAATATTCGGGTCCACCCTTTGTAATTTCCTGCAACTGCAACAATCTATTGCTTCCTTTGTAAAAATATGAGATTATGGGAGAATATGAGAATAAGAGAAGATAATTTTTCTAGTTTTCAACTTTATTACTTTGTATAACTTACAACAGGAATTTATACAAGAAAAGGCTTGCTAACGAAGCTCAATATTAACTACAAGTAGGTAGCTGGTGCCATTAATGTTTTAATTAGTATCCTTCAATCCCCATACAATCACACAGTCCTCAAGAATACTCTCCACAAGGCCTGGAACTGAAAGCTGCAGTCTCCACAAGTCAAGCTAATATTTCCTGCTTTCACACTTCCAACATTTATTGCTTTCACACACAAGCTAACATCCTTCCTAAGAGCAATTCCAACAGTCAAACCCGTGCCATGGCAAGGGGAGTGTGGGGGGCTAGGGCAGCTACTATTCACATGAATAGTGGCAGCCCTTGCAAAAAGCAATGTTGGTTTCCAGCAGTTGCCATGGCTGAGGGCAATCACTATTCTTTTTTTTTTTTGTTTTTTTTCACAAATTTGTTTACCTAAATAATTAATTTGGATAAGATTTTTGGGTTCCAACGTGTCAATACTATTCATATCTCATAATCGGATAAAATTTTCGGTTTCAAATTTCAGATAATCAGTAGGTATTTATAGAAAAAAAATTCGGATTTTTTTTCATATTTTTATTGCAAAAATATTGGCTGTCGTTGGATTGGAGGAGAGAATCACGATTGGAGCGCCCAAACGACGCCACGTGTCCCAGAGCAGTTGGCGCAGCGCAGGGCTGACGTCAGTGTGTGCATTGCACACACCAACGGGAAAAAAAAATAAACTCTGTGCGTTGACATTAGCCTCCCTCTCGTTTTGGATCTCGGGCTCGACCTGCCCTTGGGCCAGCCCGTCTTCGTGGTCCCCACCTCCATCTCGGGCCTGTTGGAATCCATTTTTTGTCCAAAAATCCCCTAGCCCGAGTCTAGCCTGAGCTGCTGGACTTGCTCTAAGAAGAAAGGCAACCTCTCTGCAACTGCTTTCTAGTGCCGAACCATTCAACTCATTTCCCTAGAAATCCTCCAATAGAAGCTTCTTTCAATGATTTGGAATAGTCATCAAGAGTTGATTTATTCACTCATTTCATTTGACTCGTTCCAGTCCTTGCGTAATTTCCTTTTTACGTGTTTCTCTCTGCTGAATATTATATATTAGCTAGCTAGCCTCATTTCTGAGGTGCATAGAGGCTTCATCCTTTTGAATACTCTTGTAGGGTTTGTAGTTTTTTTAAATATGGCCTCATCTTCTTCTTCTTCTTCTTCTTTTGCTAATCCACAAAAGTATGATGTGTTTATAAGTTTCAGAGGTGCAGATACCCGGCACACTTTTACCAGTCATCTTTATGCTGCTTTAGTTCGCAAGAAAATTGAGACCTACATGGATCACAAACTTGAGAGGGGGGACGAAATTGGACCTTCCCTCTTGCAAGCGATCAAGAAATCAAAGCTTTCGTTGATCGTTTTCTCTAAAAACTATGCTTTTTCCACCTGGTGCTTGGATGAACTTGTGCACATATTGGGATGCAAAAAAAGTTACGGACAAATTGTCATACCCATTTTTTACGACACAGATCCATCACAGGTACGGAAACAACACGGGAGTTATGGAGATGCATTTGCTGAACTTGAAGAACGTTTCAAAGACAACATGGACAAAGTGCTCATGTGGAGAAATGCCTCGAAGGAAGCAGCCAGTATGTCTGGCTTTGATAATTCAAACAGAACAGGGTAACTCTTGACCATTTCATTCATACAAGAATCGTTAAGGGGTAGTTACTAAATATTATTATTAATTCATATTTTTTGATTTAATTCATATCTGCTACTAAATATTATTCTTTGTTCTTCATGATCATATTTTTTCAGGACGGACGCTGATTTCATTGAGGAAGTTGTTGAAGATGTTCTGACCAAACTGAATCAATCATTGTCAAGTGATTTAGAGGACCTGGATCAATTTTATTCAAGAAATATTGAGGAAATTAAATCGTTATTATGCCTTGATTCACCAGATGTTTGCACTGTAGGCATTTGGGTAGGCCGTAGGGTAGGCAGTTTGGGCAAGAGTTGGTTGACCACCCTTAGTGATGGTTTAATTCGCCGGCTGTCTCGTCAATTTGAAGCTACTTGTTTTCTTGCAAATGTTAAGGAGAGGTCAAAAGGACATGGACTGAATGACTTGAGAAATCTACTTCTTTGTGAGATATTAAACGAAAAAGATCTAAGTATCGACACTGCATCTGTATCGCCGTTTATTCAAGAAAGGCTCAGCCGTACAAAGGCCCTCATTGTTCTTGATGATGTGAATGATTTAAGGGAGATAAAATATCTAGCATGTACTAGTCAGCTTAAGTTTGGCCCTGGAAGTAGAATCATTATAACAACTAGAGATAGGAGTCTACTTAAGAAAACTCTTCCTCATGATAAGATTTACAAGTTTGGTCATATGGAAGGATTGATGTCATGGGCATTGAATAGTGTTTCCGTTAGAGATAATGACTGCCTCATTAAACAAGGGTTACATGGGTGGGCAAGATGGGTCACTTGACCCTTGCAAGCCCGGATTTCACCATTGGAGGCGAAGATGTTGACCCCTGTAAATTGCCCATAAACTGCTTGATGAAATGCTCCAGAAGGCGTAGCACACCAGCACAGCAGGCAGATTACTCTGTCTTTTTACTTTTATTTATTTTTATATTACTCCATTTACTTAAGTTTACAATGTAAATAAGGAAGTACCCCTCATTTGGATTCAAATAAAAATACTAGAAAATCAAATTCCCACCAAATCAAAATATGAAAAATCAGTTTTAGTGCAAAATACGATTTAGGCTAAAAATGATGGCTCATTAAGTCAATATATACTTCATACTAAAATCCCATAAAATCAAGTTTTCTTATTTGATGTGTAAGGAATAAAAGCCGCCAAAAATTATCTTGAGAAAATGATTATTCTGAAAAACCATTTTTCATACATCGCCAATATTTTTACATAAAACAATTTTTCATGTATGATATGAATGCATGATGGACCTAAGATCAATCTAGATAAAAAAACCTTAGATGTTCAATCCACAAAGGGGTCGTTTGGTACGGCGGATTGTCATGGATTGGATTAAATCCTGGGACTGTCTTAGATTAACTCGGATTGGCCTAAGCTGGATTAAGTACTGACTTACTTTTGGTGCTGCATCGGACTAAGAAGCTGGATTGTAAAAATAGTGAAGACCTATGTTTGGTGCTTTGTCAGACTAAAAAATAATTATTTTAATAATTAATTTTAATTAGAAAATTTAACATAAAAATATATAAAAATATATATTAATAAATATATATAACTTAAAACGAAATTTTTAATAAAAAAAATTGAAAATTATAAATATAGTGTAGCATCAATTTCATTCAACTAGTTTATCTGATTTCCCCTTTTCAGGGTTCTCTTTCATCATAAATATTGTCAATTTGTTTTAACTGCTAGTACACAACGGAAACATAATAGAGAAAAAAATTGGCGAGCATTCTAATGCAACATTAATACAACAAATTTTGCATTCCACCAAATGATCAAACGAAACTATTTTTATAAAAAGCAAAAATGTATCAAATGGTGACCACGAGTTCGGAACTACATAAAAGGCAACTCTAACTAGTAAGTAGTTAAAACTAGAAAGGAACACTTATCAAGCCATGCTGCTCATGGTGATCATATTATACATGGCCAACAATTCTAAGCAGCAGTTTTTGACTTCTTTGGCACACGATAGCCACCAACAACACAAGCATGGTCGCGCTCGAAAGGTTCAAGAGTGACTTCTTTAGTGAAGTTTATCTTCTGGCTTGATGGCACTCCAATTGTACTAACATCAGACGGTGTAAAATTCTACAGCTTCTTCAGCTATATACCGCTCAGCAATGCAACCTTCGGGATGAGTACGGTTCTGAACATACCCCTTTAGCACTTTCATATATCTTTCGAACGGATACATCCATCTAAAATAAACTGGCCCACATAGACGAACTTCTCTGACAACATGTACTACTAGATGAACTATGATATCGAAGAATGAAGGTGGAAAGTATTTTTCAAGCAAACACAAAGTAACGACTATATCTTCTTCCAATTTATCTAGCTTGGAAACATTTACCGTTTTTGCACATATAGCATTGAAGAAGAAGCACAAACGAGTTATTGCATACCTTGCAGGCTTCTCCAAAACAGAACAAATTGCCACATGGAGCAATTGTTGCATTAAGGTATGACAATCATGTGATTTAAGGCCAAGAAGTCTTGCATCTTGTAAAGATACAAGATTTTTTTATATTTGAAGAATAACCTTCAGGGACCTTCATACCATAGAAAGAATTGCAAGCCGCTCTCTTCTCTGCTATTGACAAATTTCAAGGCCCTGGAGGCAAGCGAGTACGTCTTTCTCCATACTCGGGTTGCAAATCAGTCTTGACCCCCATGTTCAATAAATCTAAACGAGCCACAATCCCATCTTTATTTTTTCCAGGGATCTCCAACAACGTACCAATAATATTATCGCAAACATTCTTCTCAATGTGCATAACATCGAGGGCATGCCTCACAGGAAAGTATTTCCAATACTCGAGATCAAATAATTTTGACTTCTTCTTCCAACAAACTCTGTCACCATCATTTTCACCTCCCCCTCCCCCTTTTTTCGAGCCCCATGTATGATTAAAACATTCAACCATTTGCAGCACTGCTTCTTATTAAAAGCTGCACGCTGCCTCCGATATGGATGATATGTTAGTAACCATTTTCTATGGCCGATGTAACAGATTTTGGGGCCATTTTTCAACATGTGACTAGGTGTATCATCACCGCATATTGGACAAGTTTTATATCCTTTAACGACACAACCAGATAAGTCTCCATAGGCGGGAAAATCATTAATTGTCCACAGTAATGCAGCTCTGAGTGTAAAGTATTCTCCTATATGTGCATCATACACTCCTCTAATCTCATCCCACAAAGATTTTAAATCATCATTCAAAGGCTCCAAGTAAACGTCTATATTATTTCCGGGTTGTTTAGGACCAGAAATCAATAAGGTCAACATCATGAACTTTCGTTTCATGCATAGCCATGGTGGGAGATTATATGTAACTAAGATAACTGGCCAGCAACTGTATCTGCTACTTAGACAAATGTGAGTATTTTCTTCTTCCGTCATTTTTTTTCTAGTCGTCTTTTACCCTTTTTGTAGTAGTGCACATTCAGAGACAAAAAGCATACTTTAATAATCTAACAAGAGAGCATTAGTCTATAATCAATTTATGGGTAACCACTAATTTGTCTTTGGGCTTACAACCAGTCTGTGATGTGTAGTTTAACTGGCTTTGTGCATTGTTTGAAAGCTTAATTAATAAAGAGATATTCATGTACAAGAGTAGTGGAACACTTGCTGTAGGTGAAAGGTAATGTTCTGCAAAATAAGGAGATATTGTTTTCAAAAGAGTTGAATATGATTTCAGAAGGGGTTGAAATCAAAAGGACATGAGCTCAAATAAGCTTTAAGTTATTCATTGAAGAAGATGATGGAACTAATAGCAGTGGTTGTTTTCAGAAAGGGTTATGATCATGGGTCTTCAACTTTAATGTGCATCATTTTCATTAGTAGGGCAGTCTTTTGATTAATTTTATGGGGTAAGGCTGCGGAGAGGTCAGAACTGAGAACTGCAAAACAAGTCTAAAATCAACATCAATGAGGTTGATTATGGTTGTGACAACCCAATTCACTTTAATTCTACTTTATTTCAGAATTGCAAAAGTAAAAATTATAACCTAGAAATCTCTAATTAGTCTCCATCCTTGGTAGAAAGAAGGGTACGGTTTTTTTCCTTCTTTTCTTACATCAGTAGATATGGGCTTTGCCAAGTTGGTAAAAGTGGATGTGATCCCTATTCTGCACCCGAGTTCAAATTTCCCTTCATATATAGTTTAGATTATATTAAAATAGAATATCATTTATATAAGAAGGGTGCAGAAAGCATTTTCTTATTATTATTAAAAGTTTTTATATATGTAAGCTTCTCATACATACCTAAAATACTACCCAGCTATTTGGCAAAAATGGCTTCATGCACAAGATCTCCCAAACATGTAATTACAAATGCAAAAGGGTAATTAGAGTGGTTAATCCAGAACTGTTTTTATGTGCAGGTAGGTGACCTCTCCTTCATTTTTAAGTGGCATTGATTAGGCGCGAAAATGTTAGTTTATATTATAGGAGGTCAAATGTGTGTCCAAATGTCAAAAACATGTTGATGAGAAAGAGAGACTGTTTATTCCCTCACAACAATGTCATGTAGTGGGGAACCCACTCATTGAAGTTCCAAATGGGATAATGGGGGATGAAATTTCAAAGTCACTTGAACTTGGAATGAATAATTTTGAGGACCCTTTAAGAAACAACAAAGTTGGTGAAGGGTCAAAAAGGAAAATAAATAAAAAAAGAAAAAGAAAAAGAAAATTTAAGTGGGAATTTCCATGAGAGATTGGAAACCCACTTTGGCAATCCACGGCCTCTCTGTTGATCGAACTCAGTCACAACCATCGTTGTGAAGACTTCTTTTTTACTTTTTTTTTTGGATGGACTGTTCAGAGTGAAACAGAATATATCAAATCCTAGAAAGTGTTATTATTCTAACCATATCATTAATTGGTAAAAAAAGAAAAGAAAAAAAGAAAAAGAAAATTACATTACCATCAAGGCCTAAAATATATTTGATCATATGGATTGAATCATTGAATTTTCTTTGGTTTTGTAGGTTTGCAGTTAAAATGATCATTGTAGAAACAGAAGAAGAAAAGTCTATTGGATTTGATCATAATTGAAGGGGAATTGACTATAGGGAAAAAGCTATAAGATATGGCCCTTTGGGGCTGCTCTCTTGAGCATATTTCCGAGCAAGTAATGACTTGTCATTATGGACACTGCTTGTCTATTTCTCGTGATGTTTAACATTTTATGGCCGACTCTTTTGTGTCTAGTTGTACAAATATATATATGGGAGAACAAAAGAGAGAAACTTACATGTCATGAAGTGTACACTTTCTTGTCATAAGATAATATATATATATAAATAGATATACACCTCGTTGCATATAAGTTTTAGTGAAGGAGGGGATTTATAAGAAGTATACAAGCATCCTCCTATTATTGCATGCGTTTGTTCGGATGGGTCCATGTTGAGTTTGAGATAAATATTAAATTCCTTGTCCTTTTACTACCGTTTAATTAACATAGGATTACCAAAACAACAATAATTAGCACTGCTGGTGATAGTCATGAAAGATTATGTTTAGTCAATATCATAATTTACCGATCATTTTCATTGGATGACAATTTTTCAAAACAATACGAGACATGTATGGGTTAGGGTTAGCATTACTTGATACGAACTCATAAATAACAAGATTTATTTTAGTACGAACTCATACGATACGATCATCATCATTAGATAAAACCACTTTTCAAAAGAATATTGTTTTAAAAGAAAAAAAAGATTGAAAATGATAAGTTGTATAAGATTTTAGGCAATGAATTTTTATCCCAAGGAAGATGTTTGTGTTTGTATGAAGGAGGATATAAAAAAAGTTACCAAGTTTCTTGATTTTGCTAACATTTAGATGATATGAGAAGTATACAATACAAGTGATATGTTTAGTTTAGAAATGAATATCATAATCATAATTTTAACATACGACACAATTATTAAACAAATCGAGTTTTTTTTTTTTATATAATTTTTTCTTATACAAGTAATAGTCTAATTAACCTGTAGGAAGAAGGATTCAAATCTGAGTAAAAGGATGCGGGTTCACTGCCCTAGTTAACTGGTCTAAAATCGAGTTATTATTAAGATACCTAACTAACATGCATTGATTAGCATTCAACATAAAGCAAAAATGATGCTATTGAACACAAATTGATTGCCATCTCTAATTTATGTGATTTCCATATCCAATTATAAGCTAAGTGATTTTCAATTGACTTAATGAGAACCACAAGATTGCATGCAAATTGACCACTTGGCTGCTATTATATAATTCCTCCTCTGCATACATGAATGACATAAAACAAAGCTACGTATATAGAAAGAGTTTTATATAGAAAAAGCCCATGAAAGAGGGGAAAAAAAAAGGAAGAAAAGCCATCTGTGTGTATATATAATAACTATGATGAGGAAATGAGATATAAAATAAAATTATAATAAGAAGGATTATCTTTTTGGATACTTTTTGTGAGATCTCCGTTTTTTTTTTCAAATTTTTTTCCAGTTCAAATGATTGAAAAAGTAAGGACCATACTCCCAAAGAGTATGTTGGTCTAGGGTTTTTAATTTGTACGTCAGTGCATCCTATGCATCTGCATTTTAGTAGGATCTGCCCGTTGTCAAACCATTTAGAAAAGATGATCTTGACATGTTGATTTGCCTTTTCTTTTACTTCTTATTTTTACCATTCTAGAAACAAAAGATTTATAAGGCTTAGTACATTTTGGACTGGAGCGAACTGAGACTACTGTTATTTACATTATCTTCAAAATGCGTTTCAGGAATTTGGACTTGGTCCCTCAATTCCGCTTCATGTGGTTCTCCATGACTGGATTAGGCACACTGATGGGAAGCTAAGCTTCCTTGGCTTTGTGAAGTTGTTGCATGGTGTGTCCAGCCGGACGTTTGTGAAAGCATAGTGAAGTTATGGAACATTATTTGGGTATGCGTTTTAACCAAACGAGATGTGCTATGTGTTGATAGACGACGTGCATCCAATGATTGATTTTCAAGATTTGGAGATCTGATAAGATGGCCAATTTACAATCTGCTTTGGCACATAGAATGAGCCTTCTGTGCCAATTTGGGGAGAGAAGCTTGAACTTCCCGGACACTGCAGGTGCAAGCCTGGTTACCAGTTTGAATGCTGTGTTGTTGATATTCAGAGTGTAAAGCTGTAGTTAGTTTGCCTAAATGGGTAATTACATATTCTTCAACTCCTTAGATGCATTGTACACGTTAAATTATCCTCGTCTCCTCCAACATCTGTCCAGTTACTGTGAAACATGCTTGAATGAATTGCCTCAGTATTGGAAAACTCCTCTGTGGCTTTCAATTGAAAACCAAGCTTACAAGCAGTGTGGTAACTAAAAACCGTGTAAATAATCTCACATACGGTAAGCATCTGCAGGTAAAAATTTTAGCTCTGGATGAAGGAACAAGAAGACGAACTACCTTCTCAGAGAATTAAAAGGAAAAATTAGAAAAAGAAAAGTTGAGTTTTGAGTTTGGGATCTCCTCCAGCTGTTGCAAGCCTTGTGGCTGAGGATGCTTTTGAGTTTATCAGGCTTAGGGATGTCCAAAAGTATTTCTTGTTTAATTTGGGTCTCCTGGGTACCGACACAATTGGATTTTAAATTACGAAAATTGTTAGCATTCAACTACAACACGAGTCAAACGATTACTGGTTAGTAAGTTCTACGGCGCTAACCACTCGTTTTGATCCTATGAAAAATGTATTGGTGCTACACAGCAAAGACACCACCTATTTTTCAGAGTTTTGGTAATAATTAGTGTCTATATTAATTTAAATTTTTAAAGAATTTCAGACATGTGCTTAGCCAAGTTGGTTAGAGTGGATGTGCTCCTCACTTTATACCCGAGTGTGAATTTCTCTCCCCATAGTTTAGATTATTGTAAAGTAAAACATCGCTTGTATCGAAAAAACAAAAAGACTAGGAATTACACATATAGTATAGTACAGTTGACTTTCATCAAGGATGAAGTAAAACAAAGTTCACTTTCATTGCACAAGCCTCATACCCAAAACTTTCCCGTTTGATGGGAAGTTTTATCGTCTCGCCATTAGTCTGGGTTAATATTCGGGTCCACCCTTTGTAATTTCCTGCAACTGCAACAATCTATTGCTTCCTTTGTAAAAATATGAGAGGCTAAAATATGAGACTATGGGAGAATATGAGAACAAGAGAAGATAATTTTTCTGGTTTTCAACTTTGACTTACAGCAGGAATTTATACAAGAAGAAAAGGCTTGCTAACCAAGCTCAATATTAATTACAAGCAAGGTCTAAAATATCGATGATATCGGAAATATCGATAGTCCAAAAACACGGAAATTTCGATGGAAATATCGGGATATTATCGATATTGATAAAAATTGAATAAAAACCACGGAAATTGCAAGAAAAACTTGGAAATTTTTATCGAAACTTTGCATAATGTTTATTTAGTCAATTCTCTATTAGTTTATCACAAAAAATTGGAAGGAAATACATTACATGATGGATTTAACTTATTTAAGTTGATTATATAGCGAGCTGGCAAACACTGTGAGTGTAGAAAATATGTAGTAATTAATGAAAGAAGATTAAACACACCATAATCATTTATATATAATGAATTACTACAATATTTTACACTTTATACATTGCATGGTAAGATACATGGGACCATTTGATTTTATTTGTATAAATACAAATAGGACTACCTAACTATATATATAGAAATATGACTACAACTAATTAGTTAGGTGAGTTGTTGAATGTTGGGTAAGTGCTGTAAGTTGAAACGTGGGGGGCGAGTAGTTCAAAAGTAGAAACTTGAAAAAGAATGGTCATGTGAATTTATTTTTTATTTTTATTTTTTGTGATGAAGATCATGTGAAAATTTGTTTCTTGCAAAAAGAATTCAAAACAAAACCATGTATATATATATAAATAGTTTAGCATATTTTCACAAAGACATAAGTGATATGGTGGTTAAGGTGTTGAAAGAATAAAATGGTAGGGGTTCGAATCCCCTTGGTGTTTTTTAATATAGAAATTTATCCTAGATTGCAGACATTTTTAAAGATGTTATAAATACTACACGCCGCAACTCTAATCACAAACCCATCTTCAGCGAGTTGGTTAAGGCGCTGGGTTTGGTGCGTAGTGGAAGAGGTTCAAATCCCTCTATGTGCAAAAGGAGAGTTTTCAACGTTTTCATGTATTTTGGACATCGATTCAGAGAAAGAGAAGCCAGAAGAAAACACTTGAGAGAGAGAGAGAGAGAGGACTTACCGAAAAGTTGGAGGCGCTTGAGGAAGAAAGGCGTTTGCAGTTAATAGAGAGAGAGAGGACTTACAATATAGCAGACCAAAAAGAGGCCAACGACAAGGAATGGGTCTTCGCGGGCAGAAGATGGGAATTGTACAATTCCGCCTATTACCAGGGAATTTCAACTTGGAATTTTAGATGTGCAATTCCCACGATATTTTATGCATGTAATTTGGCAAATCCTGAGTTGTTGAGAGAGAGAGAGAGAGAGAGAGGACTTACCGAAAAGTTGGAGGCGCTTGAGGAAGAAAGGCGTTTGCAGTTAATAGAGAGAGAGAGGACTTACAATATAGCAGACCAAAAAAAGGCCAACGACAAGGAATGGGTCTTCGCGGGCAGAAGATGACAATTCCCTCTCTGTTGGGAATTGTACAATTCCGCCTATTACCAGGGAATTTCAACTTGGAATTTTAGATGTGCAATTCCCACGATATTTTATGCATGTAATTTGGCAAATCCTGAGTTGATTTTGTCAAATGCTGAACTTTCCCTTTTCCACGCTCCAAATCCCGACTTTTATTAAAATCCCGAGTTATTTTACCGCATCCAAACACACTGTTATTGCTTTCACACACAAGCTAACATCCTTTCTAAGAAGAAAGGCAACCTCTCTGCAACTGCTTTCTAGTGCCGAACCATTCAACTCGTTTCCCTAGAAATCCTCCAATGGAAACTTCTTTCAATGATTTGGAAAAGTCATGAAGATTTATTCACTCATTTCATTTGACTCGTTCCAGTCCTTGCGTAATTTCCTTTTTACGTGTTTCTCTCTGCTGAAAATTATATATTAGCTAGCTAGCCTCATTTCTGAGGTGCATAGAGGTTTCATCCTTTTGAATACTCTTGTAGGGGTTTGTAGGTTTTTTTATATGGCCTCATCCTCTTCTTCTTCTTCTTCTTCTTTTGCTAATCCCCCTCCACAAAAGTATGATGTGTTTATAAGTTTCAGAGGTGCAGATACCCGTGACACTTTTTCCAGTCATCTCCATACTGCTTTAGTTCGCAAGAAAATTGAGACCTACATGGATTACAGACTTGAGAGGGGGAACAAAATTGAACTTTCCCTCTTGCAAGCGATCGAGGAATCAAAGCTTTCGTTGATCGTTTTCTCGAAAAACTATGCTTCTTCCACCTGGTGTTTGGATGAACTTGCGCACATATTGGAATGCGAAAAAAGAAACAGACAAATTGTCATACCCATTTTTTACGGCATAGATCCATCACAGGTACGGAAACAACAGGAGAGTTATGGAGATGCATTTGCTCAACTTGAAGAACGTTTTGAAGACAGCACGGACAAATTGCTCAAGTGGAGAAATGCGTTGAAGGAAGCAGCCAATATGTCTGGCTTTGATAATTCAAACAGAACAGGGTAACTCTTGACCATTTCATTCATATATACAAGAATCGTTAAGGGGTAGTTTACTAAATATTATTATGAATTAATATTTTCAGATTTAATTCATATCTGCTACTAAAAATTATTCTTTGTTCTTCATGATCATATTTTTTCAGGACGGAGGCTGATTTTATTGAGAAAATTGCCGACGATGTTTTGACTAAACTGAATCGCACATCGTCAAGTGATTTAAAGGACCTGGATCAATTTTATTCAAGAAAAATTGAGGAAATTGAATCGTTATTATGCCTTGATTCACCAGATGTTTGCAATGTAGGCAGTTGGGTAGGCAGTTTGGGCAAGAGTTGGCTGACCACCTTTGGTAATGTTTTATTTCACCGGCTGTCTGGTCAATTTGAAGCTACTTGTTTTCTTGCAGACGTTAAGGAGGTGTCAAAAAGACATGTTGGACTGAAAGACTTGAGAAATGTACTTCTTCGTGAGATATTAAACGAAAAAGATCTAAGTATCAACACTCCATTTGTATCGCCGTTTATTCAAGAAAGGCTCAGCCGTACAAAGGCCCTCATTGTTCTTGATGACGTGAATGATTCAAGCCAGATAGAATATCTAGCATGTAGTAGTCATCTTAAGTTTGGCCCTGGAAGTAGAATCATTATAACAACTAGAGGTAAGAGTCTACTTAAGAAAACTCTTCCTCATGATAAGATTTACAAGTTTGGTCATAAGGACGGATTGATTTCATGGGCATTGAAGATTGGTGTTTCCGTTAGAGATAATGGCTGCATCATTAAAGGCATACGCAGGGGCGGATCCACATAGGGGAAAGAGGGGTCAATTGACCCATGCAAGCCTGAAATTCACCATTGGAGGCAAAGATGTCGACCCATGCAAATTGCTCATAAACTGCTTGATGAAATGCTCCAGAGGGCGCAGCACACCAGCATAGCAAGCAGATTACTCTTTGTCCTTTTACTTTTATTTATTTTTATATTACTCTATTTACTTAAGTTTACAATGTAAATAAGGAAGTACCCTCCATTTGGATTCAAATAAAAATACTAGAAAATCAAATTCCCACCAAATTAAAATATGAATAATCGGTTTTAGTGCAAAATACGATTTAAGCTAAAAATGATGGCTCATTAAGTCAATATATACTTCATACTAAAATCCCATAAAATCAAGTTTTCTTATTTGATGTGTAAGGAATAAAAGCCGCCAAAAATTATCTTTGAGAAAATGATTATTCTGAAAACCATACTTAGCCAATATTTTTACATAAAACAATTTTTCTGGTATAATATGAATGCATGAAGGGACCTAAGGTCAATCTAAGTAAAAAAACCTTAGATGTTCAATCCACAAAGAGTTTTACAAGAATAACCTAACTCTTACGTATTGAAGATATATTTGCTTGAATAAGCCCCCTTTAAGACAATACTCATAAGGGTCCAAAGTTTGAGAGTTAGAACCCCAAAAAATGCAGATAAAGCCCAAAATCAAAAGTACAACGGACCTAAAAAATGACGTAAACACCCTAAAATGAGCAGGATTGCACTAACCATTCAACTCGTTTCCCTAGAAATCCTCCAATAGAAACTTCTTTCAATGATTTGGAAAAGTCATGAAGAGTTGATTTATTCACTCATTTCATTAGACTCGTTCCAGTCCTTGTTGGTTTTTTTTATATGGCCTTCTTCTTCTTCTTCTTCTTCTTCTTATAGAGGCAAAACCCTTTTTAGTCTAGGAAAAGGAAAAGTAAACTATTAAGAAATAGGAAAGAAAATTAACTAATAAGAGATCCTTCAACAACAAGGAATCTTTAACTGAACTAGGAAAACTAATAATAGGAAAGCTAATCCAAGTAGAACTAGGAAAACTAATAATAGGAAAGCTAATCCAAGTAGAATTAGGAAAACTAATAATATGCATTCTGCATCATTCTCCCCCACCGGAAAAGAACTCGACACCGGCGAGTAAACCAAGATTAAGGACGACGACGGCGTTTTTAAGTATGGATGATGGGAGGAAGGGATGCAGCCAAATCAAGATCATGAAGAGCATCCTGATAACTGTGCAGAAGAGTGGAATCCAACTGGCGAAATTCAGCTTCTGTAATCCAAGTATCCTCAGTAGGAGGCCTTCCAACCCAACGAACCAGATAACGGGTAGAACCTCCAGTAGACGGGGCCACAACTTCATGATCCAAGACGTCCTCAATCTGATCTGTAGGGGCATAACTAGTAGAAGGAATATGCGGTACCATAGGAGGAGTAGAACCCTGAGCAACATCCATAGAAATAGGTGGAGAAAAGGTTCCCCGATAAAGAGATAAATTAGAACCATTATTGAAAATAGGACTTATATGCATATCTGCGGGCAACTCAATCAAGTAAGCATTGGACCCAAGCTTCTTAATGATACGATAAGGACCCATCGAACGAGCATGAAGCTTCTTAAAAGATTGCTTAGGAAAACGCTCAGGACAAATTCGCACCATAACAAAATCCCCTTCTTGAAACTCCTGTTGACGACGATGAGCATTGGCAGTCAGTTTATAAGTATCGGTGTGGATGGATATCTGCCGACGGACGTCATCATGCAGTTGCCTAATATGTTCAACAAACGAAGTAGCGGAATCTGATGTGCGGGCAGCCATAGGAAGAGCAACTAAATCAATAGGTGATCGGGGAGAAAACCCATGAACAACCTCAAAAGGACTCTTACTTGTACTTTGATTAACTGAGTTGTTATAAGCAAACTCAGCCACAGGCAACAAGAAATCCCAATTACCAGGCTTATCCCCAACTAAACAGCGCAGTAAATCACCAAGACTGCGATTAACCACCTCAGTTTGACCATCCGTTTGGGGATGGAAAGTAGAAGAAAACTTCAAAGTAGTATCGAAAAGCTTCCACAAAGTCTTCCAAAAATGACTAACAAATTTGACGTCACGGTCAGAAACAATAGAGAAGAGGAGGCCATGCAAACGGACTACTTCCTTAAAAAATAATTTGGCCACATAAGAAGCATCAGTATTTTTGGCACAACGCAGAAAATGTGCCATTTTAGAAAAACGATCAACTACGACAAAGATAGAGTCATAGCCACGACTAGTCTTAGGTAAACCAAGCACGAAATCCATACTAAGATCCTTCCATGGGGCATGAAGTATCGGCAGAGGGGTATATAAACCTGTGTTACATTTGCGAGCTTTAGCTAGCTGGCATGTGCGGCATTGGGAGATGAGATGAGCAGCGTCACGTTTTAACGACGGCCAATAGAAACGATCTTCCACCAAGGCAATAGTTTTATCTTTGCCAAAATGTCCTGCGAGGCCGCCACCATGTAGTTCCCAAACAAGGTATTCACGGAGAGAAGTACGGGGAATACATAATTGCGTTCCTCAAAATAAGAACCCATCCCTTGTAATAAAATCCACATACTCGCGACGATTACCATTGGAAACTTCATGAAAAATAATTCCAAAATCTGGACAAGACGAATACTCAGTCTTAATATGATCAAACCCGGTTACCTGAATTGTCATTGTATGCAAAATAGTAGCCACGCGACTAAGGGCATCGGCTGCCTTATTGTCAATGCCTGGACGGTGTCATAAAACAAACGTAAAGATTTGGAGATATTTAGACCACTTAACATGTCTACTGCTAATGGTGCGTTGAGAGTGGAGATATTTCAAAGCTTGATGATCTAAATACAACACAGATTCGTTTGGCAGGAGGTAATATTGCCAATACCGAAGTGCTTGTACCACATCATAAAACTCCTTATCATAAGCAGAATAACGCTGCTTTGCTTCATTAAGTTTCTCACTAAAGTATGCTACATGATGCCCTTCTTGGCTAAGCACACCACCAATCCCGACTCCGGAAGCGTCACATGCGACTTCAAAGACTTTAGTCAAATCAGGATGTCGAAGAACATGCACTTGAGTCATCTTCTGCTTCAAAATTGTAAAGGCCTTGGCAGCCGCAGGGGTCCAAAGAAAAGCTCCTTGTTTCATACAATCAGTTATTAGTGCCATAATAGTACTGAACCCTAGAATAAATTGTCGATAAAAAGAGGCGAGACCATGAAAACTGCGTGCCTCTGTCAAAGTCGTGGGGGTTGGCCAACCAATAATAGCCTCCGCCTTGGCATGATCTGTGCTAACCCCAGTCGCAGAAATATTGAACCCCAAGAATAAAACTTGTGGTTGAAGAAACGAACATTTTTTTAAGTTAGCATACAGCTTTTCCTTTTGTAAAGTAAAGAATATCGTCCTAAGATGTTGGAGATGTTCCTCCCTAGAGCGGCTGTATATTAGTATATCATCAAAAGAAACTACCAGAAATTTACCAATATGAGGTGGTAACTGTTGCGTAGATACAGCTGCACCAAAATGGATTCAGTTGCATCCTCAACTTGTGATACTCGCAAGTGCATGAGCCGTTTTGTAGTATAGCATATGTAAGTGCGAGGTCGATCCCACGAGGATTGGTGATTGAATGATCCAATTCATTTTCCCTACACAAAACAGAAATGAAAAAGAAAGGAAATAAATAAAACAAGGAAGAAAGAAATAACTAACTCAAGCAGATAAGTTCCCAAGTTCAATTAGATTAACGGATTGATTCTAGCTAAAGTATGATTAAGCCATGGTGTTTGGTCATAACCTTGTGTTCCGAATTCCCTAATTTGATCATTTGTTGTCTAACCTAAAATTAAGCATTAGGAACCCATTAAGCATAGAAGAACAATTTAAACAACCAATCATGTATCTAATCCCTGTTGTCGAATGTCCATACATACTCTTCCTATTCATAGTTCAATTCGAATTAAAGCATGGTGTATACTCTTAATTCAAACCAAGATAGCTAACATGCAAGCCTAAATGGTGATCAATCATTCAAACTAGCATATTAACTTATAAGCATAATGAATAAGAACAAAAACCATAATTGAAACTTGGAAACTAATCAAACTTGAAACTAAAGAAAAGAATTTACATAACAATGAAAATTAAAGTAGAACTTGGAAAGACTTAAAGGAAAATTTAGTAAAAGGATTTTTGTTACAATCAATTGAGAACTAGAAAGGAAAACTAAGAGAATTTGAGGGAGAGAAGGGAAGGGAGCTCTAGAGAAGTGTTTGAGAGCTCCCCCCCTTGGGGTGTGTTTACAAGCTTAGAGAACCTCCCTATTTATAGGCCTAAGGAAGTGAAAAATCTGAATTCAATATGGCTAATGCATACAACACTTGTTTTATAAAATCTGAAATGGTTGATGCACTTGTATTAGAAAATTTGAATTGGTTGATGCACTTCACCAATAAATCCCACCAGCAGCCCTAGCTCATCTTCATGTCACCATGACCAAGCTTCCAACCAGCTCAATAGCTCATGCCTAGCTCACCATGACCAAGCTTCCAACCAGAAACAATAGCTCATCCTGAGGTCAGCATGACCAGCAACTTCAAGGGCTTACAAATTGGGCTTCCCTTAAGCAAATTAAGACTTTAAGCACTCAAACTTGAAGTTCAGAATGTCTTCTTTCCAGCCATATATCATTTGGGCCAATCCAAGGTCGGAGGAGGAAGTTAAGGCCAAAACAAATTGCTAACTCATTTTGCGCGCTGATAAAATCCATCCTGAGCATGGCTCTGTGTTTGCTAAGTAACAGACTCCATATTTATCCAATGGGGCTGAATTTTTGATATGTTATAGTACAAACCCATTGGAACAACTTTCATGAAGAATTCGGCCTCATCCGAGCTGTGTAGGTGGCTGAAACAAATCTTGTAATGTGACCTACGGAACTGGACTGGCAGGGGGCTGTAGCCAAAATGAGTTTGTCTTTAAGCTCTTCATCCATTCATCCAAATTAGGCCTTAACATGCTTGAATTGCATGAATTATGCTCTCTTGCTCTTTTTGCCTACAAAACACACAAAGAGAGGCAAATAACATAGAATCTAGGAAACTAAGCAAAAGAAGTAAGTAAATTTGGGCATGTATATGTATGAAATTATGAGCTTAACAGTAACACATGAGTCATCACCCTCATGAACGTGCTAGGTGCATTGGACATGCCAAATGGCACAACAAGCCACTCATATAAACCATCAGGGATTTTAAACGCGGTTTTCCACTCCTCTCCTTCACGAATGCGGATTTGATGGTAGCCACTGCGAAGATCTATCTTAGAAAACCATTGGGAACTAGCCAAATCGTCCAACATATCTTCAAGTCACGGTATGGGGAAACGATACTTAACTGTAATTTTATTTACGGCGCAACTATCCACACACATTCGCCAAGAGCCATCTTTTTTGGGGGTAAGGAGAACTGGAACAGCACAAGGACTTAAACTATGACGAATAAAGCCCTTAGCCAGCAACCCTTGAATTTGTCGATTCAATTCTGCTCGCTCAGGTGGATTCATACGATAATGGGGAAGATTAGGAATTTGCGAACTAGGAACAAGGTCAATGGCATGCTGAATCTCTCTCGCTGGAGGTAGGGCATCTGGTAAGTCATCAGGTATGATATCAAAGAATTCAGTGAGGAGCTGCTGTATGGGTTCGACAAGTGGCGTTAGGGTGCAGTCAGATGCCGGTTTAAGCAAGAGAGGAAAGACCACACCAGTTTCTTGCAGTTCGTGTGCAAAGTCTATAGGTGATAGAATACTCAATTGATGCTCCGAAGCCTTCTCGTTAACTGATAGTGTTGGTTGAACATCCTTAGTTGGTTTGATGGCCGAATTGGAAGGCTTTAACGTTATGTTCTTTCCCTCATGTTGAAAAGTATAGGTGTTCTCTCTACCGCAATTGTAGGTGCGGAATAAATACAACGCATAACACTCAGTTAGTGAAACGCCTCCTCCTCACAGCAATTATCAAGGTCTGGATCATAAATAGGTTCAAAGGGTTCCACATACTCGTCCACACAAGAGTCCTCATTGAGGGAGCCAAGGGTTAAAGTTCGGTGGGGACAACGGGAGGCGATGTGGCCCTTAGCGTGGTAACGATAGCATTCGTTGTGAGCAGCTGTGGATATGGTTGGTCCTTTTTCTGTTGCGGGTATTGTAGGAGCAGGTGGATCGGCAACGCCATATTTAGAGCTAGGAGTACTACGGTTTGGAGTAGGAGTGGAAGAGTGCCCAGAATGCCCGGTATATCTACGTTGTGGACGCAAAAAAGTTTCAGCTTCCAATGCGTGGAAATATGCATCTTCCAAAGTATGCGGACATAACCGCCGGACTTCACGCTTGATATCGTCACGAAGACCATGGAGAAAGCGAGACATAGTGATGTCAGGTTCTTCACGAATTCCCGCACGTATCTTGTGTTCTATAAAACGAGCGTGGAATTCAGTAACAGTCAAACTTCCTTGTGAAAGGGTTCATAATTGTTCATACAATTGATGGCAATAAAAGGTGGAAAGATATTGTTCACGAAGCTTTAATTTCATCTCATCCCAGAGAGTCACAGGCGGCTGTCCAAATTGGTATAGTTGTTCCTCCACGGAATTCCAATATTGTCTAGCTGCTCCTTGTAGCATCATCTTACCAATGCGAAGTTTATGAGCATCTGTCAAGTCGTACCAGGCGAAATAATCCTCTATGGCTTGAACCCAATCAAGAAACATCGTAGGATCCCCACGACCATCAAAAGTAGGAGCGGTAGGTTTGATGTGGCGGAGGACATCGTTGTCAAAATGGCGAGGGGGATGAGTGTACTGATCATGTCGAACGGGTGGCAGGGTAGGAGCCTGAGTAGTCACTGGATAAGGGCTTGTTGTATGTTGGGTATAATGGGGCGGTGGCAGAGACCTAAAAGAAAAGGGGGGTTCCAATGGAGCCTTGGGCGTATCAAGTGAGAGCCCATTTGAGCTATGCGGCATGTCGTATGGCATGGTGGCCTTGAGTTTTTGATCCACCGGTGGATTGGGCAGAAGGCCACTTTTCGGTGGTGGCGTAGACGAACTCGAGAGCACCACTGAGGTAGAAGAAGGTTCAGTGTGTCCAGCCCGAAAGTGATTGATAAGCAACTGAACGGAGTCTTGGAGTTTGGTGATGGCAAGGTTTGTCATCGCACGATGTGTGTGAGCATGTACCAAATCGTCTTTGAGGTCAGCGCTGAGTTTGGAGAGTTGGGTTTCCACGCCAGCAATATCGTCAGAAACTGTCCTGGAAACATGAAATTGTTCCGCAAGGTTGGCCACGGTTTGGGGTGCCATCGTAGAGAGAAACGCAAACAAAAGTGAGGGAAGGCTCTGATTACCAATTGATGTAGAACAGCCCGTAGGTTTTCAGAGTAAACACTTAGCAATAGAATAGAGGAGAAATAAGAGATTGAGGAGAAGAATTAGGGATCGAAGTGACAAAGGGAAAGGGAAGGAATCAGAGAGTTCAAAGTAAGGCAATTTATCATTAATCAAGTCTGCCTTAAAAGATTACAAACAACTCAATTTATAGAGGCAAAACCCTTTTTAGTCTAGGAAAAGGAAAAGTAAACTATTAAGAAATAGGAAAGCAAATTAACTAATAAGAGATCCTTCAACAAGGAATCGTTAACTGAACTAGGAAAGCTAATAATAGGAAAGCTAATCCAAGTAGAACTAGGAAAACTAATAATAGGAAAACTAATAATAGGAAAGCTAATCCAAGTAGAACTAGGAAAACTAATAATAGGAAAGCTAATCCAAGTAGAATTAGGAAAACTAATAATATGCATTCTGCATCATTCCCTCTTGCAAGCGATCGAGAAATCAAAGCTTTCGTTGATCGTTTTCTAGAAAAACTATGCTTTTTCCACCTGTTTTTTGGATGAACTTGCGCACATATTGGAATGCAAAAAAAGAAACGGACAAATTGTCATACCCATTTTTAACGGCATAGATCCATCACAGGTACGGAAACAACAGGAGAGTTATGAAGATGCATTTGCTCAACTTGAAGAACGTTTCGAAGACAACATGGACAAAGTGCTCAAGTGGAGAAATGCCTTGAAGGAAGCAGCCAATATGTCTGGCTTTGATAATGCAAAAAGAACTGGGTAACTGTTCGGTTCATTTTTACACATGATTTTTCATGTTATTCACCCACTATTTTGAGTTAGTTCTTGACATTTTATAGCTTTTTACTTCCTTTTTGTGTTTTCTTAGATTTTACCTTGGTTGGAATGAAAATGAGCTAAAAGTGCATTATTAGTTATAAATTTTGTTTTTGTTCATTTTCGTAGGTCAACTTCTTGGCCTGGGATCAACATGCTCTAGTGCTCGGATGAGGTCATGATCTTCATGAGACTTGTTCCAATGGATGTTAACTACAACATATCCAAATTTGAGCTCCATTGGACAAGTATTGCCTATCCAACCAATCCAGCATGTTACCACAGCTCTGGAAATCCGGAATTGGCCAGCTTTTACCTCCATTGTGTCATCTTGATTATTCTTGTTACCATAACACTTGGTAACAAGAATTTACCTTAGTAGATGAGATATTTTCTGAAGCATTTGGCATCTTTGTGAGGACAAGGCTTCATCATTTGCAAGGGGACAAGAAGACAATGGGTGAAGACTTTGCATTAGAATACTAAAAGTAAAGCTGGAAAGGAGGAGAGAGGGAAGCATTAAGGAAGTGCAATCTGATATTGGAGAGGCTTTTCAACGGGGGTATTGGATGATTCCATCATTTTTCCACAATTGAGGAGCAGATTGGAGAGCTAAAAGCTAAGGAAGGAGAAGGAGGTGCAGCCGAGGAAGAAGGGGGAAGACTTCCACCATTGAAGACTTCAAGCTTTCATCATTTCCAAATCTGTAAACTCTTTCTAGTTATATTTCGAATTTGTGTTTGAAATGATTATGAGGAACTAAACTCCATAGCTAGGGCTTAGGTTGAAGCCCTAAACATGATTACCTTATTGTTTTGATGCTTGAGTGTATGAATTTCTAGATATTGTTGATGAATTCCAATTCACCAAATTAATCTATCCTTGATGTGTGTTTTTCCTTGGTTGGCCATCTTTGAAAGCATGCTTCTTGAGATTGTTGGGATTATGTGTATCTTCATGTTTTCCTAAGCAATAAATGGATGGAATAAGAACCATCCATGTGAATTGGTTTCTTGAATACCTAATGTAAACACCATGCTATTAGGATTCTTGTGATGTTCATATTCTCTTTGAACTTAATGGGTTCTCCTTGTAATTGAATCGAAGTACGAACCATACCTAGGTTCAGTTATGGGGAGGGCACAAGTATTGTAGCACGAACCATGCACTTTACGTATATTAGAGAGAATCAATGCGTTTTGAGCCACGACCCATGGTCTTGATTGCGAACATTTTCATCAACACGTTTAGAGTTCATCACTTGAGTATTCATGAACTTGGGTAGAATTGTTTAGGGTGGATTCCGAAACCCTAGTGTTTGTTACTTGGTACTTTCACATTTTGATAATTCATCTCTACATTCTCATTTAAATTCAAAGTCCATTTACTTTCATGCAATAGAAATAGGTCACTTGAACCAAACCAAACCCCCCCCCCCCCCCAATGTGTGTGTGAGTTGTGTGTTTGTTACGTTGTGTGTCTTGTTTACTGAATTTTGTTTATTTTCGTAACTGTTTTGGACTTTTGGTCTGCTTTGTGTTCTTCGTTTTTGTGTGCTGAATCCACCCGTATAAAGAACGTGAATTTTGGATAAACGGTTGGAAAGTTATAGGCAAAACACTGGACAGAGGTCGAAACTGGAAAAACAGAGAAACGAATCTGACCAAAAAACGACCGGTCGTTACTGTTCAGGCGACCGGTCGCACATGAATCTGTCCAAAAACGACCGGTCGTCACTGTTCACGACAGGTCGCACTGTTCATTTTCACTGTTCACGGCACTGTTCACAGGTGATAAAAGGGTGATAGAAAGTGCTGTTTCTGTTTTTCTTTTGTTTCTTGTGTTGTTTCATTTCTTTACTCATTTTTAGTTTCCAATTTGCATTTGTGCATTTGTGGTGTGTTAAATTAGTATTTTTTACGTACTCAAACTAGAACTTATAGGAAGCCGACAAGTTCTTCGTGGGATCGACACCGTACTTACATAATCTTTACTTCGATAGATTCGTGCACTTGCGGGTATTTTTAATTGGTTGTTTGCACATTAATTTGTGTCATTTTAGGAATGCAACAGTAACTCTTGACCATTTCATTCATACAAGAATCGTTAAGGGGTAGTTACTAAATATTATTATTAATTCATATTTTTTGATTTAATTCATATCTGCTACTAAATATTATTCTTTGTTCTTCATGATCATATTTTTTCAGGACGGAGGCTGATTTCATTGAGAAAGTTGCCGAAGATGTTCTGACCAAACTGAATCTCGCATCGTCAAGTGATTTAGAGGACCTGGATCAATTTTATTCAAGAAAAATTGAGGAAATTGAATCGTTATTATGCCTTGATTCACCAGATGTTTACACTATAGGCATTTGGGGCAAGAGTTGGCTGACCACCCTTGGTTATGTTTTATTTCACCGGTTGTCTTGTCAATTTGAAGCTACTTGTTTTCTTGCAAATGTTAAGGAGGTGTCAAAAAGACATGGACTGAAGCACTTGTGAAATCTACTTCTTCGTGAGATATTAAACGAAAAAGATCTAAGTATCGACACTCCATCTGTACCGTCGTTTATTCAAGAAAGGCTCAGCCGTACAAAGGTCCTCATTGTTCTTGATGATGTGAATGATTCAAGCCAGACAGAATATCTAGCATGTGGTGGTCATCTTAAGTTTGGCCCTGGAAGTAGAATCATTATAACAACTAGAGATGGGAGTCTACTTAAGAAAACTGTTCATCATGATAAGATTTACAAGTTTGGTCATAAGGACGGATTGATTTCATGGGCACTGAAGATTGGTGTTTCCGTTAGAGATATGGCTGCAGACTTAACCGCGCAGTACGTACCCCAGTGGGCGAGTGACCAACCAGCCCAACCCAGCCACTCTGCTGGCCAATTGTAATCTTCCTCACTTTGTTCACAATTTGACATGCATCTCTCATTTACAAATTAATTATATCTCTTCACACCACCTCCATCCTGCAGCCTTAACCGCACTATAAGCATATTGTCACGCCCCGGACCCGGGGGTAGGCGGAAACCCCGCGCCCGGTGCGTGAGAAAAAAAATAAAAAAAAATAAAAAGGAAGCCGAAATATGGGTTTAAAATAAACTTCTCTTATAAAAATAGCTCCCAAAAATCTTACAACTTTACAATAAATAAATAAAGCTCTATCACTCTCATCTAATTCAGCCTCAACCGGTTTAGTCCTTGTCTTGCCCACTAATTCATCTGAAAAAATTAAACAGGGTGAGGGATGAGCAATCACCGCTCAGTAGGGACATGAGACCTTACTACAGTAGATTGATATAACTAAATTAAGTGACATGCAATCACACAACAAAATATCATATATTTAATAATAATGCATGAATGCTCTTCTCATCTAATCCCGTTAATTCATATAATTGGACAAGCAGACCTGCACGTCCCATACCATGCTTATACCACTTGGTCCCGAATGCCCATTTATATGAACTAACACCCATTTCAATCATCCCATAATTCCCCTTTTGTTAGTCATCTTGTCTAACTCCCTTTCGCCAGTCCCGAATCACCCAATAAAAATCATGTGCACTGTGGGATCCCTGAGACCTGGTACCTGCCAAGAGTTAGACTCAACTACACAGAAGACTATTTCCATTACCCTATTTTCCATCAACCCAAGAATTCCAGCCATCACCGATAACATATGATCATGTCAATATTAATAAAATAATATAGATAATTAACAACAATTCAACATCCAATATCAATAATAATAATATCATGCATAATATAGTGCTCATGAAATTTAATTAAATCAATCTCCGTAAAGGTTCTCCAAGAAATCCCTACCTCGATTCCAAGGCATTGCTCCAAGTTAAGAAAATACAAGCTACGTTCTATATCTCCCGCAAGAAATTCATCTCTCTCTCTCTCTCTCTCTCTCTCTCTCTCTCTCTCTCTCTCTCTCTCTCTCTCTCTCTCTCTCTCTCTCTCTCTCTCTCTCTCTCTCTCTCTCTCTCTCTCTCTCTCTCTTCATTTTCTATGCACAAAGTGTCCTATATATATATAGGAATATGTCGGCAGTGAGTTCCTTCTTATTGGATGGTGTTTGGCGGTTTACTAAGACTTACCATCCAAGTTAACAATTAATAGATAAGAACATACTAAGACTTACCATTCAAGTTATATTCTAGCTATGTTTACTAAGCATTGTTTTTTCTTTGACACGTACAACACTACCATGACTAAGCATATCAATATATATATATATAGTGTAGGATATTTATGTAATACACATATATATAATAAGATATATGTATATATATATATAATAGAATAAGATATTTATCTTAATAGAATAATATATGTAATAAAATAAGATATAAATATTTATTTCTTCAAATTATTAATATATATACTTTTAAAAAAATACGGTCTTCACACATATAGTATTAAAAACTAAGATCAATTAACCACTTGCAGGCATATAATATCACCACTACCATCAATTATCACAAAGCAGGAAGTTGCTTCGCAAATATGATGTTAAGCAAGTGGCTTAGTATTATATGAGTGCATAGAAATACTAAAATCACAATTATTTAGTTGAGTGGTTAAATGGTTATAATTAAAATGCAATATAGAGTAGGTTCTATAAGAGTGTCATTCAATCGAAGCTCTTAGTATAATTTTCTATATATAAAGGTAGAATGCCTTAAAAGTGAAACTTCAAAATCCCCAAAATAACCTTGGTTAATGAAAATATTAAAACAGAAAATATTTTATTACATAATGTTAAATTAGTACATTCACAACATATTTAAATGAAATTTAATAAATAATAAAAGAAACAAAAACCCTTATCTGCACTTGCCCATAAAACTATAGGAGACAACCACCTCCAAGACTGTAAAGCATTTTAGATTATATATATTTTTTAAAGTTATAAAACTCACGCATGTGCCAAGGGGCTATAATTAACAAGAGAACCATCGGTAACCACTACACCAGAACACATATATTATGGCGCACAAAGCACGTTGTATATTATGGCGCACAGAGTTCAAGGGGTAAAACATGAATTAAGCCTGAAATAAAACCCTTAAACGCGGGCTAACTTGAATTCGAACCGTTGACCCTAAGAAAATTATGCATACCACATGGTTTCCAGCAAAGACAGCACATCTTTTTCAAAGTTTTGCTAAATAATAGTATAAATATGGGAGCTGATTTTCCCACTCTTTTTTTGTCCACTTAAACTCCCTTTGTTGAGAAATTGTCCCATTCTTCTTTTGTCTACTTACACTCATTTGTTGGAAATTGCATGTTAGTGGAAAAATCAGCAATCATAAATATTAATTTAAAATGACTAAAGAATTGCACATAATACAGTTGACTTTTATCTTTAGTTGACTTTCATTGCACAAAAGCCTCGAACTTCTGATTTTTTTTTTTGGGCTGTTGGGCTTTGTCCAATGAGAGTTGTATATTGACCAAAAAACAATGGCGTGCATCCATGTCCCCGATTTTATGCCCTTGTTTTTTTCCTATAGCAGAGAATGGTTGGGTAATTTCCTGCAACTGCAACTGCACTACAACAATCTATTGCTTCCTAATAAGAAAGAAAGGCAACCTCTCTGCAACGGCTTTCTGGCGCTCTTTCTCTCTTGCTTAGGACAATCCTGAGGTGCAACGTCTTCTTAATTTATACTTCTTTCTTGATCTGGAGCCTGGAGGTAATCCCCTGACTTACCCTTCGAGACTGCCTCTACCTATTATATTTTGTACTAATATCTTAGCTATATCAGATCTATATCTAAGATATTCGTACAACAGAGTCTGTTGTACAAAGATCTTCAATTTTGTGGACATTTTTTTTCCTTATTTGGTTAAATTTAATATTAATGTCGTTGTTATTGTTGGAATTTGGATTAAGCACACAAACAATAATAAAGGAGAAGAAAATGGAGCAAAAACAGAGGAATCACTTGTGTACTCCCTGAGACTTTCATTCTCACCTTTACTCGTTTCTGCACTTAGACTTTTATAGAGACTCTTGTTCTCTTACACAAAACACTACCACAAGTCTCTCTCACCAACTCCACTAATATATCCTAAACATAAAATTTTACAATTAAGTATTAACTTCAACAGTTATATATATGAGTTTCTGTCAAAAAGAGCTCAGACTAATCCTTGTCTGTGAAAAAGGCCTCGAGCCTTTCATGTCAGAAACTGTTTTTGTTGTATTATGTTTGTAAGGACTTTAAGAACCCACTTTGCGTCTTATATTTGTATGGCTGGGTAGGTTTATTGGCTAGTTGATATTTTCAGCCACTCCTCTTAGTTGGTTAGAGTGAAAAGATAGGAGAAACAAGTCCAGTCCCAGAAGCAGGAGCCGGCCTTTGAGTTCATGCTGTATGAGTTTTTTACTTAGACTAGATATCTTAAAATGGACAGTAAGAGGTGAAGTATTTGGCATTTCTATGTATCAGCAGAAATGCTGTGAAAATTATCTTACGACACAAACACTTGTATGTTCTCGACACAAACACTGGTATGGTCCATGTCAGGTGTTTTTTCAATTGATTTCATCTTGCAGCGTGTCGAGAACACCTAAGGGCATTTACAATGGGCTCCCTAAATCACTTTCTTAGACAAATTTTAGGGAGGAATTGGAAAAATACAACTCCAACCATGCTTCCTATCCACCTCCTAAAATAGGGAGACCTCTAGGAGCTCTTAAATCTGAGGAGAGAGAAATGACTCTTAGTGGCTCCCTATAATTTAATGCTGTTTTTTTAATATTTTTTTTTATAAAGATGGACCAATCATATTGAATTAAAAAACAACTATAGTATTTATGACTCTCTAAACTAAGGAGTATGTTGGAGTTCAAATTTTATAGAGAGCTCCTAAAATAACTTTTGTGTGTTTTTAGCTAAATTTTAACTAAAAAATAAGGACTATGATTGTAGATGCTCTAACATGTACCATTTCTTGATATTTATTTTTTGAACATGGACCACTTCAATTTCTTTGTGCTTTTGTTTTCAACGTCAAAGTCTTGGGCTTCTTTCCCTTTAAAACATGGCAATCCTTGGTCTTCATTACACTCTTCATAATTCTGACTTCTTCATTATAGTTGCCACATACATTAATTTACCATTATTCCTTGCATTGCAGATTTTCACGTTCTTGTTGTTGGTTGCATTGCGATGTCTCTAAGCAGGCTATCAACTTTCCGTCTTCAATCCTTGATAAACTGCTCTGTTGTTCTCTTCATGTTCTTCAATTTTTTCCAACCCTTTGTTCATCCACTTTCCTTCAGCATCAAAGACTTTGGTCGAGATGCAAACAAGATACTTTATGAAGGTGATGCCGCGCCTTCTTCAGGAGTGATTGAACTCAGCACGATCACAGCCACAGATTTACAGGATATATATTGCCGCACTGGCCGGGCTACGTATGCAGAACCTTTGCACTTATGGGACTCTGCTAAACTGGCAGACTTCACTACTAATTTCTCTTTCATTATCGACACTGTTCATAATGATACCAACATTGGTGATGGACTTGTGTTTTTCCTTGCCCCTGTTCACTATCCAATTCCACCAAACTCTGCTGGTGGTGATCTAGGATTATTAAACACCACCACTCGTTTTGGCAAAGCATCCCAAAACCAAATTGTAATGGTTGAGTTTGACACTTCGCCAAACTCATGGGATCCACTCTTGCCACACGTTGGGATCAATATCAATACCATATCCTCAGTTGTTAATGCCCGTTGGGATGCTCTCGGCAACTGTGGGAAGAAGGCTCACGTACAGATAACTTACAGTGCTACCACCAAGAACCTCACTGTGTTTTGGACATATGAGGAATATACTGATGTAGCCATCACTTCGCTTTCTTACAATATTGACCTGAGAAAGGTTCTCCCAGAGTGGGTTACAATTGGATTTTCAACTGCCAATGGCTGTGCCCGAGAGCGGAATGCTATATATACATGGGATTTCAGATCAAACTCAAAGGAGTTAAGTACGAAAAAGGAGAGGAGGTTATTCTCGATTGTGGCCGTTGCAGTTTCTGTCTTCATTTTGATTCTTGGTGTAGCCATATGCTGGTTGGTGGTAAAGAGGCAGATTAACAGGATTGATGAACATGGAAATTACTCCAATTCAGTAGCCTCCACAGATCTTGTGTGGCAAGCCTTGCCAAGACGATTTTCTTACAAAGAATTAGTTGCAGCCACCAATGACTTTGCAAACGACAGAAGGCTAGGCCAAGGAGGGTCAGGGAAAGTTTATAAAGGAATCATACAAGATCTAGGCTGCACAGTTGCTGTGAAGAGAATCGTCCCAGAATCCGAGCACTATGAGAGAGTCTTCATCAACGAAGTGAAAATAATAAGCCGCTTAATACACAGGAACCTGGTGCAATTCATTGGATGGTGTCATGAGCAAGGCGAGTGCTTACTTGTTTATGCATACATGCCTAACAGCAGCCTTGACACGCATCTATTCGGCTCTAGAACAACCTTGCAATGGGATTTGAGGTACAAGATAGCTTTAGACTTGGCCACAGCCGTTCATTACCTACATGAAGATGCAGAGACGTGTGTCCTGCATAGGGATATCAAATCAGCTAACGTATTGTTGGACTACGATTTCAAGACTAAGCTTGGTGATTTTGGGATTGCTAAGCTCGTGGATCCGCGGTTCAGGACTCAGACAACAGGAGTGGTAGGGACTTTTGGTTACATAGCCCCGGAATATGCAAATGGAGGTAGGGCTAGTAAAGAGTCAGACATGTATAGTTTTGGAGTTGTGGCCTTGGAACTTGCATGTGGAAGGAGGACTTATCAGTATGAAGAATATCACGTGCCGCTTTTCAGGTGGGTTTGGCAGCTGTACCTTGCCGGAAATCTGCTCTCTGCAGCTGATGAGAGATTGGATATGAATTTTGTTCCAAATGAAATGGAATGCTTGTTAATTGTGGGATTATGGTGTACTCATCCCGACAACAAGGAAAGACCAAAAGCAGGGCAAGTGATGAGGGTTCTTCAGCTTGAAGCACCATTGCCTCAACTTCCAAAAGATTTGCATGATCATCCGCCACCTCAACCTCAACAAGAAGCTGGTTCCTCTCAGCAATCATTAACTTCTAGTTTCGAAACTGTGGGTCGTTAAAGTAGTACACCAAACAACTTCGAGGGCAAATAGATGAAGTTAAATGTAGGGATGTTCATTTCAGTATTAATTCTTCTTATTTAGGAAGGGGGGAAATATGTGTGTGGGTGAGGGTGTTATCTGGATTTGGTGGACATCAGTTTACACCACTTGTAACATTTTCTATTCTAAAATTTTGTGTATCTTTCTTAACTGATTGCTTGACCCGCTAGATGATATGCATGATCACTGCATTCCCCGACAGACAAAAACTGATTAGTTCAAACAATTTGTCATGATGAAGCAAATCACTCCAGCTTGCAGCTAAAAGTCAATGTAGAAATTTGGCTTAGGGTTTTGAACTTTGAACAGCATTTCCCTTATTCAAAATTGGTCATACCATGAATTCAGTTTCTTAAAACAAAAATGAAAAAATAAATAAAAGAATGTTAAGAGGATGTGAAGGAATGCCACTGACATTAACAGGAGAAGGACTTCTATGTAACGAGGATAAAACTATTTTGCTATCTTCTACCAATAACACCATGACACATGTGACAACACTAACACATGACAGAGCATTATTTGTCAGGGATAACAAAACAGTACTATTCCCGTTGCAACTAAGTTTTTCTTCATTAACAGAGTCTCACTTATGCTTTGCGCTTTGGAATATTTTAAAGCGCTCCATCTGTACCGTCGTTTATTCGAGAAAGGCTCAGCCATACAAAGGTCCTCATTGTTCTTGATGATGTGAATGATTCAAGCCAGACAGAATATCTAGCATGTGGTGGTCATCTTAAGTTTGGCCCTGGAAGTAGAATCATTATAACAACTAGAGATAGGAGTCTACTTAAGAAAATTGTTCATCATGATAAGATTTACAAGTTTGGTCATAAGGACGGATTGATTTCATGGGCACTGAAGATTGGTGTTTCCGTTAGAGATATGGCTGCAGACTTAACCGCACTGTACGTACCCCAGTGGGCGAGTGACCAACCAGCCCAACCCAGCCACTCTGCTGGCCAATTGTAATCTTCCTCACTTTGTTCACAATTTGATGACATGCATCTCTCATTTACAAATTAACTATATCTCTTCACACCACCTCCATCCTGCAGCCTTAACCGCGCTATAAGCATATAGTATTAAAAACTAAGATCAATTAACCACTTGCAGGCATATAATATCACCAATACCATCAATTATCACAAAAGCAGGAAGTTGCTTCGCAAATATGATGTTAAGCAAGTGGCTTAGTATTATATGAGTGCATATAAATACTAAAATCACAATTATTTAATTGAGTGGTTAAATGGTTTTATATTCAAGCGAATTTTTGTAGGGACGATCTATGAAGCAATATTTAAAAGATAAACGGTTCAGATAATTAAAATGCAATGTAGAGTAGGTTCTATAAGAGTGTCATTCAATTGAAGCTCTTAGTATAATTTTCTATATATAAAGGTAGAAGGCCTTAAAAGTGAAACTTCAAAATCCCCAAAATAACCTTGGTTAATGAAAATATGAAAACAGAAAATATTTTATTACATAATGTTAAATTAGTACATTCACAACATATTTAAATGAAATTTAATAAATAATGAAATAAACAAAAACCCTTATCTGCACTTGCCCATAAAACTATAGGAGACAACCACCTCCAAGACTGTAAAGCATTTTAGATTATATATATATTTTAAAAGTTATACAACTCACACATGTGCCAAGGGGCTATAATTAACAAGAGAACCATCGGTAACCACTATACCAGAACACATATATTACGGCGCACAAAGCATGTCGTGAATTATCATTCATGAAGCGAAACGCACAAGTAGTAAAAGCTCTCGTCGTAAATAGTGTTCCTCAATCACGGCGTGAATGAACGTCGTTATAAAAACTTAAGACGACGTTCCTTGAGAGCCATAATTTTGTTGAAACAATTACGACACGCTTTGCACGCCTTAAAAGAATAATTACGGCGTGTTCTGCGTGCCTTCTTAAATGACTAATTATGGCATAGAATGCATGTCGTAAAAGAGTAATTAATTCTCATTTAAGATGTTCAGTGCACGCTATGTTTAACATTAATTTTTTTTTTAAAATTATTATTTCCCTGCCTGCTCCTGTTTCAAATTTACAATATATTTATATAAAGCATACAAGAATCGTTAAGGGGTAGTTTATTAAATTCGAGGCTAGTATTTTTAATGGGTGCTAGGATTAAAGAAAAGCATACAACCCCAAATTAGAATTTGGGCCGAAATATCTCTCAACAACTAAAGATAGTTACTCTATTTTGACAAAAATTAGAATTTGTCCTTGAAGTGCTTAAATTAAAAACGGCATTTTGCCCTTTTTGTTGTTGTTGGGCTTTTTCCAAAATGATGCATTTTCCCTGCCACGTAGGCACACTTAATGATTCTTTGAACGGAGTTTAAAAAAAAAAAAGGTAACGTTAGACACGGAGCGAGGCATTGGATGATTAAGTGAGAAATTTTGAGTTACATGGGGTAATTTGAGAGCGAGCAAAGAGTTCAAGGGGTAAAACATGAATTAAGCCTGAAATAAAACCCTTAAACGCTGGCTAACTTGAATTCGAACCATTGACCCTAAGAAAATTATGCATAGTGGTGATATGGTTTCCAACAAAGACAACACATCTTTTTCAGAGTTTTGCTAAATATTATTATAAATATGGGAGCTGATTTTCCCACTCTTCTTTTGTCCACTTAAACTCCTTTTATTGAGAAATTGTCCCATTCTTCTTTTATCTACTTACACTCACTTGTTGGAAATTGCATGTTAGTGGGAAAATCAGCAATCATAAATATTAATTTAAAATGACTAAAGAATTGCACAGCATACAGTTGAATTTTATCTTAGTTGACTTTCATTACACAAAAGCCTCAAACTTCTGATTTTTTATTTTGGGTTGTTGGGCTTTGTCCAATGAGAGTTCTATATTGACCCAAAAACAATGGCGTGCATCCATGTCCTCGATTTTATGCCCTTGTTTTTTTCCTATAGCAGAGAATGGTTGGGTAATTTCCTGCAACTGCAACTGCAACAATCTATTGCTTCCTAATAAGAAAGAAAGGCAACCTCTCTGCAACGGCTTTCTTGGCGATCCTTCTCTCTTGCTTAGGACAATCCTGAGGTGCAACGTCTTCTTAATTTATACTTCTTTCTTGATCTGGAGCCTGAAGGTAATCCCCTGACTTACCCTTCGAGACTGCCTCTACCTATTATATTTTGTACTAATATCTTGGATATGTCAGATCTATATCTAAGATATTCGTACAACAGAGTGTTGTACAAAGATCTTCAATTTTGTGGACATTTTTTTTCCTTATTTTGTTAAATTTAATGTTAATGTCGTTGTTATTGTTGTAATTTGGATTAAGCACACAAACAATAATAAAGGAGAAGAAAATGGAGCAAAAACAGAGGAATCATTTGTGTACTCCCTGAGACTTTCAGTCTCACCTTTGCACGTTTCTGCACTTAGACTTTATTGTTCTCTTACACAAAACACTACCACAAATCTCTCTCACCAACTCCACTAATATATCCTAAACATAAAATTCTACAATTAAGTATTAACTTCAACAGTTATATATATGAGTTTCTGTCAAAAAGAGCTCAGACTAATTCTTGTCTGTGAAAAAGGGCTCGAGCCTTTCATGTCAGAAACTGTTTTTGTTGTATTATGTTTGTAAGGACTTTAAGAACCCACTTTGCGTCTTATTTTTGTATGGCTGGGTAGGTTTATTGGCTGGTTGATATTATCAGCCATTCCTCTTAGTTGATTAAGAGTGAAAAGTGTGAAAAACCAACTCCTTTATATGTACTCTTATCAAGATAGGAGAAACAAGTCCAGTCCCAGAAGCAGGAGCCGAACTTTGAGTTCATCCTCTCTGTCTTTGTTATCCTTTTCGCTTATGTTTACATATTAATCTCTTAGTGTTGTTCATTTGCATGTGTCATGAATATGCATTGATTTTCTGGTTAAGAATATGGTGAAGTTTTTAGTTGACTTGAAGTGGGTATGCAGGTTATCAATATGGCTGCTTCTTCCTCTGCTGCTGCCATCCCCACTCAGGAAAAGTATGATGTGTTTCTTAGTTTCAGAGGTGAGGACACCCGCTATACTTTTACCAGTCATCTTTATGCTGCTTTATGCGCGAAGAAGATCAAAACCTACATAGACGACATACTTGAGAGAGGAGAGGAAATTGCACCTTCCCTTCTCGAAGCAATTGAAAAATCAAAGCTTTCGGTAATCATTTTCTCGAAAAACTATGCTTCTTCCACTTGGTGCTTGGATGAACTTGTGCATATATTGCGATGCAAGGAAAGAGGTGAGCACTTTGTTCTACCAATTTTTTACTGCATCGACCCATCACATGTACGAAATCAACAGGGAAGTTATGCTTATGCATTTACTCAACTTGAAACACGTTTCAAGGACAGCACGGAGGGAGTTATGAAGGTGCGCAACTGGAGAGATGCTTTGAAAAATGCAGCCAATATGGCTGGGTTTGATAATTCAAACAAAACAGGGTAACTAATTCTGCAACTTGTACCAATTTCTACTTGTGACCATTTAATTTGAACAAGAATCGTTAGGGTACACTTACTCTTACTAAACATAGTTTGTCCTTATAATCATATTTTCCAGGACAGAGGCCAATTTCGTTGAGAAAGTTGTCGAAGATATTTTGACCAAATTGAATCGGAAATCGTCACCTGATTTAAAGGGACTAGTTGGAATTAAAAGGAAAATTGAGCAAATAGAAAGGTTATTATGCAGTGATTCGCCAAATGTTTGCACCATTGGTATTTGGGGCATGGGTGGTATTGGCAAGACCACTCTTGCTGATGTTGTGTATCACCGACTTTCTTCTAAATTTGAAGCTTCTTGCTTCCTTGCAAATGTTAGGGAGGAGTCAGAAAAAAATGGACTAAAGCACTTGCGAAATGTCCTTCTTCGTGAGATATTAAATGAAAAAGATCTAACCATCGGCACTCCATCTATAGGATCAACTTATGTTCGAGAAAGGCTCAGCAATACAAAGGTCCTCATTGTTCTAGATGATGTGAGTGCTTCAACCCAATTAGAATTTCTAGTTGGTGATCATTTTCAGTTTGGCTCTGGGAGTCGAATAATTATAACGACAAGGGACAGGCGCCTACTTAAGAAAAAGGTTGATGATGATAAGATATACAAGGTTGAGGGATTATCTTATGATGAAGCTCGTGAGCTATTTCATTTACATGCTTTAAAAAATAACTCGACTGAAATATGTTATACAGAGTTGGTGATAGATTATGCAGGAGGCATGCCATTAGCTCTTAAGATTTTGGGTTCCTTATTCCTTCACTGTGACAACAATCATGAATGGGAAGATGAATTGAATAACTTGAAAAAATTTCCCAACCAAGAAATTGAGAACATGTTGAGACTAAGTTATGATGGATTAGAAAAAAATGCGAAGGAGATATTTCTTGATATAGCATGTTTCTATAAGGGGATGAAAATAGATTTTGCAAAAGAAATGTTACATATTCGTGGTTTATTTGCGGGTGGAATTAAGGTTCTTATTGAGAAATCTCTAGTATCAATATCAAGATGGAACTGCCTAGAGATGCATGATTTGGTACAGGAAATGGGCAGGATAATAGTTTACGAACAATGTATTGAAGAGCCTGGAAGACGCAGTAGATTGTTCATCGCTCATGATATCTATCGTATATTGAGAAATAATACAGTAAGAACCAAATACATTCACTTTCTCTAAACAATAAAAATAAAAATTTCACGAATTTTTCTATGAACTACTTGGGAAAACACTCATTTATACAATAAACAAGTCAGATACATACAAATGTAATTTTGATTAGACTTTGTTGTATATTGCATCATATTTATATTTTGCTTTTGATTGTCAGGGGACTGAAACGGTTCAAGCCATATTCTTTAACAGCTCTAAGAGTGGACAACTACGCTTGGATCATGCAGATTTCAAAAAGATGTATAATCTAAGATTACTCAATGTTGATTCTAGCTTTGGAAAGTACTGCAAATTAAAAGTTTCTCTTCCCAATTCTCTTGGTTATCTTTGCTGGGAGGAATATCCTTTGAAGTCTTTGCCATCAAAATTTTCTCCAGAAAATCTTGTTGAGCTTCGAATGTGTGGAAGCAAAGTTGAGCAACTTTGGAATAAAGACCAGGTATATATGCTTATTTTTCTTATTGTTTAAAATTTAGTGCGAAAACTTATTCTGGCTAGCTCATTAATTAAGTCTTGTCATTTGTCTTTAATTTGTTACAGAATCTTGAGAATTTAAAAGTGATGGATCTTCGTTCCTCCACTCATCTTATTAAAGTCCCAGATCTCTCTCAAAGTCGAAAAATGGTGCATATAAATCTTTTTGGTTGTACAAGTTTGGTTCAAATCCCATCCTATTTTCAATGTCTTGACAAGCTTACTCATCTTGACCTGGGAGATTGCTTGAATCTCAAATATCTTCCGCAGATGCCAGGCAACATTGAATTTTTAAATTTGTCTAAAACTGCAATAGAGGAATTGCCTTCATCAGTTTGGTCACACAAAAAAATTTCATACTTGGATATTCGATTTTGTAAAGACCTTAGGAATCTTCCAAGCAACAGTTGTAACCTGAAACTAACCTCTGGTTTTAGTCTAGAGGGCTGCGCATCTATTCGCAATTTTTCGGAACTTCCAAGAGATCTAAGAGTATTAGTGATGGTGGGGACAAAAATAGAAGTATTGCCCTCATCAGAGTATCTCTATCATCTCAATACAATTCGACTACTTGATTGCAAAAGGCTTGTAAGTCTCCCGCCAAGCATTTCAAAGTTGAAATCTCTATATGAACTTGATCTTACTGGTTGCTCTGAATTTGAAGATTTCCCGGAAATCTGGGAGCCTGGGGGACATCTAAAGATTCTTTTGTTAAACGGAACAGCTGTTAAAGAACTACCCTCATCAATCGAATGTCTTTTTGGTCTCACAAGAATTGGACTTAAAAATTGCAAAAGGCTTGTGAGTCTCCCGCCAAGCATTTTAAAGTTGAAGTCTCTTTATGAACTTGATCTTACAGGTTGCTATGAATTTGAAGACTTCCCTGAAATATGGGAGCCTATGGGACATCTAAAGGTTCTTTTGTTAAACGGAACAGCTGTTATAGAACTACCCTCATCAATCGAATGTCTTTTTGGTCTTACAAGAATTGGACTTGGAAATTGCAGAAGACTTGTGAGTCTTCCGACAAGCATTTTAAAGTTGAAGTCACTTTATGGACTTGATCTTACAGGTTGCTCTGAATTTGAAGACTTCCTTGAAATCTGGGAGCCTATGGGACATCTAAAGTTTCTTTTGTTAAACGGAACAGCTGTTAAAGAACTACCCAGATCAATCGAATGTCTTTTTGGTCTCACAAGAATTGGACTGGAAAATTGCAGAAGACTTGTGAGTCTCCCGCCAAGCATTTTAAAGTTGAAGTCACTTTATGGACTTGATCTTACAGGTTGCTCTGAATTTGAAGACTTCCCTGAAATCTGGGAGCCTATGGGACATCTAAAGTTGCTTTTGTTAAACGGAACAGCTGTTAAAGAACTACCCACATCAATCAAATGTCTTTTTGGTCTCACAAGAATTGGACTGGAAAATTGCAGAAGACTTGTGAGTCTCCCGCCAAGCATTTTAAATTTGAAGTCACTTTATGGACTTGATCTTACAGGTTGCTCTGAATTTGAAGACTTCCCGGAAATCTGGGGGCCTATGGGACATCTAAAGTTTCTTTTGTTAAACGGAACATCTATTAAAGAACTACCATCATCAATCGAATGTCTTTTTGGTCTCACAAGAATTGGACTGAAAAATTGCAAAAGGCTTGTGAGTCTCCGGCCAAGCATTTTAAAGTTGAAGTCTCTTTACGAACTTGATCTTACAGGTTGCTCTAAATTTGAAGATTTCCCTGAAATCTGAGAGCCTATGGGACATCTAAAGGTTCTTTTGTTAAATGGAACAGCTGTTAAAGAACTACCCTCATCAATCGAATGTCTTTTTGGTGTCACAAGAATTGGACTGAAAAATTGCAAAAGGCTTGTGAGTCTCCCGCCAAGCATTTTAAAGTTGAAGTCTCTTTATGAACTTGATCTTACAGGTTGCTCTAGAATTGAAGACTTCCCTGAAATCTTGGAGCCTATGGGACATCTAAAGGTTCTTTTGTTAAACGGAACAGCTGTTAAAGAACTACCCACATCAATCGAATGTCTTTTCGGTGTCACAAGAATTGGACTGAAAAATTGCAAAAGGCTTGTGAGTCTCCCGCCAAGCATTTTAAAGTTGAAGTCTCTTTATGAACTTGATCTTACAGGTTGCTCTGAAATTGAAGACTTCCCTGAAATCTTGGAGCCCATGGGACATCTAAAGGTTCTTTTGTTAAACGGAACAGCTGTTAAAGAACTACCCACATCAATCGAATGTCTTTTTGGTCTCACAAGAATTGGACTGAAAAATTGCAAAAGGCTTGTGAGTCTCCCGCCAAGCATTTTAAAGTTGAAGTCACTTTATGGACTTGATCTTACAGGTTGCTCTGAATTTGAAGACTTCCCTGAAATCTGGGAGACTATGGGACATCTAAAGTTTCTTTTGTTAAACGGAACAGCTGTTAAAGAACTACCCACATCAATCGAATGTCTTTTTGGTCTCACAAGAATTGGACTGGAAAATTGCAGAGGACTTGTGAGTCTCCCGCCAAGCATTTTAAAGTTGAAGTCACTTTATGGACTTGATCTTACAGGTTGCTCTGAATTTGAAGACTTCCCTGAAATCTGGGAGCCTATGGAACATCTAAAGTTTCTTTTGTTAAACGGAACAACTATTAAAGAACTACACTCATCAATCGAATGTCTTTTTGGTCTCATAAGAATTGGACTGAAAAATTGCAAAAGGCTTGTGAGTCTCCCGCCAAGCATTTTAAAGTTGAAGTCTCTTTATGAACTTGATCTTACAGGTTGCTCTAGAATTGAAGACTTCCCTGAAATCTTGGAGCCTATGGGACATCTAAAGGTTCTTTTGTTAAACGGAACAGCTGTTAAAGAACTACCCACATCAATCGAATGTCTTTTCGGTGTCACAAGAATTGGACTGAAAAATTGCAAAAGGCTTGTGAGTCTCCCGCCAAGCATTTTAAAGTTGAAGTCTCTTTATGAACTTGATCTTACAGGTTGCTCTGAAATTGAAGACTTCCCTGAAATCTTGGAGCCTATGGGACAGCTAAAGGTTCTTTTGTTAAACGGAACAGCTGTTAAAGAACTACCCACATCAATCGAATGTCTTTTTGGTCTCACAAGAATTGGACTGAAAAATTGCAAAAGGCTTGTGAGTCTCCCGCCAAGCATTTTAAAGTTGAAGTCATTTTATGGACTTGATCTTACAGGTTGCTCTGAATTTGAAGACTTCCCTGAAATCTGGGAGCCTATGGGACATCTAAAGTTTCTTTTGTTAAACGGAACAGCTGTTAAAGAACTACCCACATCAATCGAATGTCTTTTTGGTCTCACAAGAATTGGACTGGAAAATTGCAGAAGACTTGTGAGTCTCCCGCCAAGCATTTTAAAGTTGAAGTCACTTTATGGACTTGATCTTACAGGTTGCTCTGAATTTGAAGACTTCCCTGAAATCTGGGAGCCTATGGAATATCTAAAGTTTCTTTTGTTAAACGGAACAATTATTAAAGAACTACCTTCATCAATCGAATGTCTTTTTGGTCTCACAAGAATTGGACTGAAAAATTGCAAAAGGCTTGTGAGTCTCCCGCCAAGCATTTTAAAGTTGAAGTCTCTTTATGAACTTGATCTTACAGGTTGCTCAAAATTTGAAGACTTCCCTGAAATCTGGGAGCCTATGGGACATCTAAAGGTTCTTTTGTTAAACGGAACAGCTGTTAAAGAACTACCCTTATCAATCGAATGTCTTTTCGGTGTCACAAGAATTGGACTAAAAAATTGCAAAAGGCTTGTGAGTCTCCCGCCAAGCATTTTAAAGTTGAAGTCTCTTTATGAACTTGATCTTACAGGTTGCTCTAAAATTGAAGACTTCCCTGAAATCGTTGAGCCTATGGGACATCTAAAGGTTCTTTTGTTAAACGGAACAGCTGTTAAAGAACTACCCACATCAATCGAATGTATTTTCGGTGTCATAAGAATTGGACTGAAAAATTGCAAAAGGCTTGTGAGTCTCTCGCCAAGCATTTTAAAGTTGAAGTCTCTTTATGAACTTGATCTTACAGGTTGCTCTGAAATTGAAGACTTCCCTGAAATCTTGGAGCTTATGGGACATCTAAAGGTTCTTTTCTTAAATGGAACAGCTGTTAAAGAACTACCCACATCAATCGAATGTCTTTTTGGTCTCACAAGTATTAGACTGAAAAATTGCAAAAGGCTTGTGAGTCTCCCACCAGGCATTTTAAAGTTGAAGTCTCTTTTTGAACTTGATCTTACAGGTTGCTCTGAATTTGAAGACTTCCCTGAAATCCTGGAGCCTATGGGACATCTAAAGATTCTTTTGTTAAACGGAACTGCTGTTAAAGAACTACCCTCATCAATCGAATGTCTTTTTGGTCTCGCATAAATTGGATTGGAAAATTGCAGAAGACTTGTGAGTCTCCCGCCAAGCATTTTAAAGTTGAAGTCACTTTATGGACTTGATCTTACAGGTTGCTCTGAATTTGAAGACTTCCCTGAAATATGGGAGCCTATGGGACATCTAAAGTTTCTTTTGTTAAACGGAACAGCTATTAAAGAACTACCTTCATCAATCGAATATCTTTTTGGTCTCACAAGAATTGGACTGAAAAATTGCAAAAGGCTTGTGAGTCTCCAGCCAAGCATTTTAAAGTTGAAGTCTCTTTATAAACTTGATCTTACTGGTTGCTCTGAAATTGAAGACTTCCCTGAAATCTTGGAGCCTATGGGACATCTAAAGGTTCTTTTGTGAAACGGAACAGCTGTTAAAGAACTACCCACATCAATCGATTGTCTTTTTGGTTTCACAAGAGTTGGACTGAAAAATTGCAAAAGGCTTGTGAGTCTTGTTCGGTTCATTTTTACACATGATTTATCATGTTATTCACCCATTATTTTGAGTTAGTTCTTGACATTTTATAGCTTTTTACGTCCTTTTTGTGTTTTATTAGGTTTTACCTTAGTTAGAATGAAAATGAGCTAAAAGTGCATTATTGGTTATAAATTCTGTTTTTTGTTCATTTTCGTAGGTCAACTTCTTGGCCTTGGATCAGCATGCTCCGATGCTTGGATGAGGTGATGATCTTCATGAAACTTGTTCCAATGGATGTTGACTATAACATATCCGAAGTTGAGCTCCATTGGATAAGTGTAGCCTATCCAACTGATCCAACAATTGATGCTGGCTCTGGAAATCTGTTTTGGGCCAGTTTTAATTTCACTTGGTGTTACCTCATTTCTACTTGTTACCATACCATTTGGTAACAATGAATTACTTTGCTTGAGTGGGATTTTCTGAGACAAAGAGCATATATTGAAAAACAAAACTTCGTCATGAGGAGGAGACAAGGGGACAAAGACTTTACCAAAAGTTGAAAAAGGATGAGAGAGAGGAGCATAGAGAAGGCATCTTCATGAATTCATTTGGGCAGATTGTCTTGGGTTGGAACGTATTATTCACAATTGGCAGAGTAAGGAGAGCAGGTTTTTGGAGCTAGAAGAGGAAGAAGGGAGGAGAAGGGAGGAGACTTCCACCATTGAAGACTTCAAGCTTACATCACTTCCAAAACCTGTAAACTCTTTCTAGTTTTGTTTTGAATTTGTAGTTAAATTAAATATGAGCAACTAAACTCCATAGCTAGGGCTTAGGTTGAAGACCTAAACATGATTACTCTATTGTTTTGATGCTTAAGTGTATGAATTTCTAGATTTTGTTGATGAATTTCAATTCACTATTTTAATCTATCCTTGATGTATGGTTTTCCTGGTTGGCCATCTTTGAAAGCATGCTTCTTGAGGTTGTTGGGATTGTGTGTATCTTCATATTTTCCTAAGCAACAAATGGATGAAGTAAGAACCATCCATGTGAATTGGTTTCTTGAATGCCTAATGTAAACACCATGCTATTAGGATTCTTGTGATGTTCATATTCTCTTTGAACTTAATGGGTTTTCCTTGTAATTGAATCGAAGTACTAAACACACCTAGGTTCGGTTATGGGGAGGGCACGAGTATTGTAGCACTAACTGACAGGACCCACCCCGAATTCCTCGGAACCCGAGACGAATCCTGTGGAATTCCTGACATCACAACAATGCCGGGCCCACTTACTAAGAACCGAGACTGTCTGCCGAAATTTCGGCAGAGTCTCCCCTATAAATTGGACTTTCCCCAAATTTCAACTTGTTAAAAAAAATTCACAATTTAATCCCAACTGGTAGCATGCACAAGTTATCAACATGCAAACACATAATAGGCCTCCGGCCTTCAGATAATTCGAAACAAAACCAACAATGCTCCTAAGTCAAACAATACATAAACCATGCAGTTAATGATCTCAAACAACTTTACAAATACCACCGAAAACCTCAAACCGGATTCCAATCCAATAAATCACAACAGCATCCAATCACATACTTAGAATTGATCAAACCTTTAAAACATACTATAATTTGCGGCTGCACCTAGGTGAGACCCCAGGCTGCCTACGTACCCTTGGACAAGGGATCAACCACACGTAGTTCTCGTCATCAATGGCCACAACTCCGATAATATACCATTATTCAAAGCAGAACCAACAAATACATTTCAGATTTATCACCATTCAAATTCCAACAAAACACAATGAACACACTCTCAAACTCTTCCCTTTATGTCAATTCTTTCCACGTAACCATACCTTATCCAATGCGTATGTTGCCGAACAACACTTCCCAATCCAGGGCTTAAACATTCGTACATGTACAAACTCACAAATCTCAAGCCAGAATCAAAACCACATATACATATATGTAATATAATAACACCCACCTCTCACCATCATCATGTACTAGGGGAAACAATCCAACCGGGGATTGTTGACTAGCTCACACTTATCCGGCCCTCAAACGTCCATGTGGCTAGGGATGAGTCGTCCAACTGGGGGACTGATACTCTAACCAGCCCGTACGGACGAAGAATCAAGACCCGTATGTCTGAAAACTGTCCTACGCGCGCAGACTACCCAATCAAGGGTCTACAGCAACACCTCGCTAGGGCATGCTCCGGGTTCCGACATTTCCAAGTATCACACCTTTCCATAATCCATTCACAAATCCATGGGGAGGTACATATGATGATGCACATCACGTACTGGGGGAAACAATCCAACAGGGGATTGTTGACTAGCTCACACTTATCCGGCCCTCAAACGTCCATGTGGCTAGGTGTAAGACCCTTGACACTTGCCATAGGCGGCAACATGGTTTGATGTCTTGGACCATGCCAAGGGAAGGTGTCTTGAGTGGGCATAAGGACAAGACGAGCGTGGCAAGATGGATGTTGAAGGGTGTCGACGGAAGCTTGCGAGAAGCATCGAAAAATTGCCTTGGAAGCCTCGACAGCGCATGTGGGACAAGTGCGCAGCGCACATTGGCAGCACAAGTAGCGCCGTACAGCACAGCAACATGCAGGCGGCATGCAGGCAGCGCGCAGGCAGCATGCAGACAGCGCACGTAGGCAGCACACAGGCAGATCATGGGCAGATCGTGTGGGCAGTTGTCTGGCAGGTGGTGCGCAGAGTGCTGGCAGATCGTGCTAGCAGGTGGCTGGCAGATCGTGCTAGCAGGTGGCTGGCAGATCGTGCTAGCAGGTGGCTGGCAGATTGTGTGACGGTTGCTGGCAGATTGTGTGGGCAGTTACATGGGCAGTTGTGAGGAGTATTTCCAGCAGATGTGCAGCGAGATTAAAGGGCATGTCTGGGCGGTCATGCGGAGTGGCACGCATGGGGATGCATCATGTGGAGAAGGCAATGTCAGTGGAAGGAGTGGGCGGTTACCTTGCACCTTTGTAGGCATACAACATGGCATGATAACATGTCATGGCCTTGACATTGACACATGGCGCCACAAGCAAAAAGGAAGCCTTGAAAGTAGGAGTTCATGGGTTCCTTAGTGGGATAGTGGCATGGCGGTTTTTAGGAGGAAAACTACCTGTCATGATAGTCTATAAATATGTCTTTGTGTAGGCATTGTAGACAAGTGGTACAACTGGTACAACTAGTGAAAACTAGAGATACTAGGTGGGGACTCTTAGGAGGTAGAGACTCTTGGGAGATCACTGGAGACTAATCAAAGGGAGACTAGTCTGGGCAACAAAATGGGGGAGTGTGTCTAGAGTAGGCATAGAGAGACATAGAGAGGGGTAAGGCAGCAAGTGTTGTGTTGACCTACCCATGTCTCGAGTGAAACCCATTGAGTTGTGAATGAGTGTCTAGAGAGGCACCGTGCCTTAGGGTGGGCGGCATTGAGGCACCAAATGTGTGTGGTGACCCAATGCGAAACAAAAGCTTGTATTCCTTTTTATTGTGGAGTAATATAAAGGTTGGGAGTGAGTTGTCCCGTAAGCTTTGGTGTTTATGTGTTCCGCTGCGTGTACCCTGAAGCCTCGCAAGTTTAGAGGTGAAGAGAAGGCTGACTTAGGAGGAGTCTAAGTGCTGAACAAGGGCCGAAAAATTAAAGGCGTTTTTCACCCCTGTTACACTAGGGATGAGTCGTCCAACTGGGGGACTGACACTCTAACCAGCCCGTACGGACGAAGAATCAAGACCCGTACGTCTGAAAACCGTCCTATGCGCGCAGACTACCCAATCAAGGGTCTACAGCGACACCCCATTAAGGTATGCCCCGGGTTCCATCATATCCAGACCATATCCACAATTTTTCCGGCATCCTACAATTCCAGGATCCGTGACCAATAAAGCCCACACGCCCGAAACCCGGCACGTGTGTGAATAGTATATCCATTTCCATGTATCCTAGTGTCTATATCCACTGTTTCCAAATATCATCATCCAAGGGGGAAGGTACATATGATGGTGGAGTTCGTAATCCTTATATAAATATTATAAAGTAATACTCCCTTCCTTAATCCAATTTTTTTCCCAAGGCATCGTATTAAGAAGGCATCCGAAGGGCTTGGACAAACTTCGACGGCCTAGGCAAAATAAATCATCCGAAAGGCTTGGACAAACTCCGACTGGTCTGGGCAAAATAAATCAATCTCCGAAGGGTCTGGACAAACTCCGACGGGCCTGGGCAAAATAAATCAATCTCCGAAGGGCCTGGGCAAAATAAATCATCCGAAAGGCTTGGACAAACTCCGACGGGCCTGGGCAAAATAAATCTGAAACATAAAACCCATAACCGGGGAGGGACCTAAGGTAGTGCTAATAACACTCAATTTAACATTCTAAGTACCCCACACAAAATTAACAAAGATAGCACTTTCTCAATTATTATATATAAACTCAAGACACTCGAATACGTCAAACCCACATATATCACAAATACTTTACAAAAATAAAGAATTCAACTAATAAATATAAACGGAATTTAAATAAACCATGAAATTCAAAAGTATAAGATTTCCATCACAAAACCATAAAAATAATCTCAATGACCCTCAAAATCAACATAAAACAAAAGATGATCAAAACTCATCCTAAAGGGTCGTTCTAATACTCCTCGAAGAGTGAAACTACCTCGGAAGACTTACGGTCAACCGAGGGTCTAACCTCCCACATTTGGTCAACCGGGCCCGCGGGGCCCACGATCTCCGTTTTACGAACCGAAAGTTCCTATAGGTTCCACAAGGTCTAGGATACACATCCTGCAAGTTTGGTTCAGATCGGACGGTCGGATCGCTCGCAATCGCACGATCGGACGGTTATCGAAAAACGCAAACTTTAACTATTTAAATCGGAACATCCGGGGCTCCGATTCCCGATCCGCGAATTCCTACACGATTCTAGGAATACCTAGATTAATACATATGAAATTGGAAGCGATCCAAAGGTTCTAACCTATCGAACCCGGAAATCACACATTATGTAAAATCCGTTCGGGGTTCAAACGTTATCCGAATTGAGATCCGTAAAATCCTACGCGCTCGTGACAACCAGGGGATCGCATTGGGATAAAATTCCCCTCTGATACAGTACCCACGCGCCGCCACACGCGCTGGCAGCGCGTGGGTGTCCAAAGCGATATCGCATTGCCGGAAAATCTTAGAATCTCGGGCCAAGACTCCTACCCTAGGTAAAACACCTAATTTGGAGTCACTTTTATTCTTGGACATACCCCAAAAAATGACCGGAAGTGGCTGAAAACTGAGGTCGAAACCGGCAGATTTTTCAATCGCTTAATTAACTACCATAACGCAGAAATTTTGCCTATCCAACTCAACCAGCAGCTAGAACACCATGAGAGGTTGAGAAAGCATACCTGGATCGCAAGATTTGGTTGCCGAAATCACCCGAACGAGCTCCGTGAAGTTTTGGGTAAAACCGGCGACATTTCTCGATATTCCGGCGAGCACAGGCAGCGGTGGCGGCTGAGAAGGGTCGGGATGGGTAGGCGACGTCGCGCTGGTTCTTTTGGTACCGGTACCACCCAAAATGGTGGCCGGATGTGCCGGTGGTGGCCCAAAAACCCCAGTGATAAACAGTAACAGGGGGGGCTGTTCTGCGCGCAGAGAGAGAGAGATAGAGAAAATGAGAGAATTTCTGATTTTATTAAAAATAAATTTCGAAATATTTACGATTGTGCCACTAAAAGTATTTTGATCGTAACTTTCTCATTACAAGTCCGATTCAAGCCCACTACGTGTCTACGGACTCATCTCGGTACGATCTACGTAAAAATATAACCCGCTGTCCCCAATTCCTTCCGAAAATAAAATGACCAAATTACCCCTACTTCGAGGGCAAAATTGTAAATTCATAAACCTTGAAATTAATTAATCCACTATTCCTTTTATTTTGGGTCGGGACGTTACACTAACCCTGCACTCTACTTATTTTAGAGAGAATCTTGCATCTTGAGCCACTAAACCCGGTCTTGATTGCGAACATCTTCATCAACACGTTTAGAGTTCATCATTTGAGTATTCACGAACTTGAGTAGGATTGTTTAGGTTGGATTCCGAAACTCTAGTGTTTGTTACTTTGTACTTTCACACTTTGATAACTCATCTCTGCCATTCTCATTTAAATTTAAAGTTCATTCACTTGAACCAAACCAAACACCCCCCCCCCCCCCAAATTGTGTTTGTGTGTTTACATTGTTTGAAATGTGGTGTGTTTTTGTCATCGCTTTTGTCTATTTTTGTACTTGTGTTTGGATTTTGATCTGAGCTGTGTTCTTTGTTTTTGTGTGCTGAATCCAACTGTATAAAGAACATGAAATTTGGACATACGGTTGGAAAGATATATGCTAAAAACTGGACAGAGGTCGGAACTGCAAAAAAGGGGCAAGCGACCGGTCGTCGCCATTAACCGACCGGTCATCGAAGAATCTGTGAAAAACGACCGGTCATCACTGTTCGCATCACTGTTCGCATCACTGTTCATAGGTGATAAACAGGCGATACAATGGTGATAAAATGGTGATAAAAGGGTGATAGAAATTACTGTTTGTGTTTTTCCTTGGTTTCTTATTTTGTCTCTTTTCTTTTACCTTTCTTTACTCATTTTTTAGTTTCCAATTTGCATTTCTGCATGTGTAGTGTGTTAAATTAGTGTTCTTTACGTACTCAAATTATAACTTATAGGAAGCCGACAGTTCTTCATGGGATCGACCCCGTACTTACATAATCTATACCTCAATAGATTCGTGCACTTGCAGGTATTTTTAATTGGTTGTTTGCACATTAATTTTGCCGGTTACTAATACAACAAGTCTCCCGCCAAGCATTTTAAAGTTGAAGTCACTTTATAGACTTTTGATCTTAAAGGTTGCTCTGAATTTGAAGACTTCCTTGAAATCTTGGAGCCTATGGGACATCTAAAGATTCTTTGGTTAAACGGAACAGGTGTTAAAGAACTACCCTCATCAATCGAATGTCTTTTTGGTCTCACAAGAATTGGACTGAAAAATTGCAAAAGGCTTGTGAGTCTCCCGCCAGGCATTTTAAAGTTGAAATCTCTTTATGGACTTGATCTTACAGGTTGCTCTGAAATTGAGGACTTCCTTGAAATATGGGAGCCTATGGGACATCTAAAGGTTCTTTTGTCAAACGAAACAGCTGTTAAAGAACTACCCTCATCAATCAAATGTCTTTTTGCTCTCCTAAGAATTGGACTGAAAAATTGCAAAAGGCTTGTGAGTCTCCCGCCAAGCATTTGTAAGTTAAAATCTCTTAAGGAACTTGATCTTACTGGTTGCTCTGAATTTGAAAACTTACCTGAAATTTTGGACCCTATGGGGGAGCTGGAGTTCCTGGGTTTAGAAAGAACATCGGTTAAAGGGCTACTCTCGTCGATTGGAAATCTAACTGGGCTTCAAAAATTAGATCTTCGTTTCTGCAAGAACCTTGAGTTTGTACCTGAGAGCATCTACAATTTGAACCGTCTTATTAGCCTAAGGTTTGATTGTTGCTTGAAACTTAAGAAATTACCTCCCTTCTCAGTCGGTTTGCACTCTTTGGAAGAACTAAACCTCAGTTACTGTAGTACCTTAGAGATCCCTGATCATCTCCTTTGCTTAACCTCATTACGAAATTTAGATCTAAGTGGAACAATGATTAAGAGCGTACCTGTAAACATCAAACAAGCTTCTTCGTTGTTGTTTCGGTGCTTGATCAATTGCAAGAGCCTTCAATCTTTACCAGAGCTCCCATTAATGCTATGTTCTCTTAAAGCACATGGCTGCACCTCGCTGAACGCAGTGTCAAGCTCAAGGACTGCACTGACACAAGGCTGGAAGCATGTAATGGCAGATGCAGAGCCTAGAATTATACAATTCGCACTTGCAGTATCAAAGCCTGAAGAAGAAGAAAAACAAATCGAAGTAGCATCAGATGTAGAACTTGAAAAAGAAATTGAAGATGCATCAGATGTAGAACTTGAAGAAGAAATCAAAGTAGCATCAGATGTAGAACTTGAAGAAAAAATTGAAATCGCATCAGATGTACGTCTCTCTCTCTCTCTCTCTCTCTCTCTCTCTCAGTTCTGTTGTTCAGTTGAGCCTCTAATTAAGCCTGGTGCATCTGTTTCTCTTTTTTTCTTTTTTTCTTAATTTGTTTAATAATGATGACGTCCATCTGTGTCACAGAACTATTATTCTGGAAGACCTTCAATTATCATTGTATGTCCGGGACATGAAATTCCAAATTGGTTCAGCTATCAAAACGAGGGATCCGCAATAAATATCAAGTTTCCTCCAGATTGGGTTGATACAGATTTCTTGGGTTTCGCTCTATCTGTTGTTGTTGGATTCGACAACTATAATGTTAAAGGGAGTTTGGGGTTTGGATGTAAATCCAAATTCAAAGCAAATAATGGTAAAATCTGTGAATACAATTGTCGTATGCTTGTTCTGTATTGTCATGAAACGAACAATGGAGAAAGCAATGACTACAATTTCAATTCAGATCACGTGTTTTTGTGGCACAGTTCCTTTGAACTTGTAGAGGGAGCAAATTTCTCCCCTGGTTTTCACAATGTCACTGAGGCCTCTTTTGACTTCAACCAAGTGGATGGTTTTAAGAGACCGCCCATTAAGGATTTCCAAGTTCAGGTGAAGAGGTGTGGGCTTCGGTTGTTGTATGCCAAAGATACCTAGAAATTTGATGTCACTTTTGGGGGACAAAAAGTAGAAGAAGCTACTAAAACTAAGAGATGCCGTGATGAGTCTGAAGCAAGCGGAAGTGACACTTTTGGCTCTTTTAAGGAACTACTTCTTCGGGGGATTGTAAAGAAAACAAAACTGTAGGGGCAAGGTCAGATTTATGGAGAACAAAATGTGGTAGTGGATGCTCTTTGCTCGTTGGGATCTCTCTTATTGTTACGCTTTTCATATTTGGGCTCTCACCTCCTCTCGTGTTGCAAGCCTTGTGGCTGAAGATGCTTTTTCTAATCCAAACCAGTCCAGTCCAGCCTACCAAACGGGGCCTAAAGGACAACTGACTTTAGTGGTCAAAACTCACAACCATATAGTTAACCAACATTTTTCATGTGCATATTTTGTCCTAGATATCTTTAAGCTTTAATTGAATATATAACTGATTTATTTTGTAGGCTGCTTCGACAAAGTGGACCTTTTTACTGACCAACAGCCTCTGCCTAGAGATTTTGTCACTTGCTTTTGATCAGGCTTCCTCACCAAGTAACCCTCAGTTTGCATTTGGAGGAGCTCGCCCACAAGGCTAAAATGGAAACAGATGAATTGAGAAGGTGGGGGGATGTGGCAGTCTTTCTGAAAGTTTATGGATTAGTTGTTGGCATGGCATCTCTCATTGCATCGGTAATAATTTGGGTTGCTAATTGTTTGCTTTGATGTTCCTTGACTTTTTCTATTGTGTTAGGTCTCATATGTTGTAAAAGCACTGATTCTATGACAGGCAAATGCACTTCAATATACAGAAGAACGGATTTTGAAGAGTTCTGTGCCGCTGCATTAAGCGTTCATCAACTAGAGGCACTTGATTGCTGGGAACAAAATGCTCGATGTGCATCTGAACTTTTCGAGAAGGATGGAAACCGGGCAATTTTCATTGAAGAACTTGCTCCAGTAAGTTGAAATTTTATTGTCACATGTTGCAGTCTTGCTATATATTAAATTAAAGACTTTGATAATCACAGGTTGATTTCTGAGTGTTGATACCGTAACTAGCCGAGCAACTAGCTAGGCTAGATCATCCACATGCCATGTTTTGAGACCTTAGCCAAATAAGCATTACCACAAGTCACAACTCTAAGTAAGGCAAGGAGTCCCACATCGGAAAACTACAAGAGATGGAGACTTCCCCTCACCTATAAAAGAAGACTACTCTCCCCTTAAAACATGACTCTCTCTTCTGGTCTTCGGGTCTTAGGTCTTGACCCTTGGGCTTTGGACTCTTGAGCTTTGTACCTTAGGCCTTGGGCCTTCGTCCCTTTATCTTTGGATCTAATCCCCTTGTACAAATGTAAACAAACATTATCATAATGAGAACATCCTTCTCCGTGGACGTAGCCCATCATTCGGGTGAACCACGTATACTTTGTCTTCTACATGCTTATTTACTTTACTTACGTTGAATGTCACTGACTGCCGAAGGCACGTACACATGCTAAAGGCCCACGTCTTCACACATTATCCACCACTCCACATCTATCTAAGTTGAACCCCATTTTGAGCATAATTGAACATGTTACTTACTAATTGGAGTTAATTTACATCTCTAACCAATTTCTATGAGTAATCATAATATTTGAACTAGTTACTGTGACTACTTTTATGTATGTTCCTTGTAGCAAATTGAGGCTAGTGTTATTTATGCTCCCTTCAAAATGTGTTTCAGGAACTTCGACTTGGTCCCTCAATCCCAATCCCGCTTCATGTGGTTCTCCATGACTGGATTTGGCACACTGATGGGAAGATCACTGCAGGTGCAAGCTTGGTTACCAGTTTGAATGTTGTGTTCTTGATATTTTGTGCGTAAAGGTGTAGTTAGTTTGCCTAAATAGGAAATTACTAATTCTTCCACCCCTTATAGATGCATTGTACACGTTAGATTATCCTCGTCTGCTCCAACATCTCTCTAGTTACCGTGAAACATGCTTGAATAATTGCCTCTGTAAAACTCCTCTGTTACTTCAATTCAATTGAAAACCAATTACTTTTCAAAGTGATGCAGCTACTGATGAATACATGTACCGCATAATTGTTAGATCACGTCTCTTACATATGTGGATTCCATTCTAGTACCTGAGTTCATGAGAGATGTAGTGAGAAGTGTGGTAACTAAAAATATGGTGTAAATAAGCTCACTATCAGTGTTATTCCAAAGCCTCCTATTTAGTTTAACCCATAATCTCAGGGCTCATTTGGGATTGCTTCTCTAGGAAGTACTTCAGCACTTAGCACATATGCGCTTTTATTATAAATATAAAAAATTGACAGTTTTATAAGAAATGCTCCTGAGGAAACACATAGAAGTCCACAAGTATACTAATAACATATAAAAGAACACAAGGACTATCTATCAATATAATAACATATCAAAGAAATTCATAAATTCAAATAACACATAAGTAGTACATCCACGATCTCAACTAACACAAAGACTATCCATAACATATAAAAGAAATTCATAAACTCAAATAACATATAAAAGATATTCATAATCTCAACTAAAGAAAAACCACAATCTCTAGTATTCCTAAAGACTAGCTAACCAAGCTCTCCTCCTAGCATCCGACATTGTAACAAATATTTTCCTCCATTCAACAAGCACAATTTTTTCTAGCATCTGGTTGAATGTGTCATTATCAATATCCCCAATTTCTTCAACAAGTCCGATGCATTCTTCAATATAATACATCTCATTGGAGGTGCTAGATGCTTCAAGACTCTTTTCCTTTTGAATTGTTTGTAATCTTTGACTCATAACTTCACTGCAAACCTCCAAATAAGATTCCATTTTATCTCATTTCTTTGGATGACGTTCGGTTGGGGTAGCAGTTACACACTTTCTTTTTCCTTTACCATGATCAATTTCCAGGTTAACACCATCATCATCCAAGTCAACATCAATGTGAACACTGATGTTAAGGAAGTTTTCTCTAACTCACGGTCTTTATTTGAGTTAGGAGGAAGTTGATTAGAGGCATAACGCAACTGACCGGTTGCAGTAGTGGTGTTGAATATCTTCCCTAAAAGCTTATAGTGCACTAAACCTTGAGTGCGATATTGCTTCGCTCTTGGCTTACTCTACAAACCATGAAAATTATACATCACAAGCAATTCACTGAACTAAGTGAAGTGAAGTGAAAAAAAAAAAACCACTAAAACAAAGACTTGGTATACCTTAATGTAACTAGCCTAAACATTATTTGAGGCAGTGACTGTGTTAGCAATAAGATCCCACCCAAATCCAACGTGCTCAATTAGATCCGAGAACTCACGATGTGCAATTTGCAACCTATTAAACTTAGACTTAAGTTGCTTAATAGTGCATTTTTTTTCCACATTTTGCTAACAACTCCTCACTTATTTCGGGCCAAACTTTCTTTTTAAAGGTTGATGCTTGCAAGTCACCCTTCTTCACATGATCATGCAATAAATGTATAAAAAAAAACTCTTCATGTTTGAAAGGCCATTGGACTTTTTCCTCACCATCAACATTCTTGGGGGCCATATCATCATCACTAGTATAAAAACGTAGCACATATCATCATCACTAGCATAAAAAAAGACAAACTCAATATGTGAAACACGTTTTTCACCTCCACAAACATATATTTTACCACACGGTCGCTCTCTCGTTCATGCGAGGAGGGCCTTGATGGCTAGTTTTAGGGTTTCTCCAGTTTTTTTTACTCATTCTCTGCGTTGTCTATCTCAGTCTTCTCTGATTGTCTCTCTGGATTCTTCTTGGTGTATTGGGTACTACGTTTTTTGTTGTTGCTCTTTTGTTCTTTGTGGGGTAGCTGCGCCTTCTTCCTTTCTGGGTTCCCAAGGAGGCAGTCGCTGGTGAGGGGTCTCCATCTTAAAGCTATGAAGATGACCACCATCTCTTCTGCTCAAGGGGATGACAAGTATGCGGCACCAAGCGGGAATTAGAAGCCTGTGGAAACTGGTGTTAGGCATCTGATTGTTAGTGACATGTCTTTTTCTAGTAAGCGTAGTTTTTGTATTGAGGATTTTGTTGACAAGGCGGAGGAGACTAGCCTCAAGGGGTCTCCAAGGTCTCCCTAATTATTCTCTTATGGAACATTCGTGGGCTTGGCAACTGATGAACGTTCCTACTATGAATATCTTTCTTCAGAAATTTCTTCAGGCTAAGAGGCCAACCTTGGTCTCCCTTGCTTGTCAACTAGGGTTCTGGATCAAGAAAATTGGAGGTGTTAGTTGGTGTTTGGCTGGATCTGTTATTATGCTCACAATGCGTTTTTGACTCTGTACGAAGAACTATGATGCTTTCTTTAGATCATAGGAGGCTTTCTTTGACAGTACATGTGTAGTGATGGGATGTGTTTCAATGGTTTTGCGATTGGGTAATTGGTTGGATCTATTCTGATACCCATAGTACGTTTTTGACTTTGTACAAATAATTAGGATGCTTTCTCTAGATCATATGAGGACTCCTTTGACAGTACCTACGGAGTGATGGGATGTTATTTTAAGGGTTTTGTGGTTAGGTTTTAGGTTTGTCTGTTTTGTATAAGTTGTTTGACTCGTCTATTTAGTCAATAGCATGGGTGGTACTCTTTCCTACCTCGGGGTTTTAGCCTTTCTTCTCGAAATTAGCTTAAGTGATTTGCATTTGGAAAATTGAAATGATCAAATTCCTTGTCTTTTTAATAGGGCTTTCTTATTGGTTGTGTTTGTTCATGAAAGGGGAGGAAAGGGTATTTTTGCATGTACTTAGTAGGTGCTTTCTTTGCTATGTGTTAAAGTAGAAAGAGCCACTTAGGGCATGTTTACGTATCAGTAATGGAGAAAGTAAGGAATCAGAGAATTTAGGAATCGGGGAACTACTGAATCGGTATAGAAAGAATCATTTCCATTAAGCTGTTTACTAAACATATGGAATTTGCAAAGGAATGGGGTTGATTCCCATTGTTATTGTTTACTAATTTTCATGAATAAGAATCCAAATTAATTTGATTACTAAAATGCCCTGCACATTTTCACCACAGCACATATATATAATTCTCAAATTGGCTAAGGAGACCAAACTAATCCTGCAGCAAAACAGTAAGGCGGTGTAAACATGAGGAATATATATGCGACAACAAGAGCCGAGTTCAATGATAATGTTAATAACATCTTTGTCTAGAGCCAATTTCAAACAAAAAAATAAACTCCAATAAATATATATCTTTCACCTACGTAAGTAGTAAACAATCAAATAATAATAACCTACATAATATCATGCGATTAATAATATCTTTATACTACCAAAAAAAAAAAAGATTAATAATCTCCACAAAAGTCTTTATCCATGACCGTACTTTGTTTTGTGATGAATGTGAAGACAGAAGATAGAAGAAGAAGAAGAAGAAGACAGATAGATAGAATGACTTACATAGCACAAGGCATTGCTACTGCTTCTGGGAGGTTGTGTCTGTAAAGCTAACGTGAAAAAAAAGTTGGAGCGTCTTAGAATTTCTTGGCGTGAGTTTTTATTTTTATTTTACGGTTTGGGGTGTTTTGGAATTATGGTAAAGTGATAAGGGTATTTTTGGAAGTTAATAAGAGAAAACATGAATGGGAATCGTATCGACTACTCCCCCCTAGTTGATCTGATACCTAGTTTTGAGGGGATGTGATTACGGATTTTGAGGTGGAGCCCACTTATTTTTTCATTCCTGATTGCAAGTAAACGCAGGGGAAGTCAGGAATTGAAATCATTCCTTTTCCTCCCATACCCATTACTGATACGTAAACATCCCCTTAGAACTATTCCAGTTAACTTTGCTACGAAGGAACCGACAGCTACCTGGAAGTTCAATGGAAGTTTATGTAGATTTTTCTCATTATTTGAGGTTTTCTTGATATTGCAATTTTTCTTTGGTTCAAGTCCAACAGTGATTGTTTGGGGGAAGAAAGGAAAACAAAAGACAATGATGAGGAAAAGGGTTATATGATATATACTTTTAAGAGTCTGAATGAATAATTAATGAGTGGTTTCTAGAAATACAACTTGGAAATTTCTAACTCCCCCAAATGGCCCCTTTTTTTGTGTGGACGAAGTGACCCCTTGATCTACAACCAACGCGTTACAAATTTGAAAAGATTCGAGTTAGAGCCGGTCCATTAGATATGGAGGCCCTGTGCGAAGAGAGCTGATGAGGCCCTGTATGTATAAGTAAAATAACAATTTTTCAAATTTTAAAATTCATAAATCATAAATTAAACCGAAATCATTATGTGGCATCAATTAAATTAGAACCCACAAATAGAATCAAGATCATCCTTCGTCTCTTTTCACATACTCACATCATTCAATTTTCTTTTGCATACAAAAGAACTACACCTAGCAAAATGAAGCAAAATACTATAAAACCAGCAACACTCAAGATGCACACTTCTTGCAATCATATGATGGCTAATTCCAAATGCAACATATAATTTCTAAATTCTAATATGAGAGAGAGAGAGAGAGAGAGAGAGAGAGAGAGAGAGAAGAGAGAGAGAGAGAGAGAGAGAGAGAGAGAGAGAGAGAGAGAGAGAGAGAGCAGAGATGCACACAGCACGCCTTTTGACTTGCCAAAGAGTAAAGAAGATTTTGTGTTTGGACGAAAGACAGAAGAATCAAGAAGGAACAAATATCTGCTTGTTAGGAAATAATAATAATATTTTTGGAATAAAAAAAAATATAATATAATGCTGGACTTTTAAAAACATTTGGAGGCCCCTAAATTTTGGGGGCCCTGTGCAGTCGCATAGCCCGCACATGCTATGGGCCAACTCTGATTCAAGTGTCAGTGGAGTCAAGTCAACAGGTCTACCCTTCAGTTGGGCAAAGCTGCCATGCATGTTCCCAATTTGAGTCAATGTCAATGTCAATTTCATCTTGCAGTATGTCGAGAACACCTAACATGGACTATTTCTTGATATTTATTTTTTGAACATGGACCATTTCAACTTCTTTGAACTTTTGTTTTCAATGTCAATTTCATCTTACAGCGTGTCGAGAACACCTAACATGGACAATTTCTTGATGTTTATTTTTTGAACATGGACCATTTCAATTTCTTTGGGCTTTTGTTTTCAAAGTTAATTTCATCTTGCAGCGTGTCGAGAACACATAACATGGACCATTTCTTGATATTTATTTTTTGAACACGGACCATTTCAATTTCTTTGGGCTTTTGTTTTCAATGTCAAAGTCTTGGGCTTCTTTCCTTTTAAAACATGGCAATCCTTGGTCTTCATTACACTCTTCATAATTCTGACTTCTTCATTATAGTTGGGTTCTTACGTTAGAATTTCCTTCACGAGTTCACATGGCATTCCCATTGCCATTGCCAATTACACCTCCTTTGCATATTCCAAACTATTATTTTCTCTACCTCAGATGAGACACACTGTTTGATCCACTTGAGTAATGTGGGCCCACTGCTCAGGGTATCCACCCAGCTACCCCTTCATGCAAGGTTGAAGCTTCATCTTACAAGGTTGCTGTACTTTCCCACTTTGGAAATATTCACAGCAGATACTTGCATTGCATGGATTTGTTTATTCTTTTTCTTTTTTTTAAAATTTTTATCTCTCTCCTTTTTTCAAAGAAATCTCTTCCACTTCTTGCTTTGTTGCCCTTGTCTTCCTCCTTGATCTCCCTAGCTCCAAGCTTCATCTCCAACTCCAAAATCTATGCAAAATTCAATAATGAATCTGATTGCAATGGCTGATGCTCTTTGCACTCCTCTCTCCTTGCTTTCCAGCTCATTCTTCAATATAAAACACATTCTTTTGCCAAAGCCTTAGCCTTTGTCCCCTTGCCATGATGGGTTGTTTTTGTTCTTGTCTTCATAAAGATGCTCATTGCTTCAGAAGATATCTCTTAACCAAGGTAATTTCTTGTTACCAAAAGGCATGGTAACAAGTAGAAATGAGGTAACACCAGGTGAAAGTAAAACTGGCCCAAAATAGATTTCCAGAGCCAGCATCAATTGTTAGATCAGTTGGATAGGCTACACTTGTCCAATGGAGCTCAAATTCGGATATGTTGTAGTTAACATCCATTGGAACAAGTTTCATGAAGATCTTCACCTCATCCGAGCACCAGAGCATGCTGATCCAAGGCCAAGAAGTTGACCTACGAAAATGAACAAAAATCAGAATTTATAACCAATAATGCACTTTTAGCTCATTTTCATTCTTACCAAGGTAAAACCTATGAAAACACAAAAAGGAAGTAAAAAGCTATAAAATGTCAAGAACTAACTCAAAATAATGGGTGAATAACATGATAAATCATGTGTAAAAATGAACCGAACAGTACTCTTTCCTACCTCGGGGTTTTAGCCTTTCTTCTTGAAATTAGCTTAAGTGATTTGCATTTGGAAAATTGAAATGATCAAGTTCCTTGTCTTTTTAATAGGGCTTCCTTATTGGTTGTGTTTGTTCATGAAAGGGGAGGAAAGGGTATTTTTGCATGTACTTAGTAGGTGCTTTCTTTGCTATGTGTTAAAGTAGAAAGAGCCACTTAGAACTATTCCAGTTAACTTTGCTACGAAGGAACCGGCAGCTACCTGGAAGTTCAATGGAAGTTTATGTAGATTTTTCTCATTATTTGAGGTTTTCTTGATATTGCAATTTTTCTTTGGTTCAAGTCCAACGGTGATTGTTTGGGGGAAGAAAGGAAAACAAAAGACAATGATGAGGAAAAGGGTTATATGATATATACTTTTAAGAGTCTGAATGAATAATTAATGAGTGGTTTCTAGAAATACAACTTGGAAATTTCTAACTCCCCCAAATGGCCCCTTTTTTTGTGTGGACGAAGTGACCCCTTGATCTCCAACCAACGCGTTACAAATTTGAAAAGATTCGAGTCAGAGCCGGTCCATTAGATATGGAGGCCCTGTGCGAAGAAAGCTAATGAGGCCCTATGAGTATAAGTAAAATAACAATTTTTCAAATTTTAAAATTCATAAGTCATAAATTAAACCGAAATCATTACGTGGCATCAATTAAATTAGAACCCACAAATAGAATCAAGATCATCCTTTCAATTTTCTTTTGCATACTCACATCTATTCAATTTTCTTTTGCATACAAAAGAACTACACCTAGCAAAATGAAGCAAAATACTATAAAACCAGCAACACTCAAGATGCACACTTCTTGCAATCATATGATGGCTAATTCCAAATGCAACATATAATTTCTAAAGTCTAATATGAGAGAGAGAGAGAGAGAGAGAGAGAGAGAGAGAGAGAGAGAGAGAGAGAGAGAGAGCACGCCTTTTGACTTGCCAAAGAGTAAAGAAGATTTTGTGTTTGGACGGAAGACAGAAGAATCAAGAAGGAACAAATATCCGCTCGTTAGGAAATAATAATAATATTTTTGGAATAAAAAAAGATATAATATAATGTTGGACTTTTAAAAACATTTGGAGGCCCCTAAATTTTGGGGGCCCTGTGCAGTCGCACAGCCCGCACATGCTATGGGCCGACTCTAACTCGAGTGGCAGTGGAGTCAAGTCAACAGGTCTACCCTTCAGTTGGGCACAGCTGCCATGCATGTTCCCAATTTGAGTCAATGTCAATTTCATCTTGCAGCGTGTCGAGAACACCTAACATAGACTATTTCTTGATATTTATCTTTTGAAAATGGACCATTTCAATTTCTTTGGACTTTTGTTTTCAATATCAATTTCATCTTACAGCGTGTCAGGAACACCTAACATGGATTATTTCTTAATGTTTATTTTTTGAACATGGACCATTTCAATTTCTTTGGGCTTTTGTTTTCAATGTCAATTTCATCTTGCAGCGTGTCGAGAACACATAACATGGAACATTTCTTGATATTTATTTTTTGAACACGGACCATGTCAATTTCTTTGGGCTTTTGTTTTCAATGTCAAAGTGTTGTGCTTCTTTCCTTTTAAAACATGGCAATCCTTGGTCTTCATTACACTCTTCATAATTCTGACTTCTTCATTATAGTTGGGTTCTCACGTTAGAATTTCCTTCACGAGTTCACATGGCATTCCCATTGCCATTGCCATTGCCAATTACACCTCCTTTGCATATTCCAAACTATTATTTTCTCTACCTCAGATGACACACATTGTTTGATCCACTTGAGTACTGTGGGCCCACCGCTCAGGGAATCCACCCAGCTACCCTTCATGCAAGGTTGAAGCTTCATCTTACAAGGTTGCTGTACTTTCCCACTTTGGAAATATTCACAGCAGATACTTGCATTGCATGGATTTGTTTATTCTTTTTAATTTTTTAATTTTTATCTCTCTCCTTTTTTCAGAGAAATAGCTTTTATATCATTTTAGTTTCTTAATAATTTTATTGGTCATCCACATGTTTGGTTCATTATTATCCGCCCAACAAAATATACGGCAAATTGATATGGATATTAAAATCAAACGGAATAAACCGTTATGCTTTTGTCAAACGTCAAAGCAAGGTGCGTTGGCTTTGTACGTAAACGTTTATGCCTTTCTTAACGAGTCCGGTTTATCTGTTACCAAAGTTCCTGTGCCCCCTGTTTCCCTGCTAGTTTCGTGACATGTGGCAAGCCACTTAACTCTATTAACTCTTTTTGCTTTTTTTACTGTTTATTTTATTGCTTTTTTTCCCTATTCTGCCCCTTTCTGTCTTCTCTGCTTCCCTCTCCCCCTCTCTCCTTCGTCTCCCCTCCTCTCCTTCCTTTTTTGTTCTCTTTTCCAGGTCTCCACCTCCACGTTTTTTTTTTTTTGCTTTTGCTTTGTTTTTCTTTCTCTCTCCTCTCCTTTTTTCTTTCTTTACTGAGTTCCTCCTTCATCACTGCGGAGATGGCATGAGTTGGCTGGGGCTAGGGGCTTGCCTTGTTCTTTGGCAGCCATGGCTGTGATTCAGAGAGGTTTGGAAAATAAAGGGAGCAAAAATGGTGGGTGGAGATATATATATACATAAATTCTCTTATGCGGACATTCGGACGTTATTATCGTGCGGACGCAGTGTATTTTGTACTACCCCTCTTTGTTTTCCTGCCTGTTTACAATAGGATCCGCACGATAATAACGTGCGGACATTCGGATAAGAGAATAACTGTATATATATATATATATATATGGAACTGGAAAGGCTGATGAGTTTCATGGAAATTTTGATTTTCTTTTTCTTGGGTCTTTGATTGTGAAATGTTGGAGAATTTTAGAGATTCTAAACGCGTTTGCACAAGTTGCACGGCTTGACTTTTGACTTCGATGTTTGTTTAATAAGAAGCTTCGACAACTTCTTTGAATCATGTTGTCTGATAGTAACATAACTTGTTGTTTAGGGACCCAAAAAAGAAATGGGAAGGTGGAGATCTGGAAAAGAGAACAAAAAAGGAAAGAGAGGAGGGGAGACGAAGGAGAGAGGGAGAGAGGGAAACCAGAGAAGAGAGAAAGGGGCAGAACAGGGAGAAAAAGCAAAAAGATAAACAGAAAAAAGAAGCAAAAAGAGTTAACAGAGTTAAGCGGTGTTAAGTGGCTTGCCACATGTCACAAAACTAGTAAGGAAAAGGGGGCACAGGAACTTTGGTAACAGGTAAACCGGACTCTTTCTTAACGTCACATTGTTAGTAACGTCGCACATTATAGACAACATATGGAATATGGCTGCCCCATGCAAAGCCAATTTTGCCACCTACCTACCTATGTGGCCCTTAAATTTTTTTTTTTGATTTTTTTTTTTTCACTTTAGCTTTTATTCATTACAATTTAATAAGTTCACACTACACGAAAACATTCATTCGTCAATGAAGTGTCAAATGGTTTGATGAAGCCAACAACTTATTTTCTAGAATAGTTTTTAGGTGGAACTGTGGGGCTGTTACTTTGAAGATTGATTAAGAGCAAGTCCAGCGTCGCATGCCACCAATCCGGGCAAAAGACCCTCTAGTGCGCGACATGCAGCCCGGGCAAGCCCTGGATCCCACCAATCCTGGCAAGCCCACGGGCAATTTCTGCTTCGGCTCAAGCTCGAAGGCGCTGACGTTAGTCGAAAAAAATAGAAAAAAATTTCAATTTTTTTTAAAAAAAAAAACCAAAAAATTACAGATATTTTCTCTATAAATACATAACAATTTTATTCACTTTTCCACACCAAATCCTCATACAAACTCTTCTCCTTCCAATATTTGTAAATTGTAATCATTTTTTTTCTTCTTGCATTTGTAAATTTCTTGCATAATCATTTTATTTCTTACATTTCTAAATTGTTTATATTTTGTTGCATAATCTTTTTTTTTCTTGCCCTTGCCTTGCCTTTTGGGGTGTAGGTGCTCTAATATCTCAATTATTTTGTATGTATTTGTCATCTGTATGGGTTTTTTTTTTCCTTAGGCTAGATATGTGTTAAAATGGATGGTAAGAGGTGAAGTATTTGGCATTTCTATGTATCAGCAGAAATGCTGTGAAAATTATCTTATGACACAAACACTGGTATGGTCCATGTTAGGTGTTTTTATAATTGATTTCATCTTGCAGCGTGTCGAGAACACCTAAGGGCATTTACAATGGGCTCCCTAAATCACCTCCTTAGACAAATTTTAGGGAGAAATTGGAAAAATGCAACTCCAACCATGCTCCCTATCCACCACCTAAAATAGGGAGATCTCTAGGAGCTCTTCAATCTGAGGAGAGAGAAATGACTTATAGTGGCTCCCTATAATTTAATGCTGTTTTTTTAATATATTTTTTTTTTATAGAGATAGACCAATCATATTGAATTAAAAAATAACTGTAGTATTTATGACTCTCTAAATTAGGGAGTATGATTAGAGTTCAAATTTTATAGAGAGCTCCTAAAATAACTTTTGTGTGTTTTTATCTAAATTTTAACTAAAAAAATAAGGACTATGATTGTAGATGCTCTAACATGGACGATTTCTTAATATTTATTTTTTGAACATGGACCATTTCAATTTCTTTGTGCTTTTGTTTTCAACGTCAAAGTCTTGGCTTCTTTCCCTTTAAAACATGGCAATCCTTGGTCTTCATTACCCTCTTCATAATTCTGACTTCTTCATTATAGTTGCCACATACATTACCATTATTCCTTGCATTGCAGATTTTCACGTTCTTGTTGTTGGTTGCATTGCGATGTCTCTAAGCAGGCTATCAACTTTCCGTCTTCAATCCTTGATAAACTGCTCTGTTGTTCTCTTCATGTTCTTCAATTTTTTCCAACCCTTTGTTCATCCACTTTCCTTCAGCATCAATGACTTTGGTCGAGATGCAAACAACATACTTTATGAAGGTGATGCCGCGCCTTCTACAGGAGTGATTGAACTCAGCACGATCACAGCCAAAGATATACAGGATATATATTGCCGCACTGGCCGAGCTACGTATGCAGAACCTTTGCACTTATGGGACTCTGCTAAACTGGCAGACTTCACTACTAATTTCTCTTTCATTATCGACACTGTTGATAATGATACCAGCATTTCTGATGGACTTGTGTTTTTCCTTGCCCCTGTTCACTATCCAATTCCACCAAACTCTGCTGGTGGTGATCTAGGATTATTAAACACCACCACTCGTTTTAACAAAGCATCCCAAAACCAAATTGTAATGGTTGAGTTTGACACTTGTCCAAACTCATGGGATCCACCCTCGCCACACGTTGGGATCAATATCAATAACATCTCCTCAGTTGTTAATGCCAGTTGGGATGCTCTCGGCAACAATGGGAAGAAGGCTCACGTACAGATAACTTACAGTGCTACCACCAAGAACCTCACTGTGTTTTGGACATATGAGGAATATACTGATGTGGCCATCACTTCGCTTTCTTACCCTATTGACCTGAGAGAGGTTCTCCCAGAGTGGGTTACAATTGGATTTTCAACTTCAAGTGGCCGTGGCCGAGAGCGGAATGCTATATATACATGGGATTTCAGATCAAACTCAAAGGAGTTAAGTACCAAAAAGGAGAGGAGGTTATTCTGGATTGGGGCCGTTGCAGTTTCTGTCTTCATTTTGATTCTTGGTGTAGCCATATGCTGGTTGGTGGTAAAGAGGCAGATAAACAGGATTGATGAACATGGAAATGACTCCAATTCAGTAGCCTCCACAGATCTTGTGTGGCAAGCCTTGCCAAGACGATTTTCTTACAAAGAATTAGTTGCAGCCACCAATGACTTTGCAAACGACAGAAGGCTAGGCCAAGGAGGGTCAGGGAAAGTTTATAAAGGAATCATACAAGATCTAGGCTGCACAGTTGCTGTGAAGAGAATCGTCCCAGAATCCGAGCACTATGAGAAAGTCTTCATCAACGAAGTGAAAATAATAAGCCGCTTAATACACAGGAACCTGGTGCAATTCATTGGATGGTGTCATGAGCAAGGCGAGTGCTTACTTGTTTATGCATACATGCCTAACAGCAGCCTTGACACACATCTATTCGGCCCTAGAACAACCTTGCAATGGGTTTTGAGGTACAAGATAGCTTTGGACTTGGCCACAGCCGTTCATTACCTACATGAAGATGCAGAGACGTGTGTCCTGCATAGGGATATCAAATCAGCCAACGTATTGTTGGACTACGATTTCAAGACTAAGCTTGGTGATTTTGGGATTGCTAAGCTCGTGGATCCGCGGTTCAGGACTCAGACAACAGGAGTGGTAGGGACTTTTGGTTACATAGCCCCGGAATATGCAAATGGAGGTAGGGCTAGTAAAGAGTCAGACATGTATAGTTTTGGAGTTGTGGCCTTGGAACTTGCATGTGGAAGGAGGACTTATCAGTATGAAGAATATCACGTGCCGCTTTTCAGGTGGGTTTGGCAGCTGTACCTTGCCGGAAATCTGCTCTCTGCAGCTGATGAGAGATTGGATATGAATTTTGTTCCAAATGAAATGGAATGCTTGTTAATTGTGGGATTATGGTGTACTCATCCCGACAACAAGGAAAGACCAAAAGCAGGGCAAGTGATGAGGGTTCTTCAGCTTGAAGCACCATTGCCTCAACTTCCAAAAGATTTGCATGATCATCCGCCACCTCAACCTCAACAAGAAGCTGGTTCCTCTCAGCAATCATTAACTTCTAGTTTCGAAACTGTGGGTCGTTAAAGTAGTACACCAAACAACTTCGAGGGCAAATAGATGAAGTTAAATGTAGGGATGTTCATTTCAGTATTAATTCTTCTTATTTAGGAAGGGGGGAAATATGTGTGTGGCTGAGGGTGTTATCTGGATTTGGTGGACATCAGTTTACACCACTTGTAACATTTTCTATTCTAAAATTTTGTGTATCTTTCTTAACTGATTGCTTGACCCGCTAGATGATATGCATGATCACTGCATTCCCCGACAGACAAAAACTGATTGGTTCAAACAATTTGTCATGATGAAGCAAATCACTCCAGCTTGCAGCTAAAAGTCAATGTAGAAATTTGGCTTAGGGTTTTGAACTTTGAACAGCATTTCCCTTATTCAAAATTGGTCATACCATGAATTCAGTTTCTTAAAACAAAAATGAAAAAATAAATAAAAGAATGTTAAGAGGATGTGAAGGAATGCCAATGACATTAACAGGAGAAGGACTTCTATGTAACGAGGATAAAACTATTTTGCTATCTTCTACCAATAACACCATGGCACATGTGACAACACTAACACATGACAAAGCACTATTTGTCAGGGATAACAAAACAGTACTATTCCCGTTGCAACTAAGTTTTTCTCCATATCCCTTAACGGGGGTTTTGAGCTGCAACCCAATTGAAAAACTCAAGGGAAAGAACATAGTCCTGCTTAAATCTTTAGAAGTATATGTTTCACTTTGAAAGCAATTAGACCATTAGACGAGGAATTGAGCTTAGCCCAGTCATATAGTGAATTAGATGGTTGTATGCAACATTAACAAAATCAAGGTCCTGCCCTTTGGGTTCAGGAATTGTTCTTTGGGGTGTAGGAGGTGGGTTCCAATTCCTTTTTCCAAATTTCCCAGAAATTGTGGGGTTTGTAAAGGTGGGTTCTTTTGCAATTGAATTGGGCAAACTATGTTACCAAGACAAAAAAATTGGGCAAACTACAAAACTGACGAAATAGGAACTTAATAAGTTATTAGATCAATTCTAGGGTTAAGTGGGGTGTGTGGGGTGTGTGAAAATTAATACTTAATTTGAGGGTAGTTTTGGGAAGATAGTGGGGTTTTCTTAGAAATTATGAAAATTTGAATTAGAAGTTGGGGTGAACTTAGAACATGGGGTGAACAAAGAGAAGTGTGGGGTTTAAATAGAAAAACTCATTGCAAATATAGGCCTGTTGGGCGAGGGCTAGTTTCGTTTTTCATTTTTTCACCATTCGGCTTCAACGTTCGAGAAGCGTAACGAGGGAGGAAGAGAGGGTTCTGGTTCTAGACAAGATGAACGACGCCTCAGCCTCCGACTTCAGTGATGATACCGAGCTCCTCGCGGCACGTTCGCTTTCTGTTATAAACGCCGCATTTGATTAGGCAGAAAACCCCAAGAAAGTAAACTAGTAGCAGTGTTCAAAAAATCGGCCTAGGCGGGAGGAACTGCCGCAATTTAACCCTAATTGTTAGGGGGAGCCAGCAGGGAGTTAGGCCGCGCCTGGGTGGGTCGGGTCCTTTAAATATATATATATATATTTTTTCCTGAGCTCAGACCCTTAGGCATTGGTAACAAACGTGTACGACTTTCACAGTTTGTACAAATTTCTCATCGGAATTATTGCCATATATATATATATATATATATATATATATTGCATGCCATAATCATTGTTAGATTTAATTTTATATGCTTCAGTTGGGTGTTTTTGCATGTACTTAGTAGGTGCTTTCTTTGCTATGTGTTAAAGTAGAAAGAGCCACTTAGAACTATTCCAGTTAACTTTGCTACAAAGGAACCGGCAGCTACCTGGAAGTTTATGTAGATTTTTCTCATTATTTGAGGTTTTCTTGATATTGCAATTTTTCTTTGGTTCAAGTCCTACGGTGATTGTTTGGGGGAAGAAAGGAAAACAAAAGACAATGACGAGGAAAAGGGTTATATGATATATCCTTTTAAGAGTCTAAATGAATAATTAATGAGTGGTTTCTAGAAATACAACTTGGAAATTTCTAACTCCCCCAAATGGCCCCTTTTTTTGTGTGTGGACGAAGTGACCCCTTGATCTCCAAGCAACGCGTTACAAATTTGAAAAGATTTGAGTTAGAGCCGGTCCATTAGATATTGAGGCCCTATGCGAAGAAAGCTGATGAGGCCCTATATGTATAAGTAAAATAACAATTTTTCAAATTTTAAAATTCATAAATCATAAATTAAACCGAAATCATTATGTGGCATCAATTACATTAGAACCCACAAATAGAATCAAGATCATCCTTCGTCTATTTTCACATACATGTATTCAATTTTCTTTTGCATACAAAAGAACTACACCTAGCAAAATGAAGCAAAATACCACAAAACCAGCAACACTCAAGATTCACACTTCTTGCAATCATATGATGGCTAATTCCAAATGCAACATATGATTTCTAAATTCTAATATGAGAGAGAGAGAGAGAGAGAGAGAGAGAGAGGTGTGGTGGAGACTGGAGAGCAGAGATGCACACAACATGCCTTTTGACTTGCCAAAGAGTAAAGAAGACATTGTGTTTGGACGGAAGACAGAAGAATCAAGAAGGAACAAATATCTGCATGTTCCCAATTTGAGTCAATGTCAATGTCAATTTCATCTTGCAGTATGTCGAGAACACCTAACATGGACTATTTCTTGATATTTATTTTTTGAACATGGACCATTTCAACTTCTTTGAACTTTTGTTTTCAATGTCAATTTCATCTTACAGCGTGTCGAGAACACCTAACATGGACCATTTCTTGATGTTTATTTTTTGAACATGGACCATTTCAATTTCTTTGGGCTTTTGTTTTCAAAGTTAATTTCATCTTGCAGAGTGTCGAGAACACATAACATGGACCATTTCTTGATATTTATTTTTTGAACATGGACCATTTCAATTTCTTTGTGCTTTTGTTTTCAATGTCAAAGTATTGGGCTTCTTTCCCTTTAAAACATGGCAATCCTTGGTGTGCATTACACTCTTCATAATTCTGACTTCTTCATTATAGTTGCCACATACATTACCATTATTCCTTGCATTGCAGATTTTCACGTTCTTGTTGTTGGTTGCATTGCGATGTCTCTAAGCAGGCTATCAACTTCCCGTCTTCAATCCTTGATAAACTGCTCTGTTGTTCTCTTCATGTTCTTCAATTTTTTCCAACCCTTTGTTCATCCACTTTCCTTCAGCATCAATGACTTTGGTCAAGATGCAAACAACATACTTTATGAAGGTGATGCCGCGCCTTCTTCAAGAGTGATTGAACTCAGCAGGATCACAGCCACAGATATACAGGATATATGTTGCCGCACTGGCCGGGCTACGTATGCAGAACCTTTGCACTTATGGGACTCTGCTAAACTGGCAGACTTCACTACTAATTTCTCTTTCATTATCGACACTGTTCGTAATGATACCATCATTGGTGATGGACTTGTGTTTTTCCTTGCCCCTGTTCACTATCCAATTCCACCAAACTCTGCTGGTGGTGATCTAGGATTATTAAACACCACCACTCGTTTTGACAACCAAAACCAAATTGTAATGGTTGAGTTTGACACTTTTCCAAACACATGGGATCCACTCTGGCCACACGTTGGGATCAATATCAATACCATGTCCTCAGTTGTTAATGCCCGTTGGGATGCTCTCGGCAAACGTGGGAAGAAGGTTCACGTACAGATAACTTACAGTGCTACCACCAATAACCTCACTGTGTTTTGGACATATGAGGAATATACTGATGTGGCCAACACTTCGCTTTCTTACACTACTGACCTGAGAAAGGTTCTCCCAGAGTGGGTTACAATTGGATTTTCAACTGCCAATGGCTGTGCCCGAGAGCGGAATGCTATATATACATGGGATTTCGGATCAAACTCAAAGGAGTTAAGTACCAAAAAGGAGAGGAGGTTATTCTCGATTGTGGCCGTTGAAGTTTCTGTCTTCATTTTGATTGTTGGTGTAGCCATATGCTGGTTGGTGGTAAAGAGGCAGATAAACAGGATTGATGAACATGGAAATGACTCCAATTCAGTAGCCTCCACAGATCTTGTGTGGCAAGCCTTGCCAAGACGATTTTCTTACCAAGAATTAGTTGCAGCCACCAATGACTTTGCAAACGACAGAAGGCTAGGCCAAGGAGGGTCAGGGAAAGTTTATAAAGGAATCATACAAGATCTAGGCTGCACAGTTGCTGTGAAGAGAATCATCCCAGAATCCGAGCACTATGAGAGAGTCTTCATCAACGAAGTGAAAATAATAAGCCGCTTGATACACAGGAACCTGGTGCAATTCATTGGATGGTGTCATGAGCAAGGCGAGTGCTTACTTGTTTATGCATACATGCCTAACAGCAGCCTTGACACACATCTATTCGGCTCTAGAACAACCTTGCAATGGCATTTGAGGGTACAAGATAGCTTTACACTTAGCCACAGCCGTTCATTACCTACATGAAGATGCAGAGACGTGTGTCCTGCATGTTAACAGTATAAGGAAGAAGAATTGAGGCTGAAGGAAGAAGAAGAATATTGAAGAAGAACTCAGAAATGAGAGAGAATTTGCTTTATTGAATTTTCAATCGTATGAACAATTACAGAGAGATAGATCTGTTATATCAGATGTTTACTAACTAATTACAGCTGTAAACAAACTAACTAACAGCTGTAACTACAGCTGTAACATGTGAACCACACGTGCCAACACTAACAAACTCTTAGCTAACTATTACTGTTATCATTCCCCCTCAAATCGAGCTCTAGGTTGCCCAGCCTCATGTTTGCACAATGGCTCAAGAAAACAGGACTATGTAGTCCTTTAGTAAAGACATCAGCTAGTTGTTCTTCAGTAGGAATATACTGGACAGTAAGATCATTCCTTTGCACCCTTTCACGCACGAAATGAAAATCAATGTCGAGGTGCTTGATGCGTGAGTGATATATAGGATTAGAACTAAGAGCCAATGCAGACAAATTATCACATGAAATTGTAGGAGGCTCAGGTAAACATACTTTCAAATCCAACAAGACTTGTCGAACCCAAGCTAAATCTGCAGCTGTATTGGCCAATGCCCTATACTCTGCTTCAGTCGAACTTCTAGACATAGATCCCTGCTTTTTAGACTGCCAAGAAATAGGATTATTTCCAAGAAATACCACAAATCCTGTGGTAGACCTGCGTGTATTCAAGTCTCCAGCCCAGTCTGCATCACTATAGGCTTGCAGATGCCAATGGCCTGTAGTGAAGTGAATGCCATACTGTATGGTACCTTGAATATACCTCAAGATACGTTTGACCAAATCAAAATGTGCTTCTGTAGGTGTAGTCATATACTGACACACAGTATTGACAGAATATGACAAATCAGGCCTTGTGAAGGTCAAATACTGTAAAGCACCAACAAGACTTCGATACAAAGTTGGATCAGTTAATGGCTGCCCCGCTGTCTGTAATACTTGATTATGTGGCTTGCAAGGAGTTGGACAAGCTTTACAATTGGTCATTCCTGCTTTATTTAACAACTCTTGAGCATACTTGGTCTGATGAACAAAGATCCCTCCTGTTGAATCATAAGACACCTGAAGACCTAAAAAATAAGCAAGTCTGCCCATGTCTTTCATGTCAAACACAGCTCCTAAATCATCAATAACTGTTTGAACCAACTGAGGACTTGAACCAGTCAAAATAATATCATCTACATACAGCAGTAAAATCACAATATCAGAACCTTCATGCTTGACAAACAGGCTAGGGTCAGAATGGGAGGAATTAAAACCTAAGGCTGGAAGATAACCTGTAAACTTGGCATTCCAAGCCCTTGGTGCCTGTTTAAGGCCATAGAGGGACTTGGCCAACCTACACACAAAGTCTGGATGCTGGGAATCTTCAAAACCTGGCGGCTGTCGCATGTAAACTTCCTCTTCAAGATCACCATGTAAAAATGCGTTCTTAACATCTAACTGACGCAAACACCACTTGTTCATAGCTGCCAAACTAAGTATCAGTCTCACAGTTGTATGTCTGACAACCGGGCTAAAAGTTTCACTAAAATCCAGACCCAGTTGTTGGCTGAATCCTTGAGCCACCAAACGAGCTTTATACCTTGCAATTGAACCATCGGCATTGCGCTTGATCTTGTAGATCCATTTGCTGCCAACTATATTTTTCTGGGAAGGATAAGGCACTAGAGACCAAGTGCCTTGCATTTGTAATGCTTCAAGTTCTTCTTGCATTGCTTTAACCCAAGCAGGAGACTGAGCAGCCATGCGATAGGAAGAAGGCTCATCCGCTGCAGAAATAACAGGAATGATAGTATGATAACATTGATAATCTGGAAAAGGGTTCTGTTTGCTAATTCCACTCTTAGCTCGGGTTTGCATATGATGTGTATTACCAGATGGAATAGAAGGTGCAGATATCTCAGAGACAGAAGATGAAGTAATAGCAGATGCAGAAATGGTAGGCACAAGGACTTGTAATTGATGAGCATTTAAAACAGATGCTATAGAATCTGAAGGAGATACAGCATGAGAAAGTGAAGGACTAGGGTCTGGAGATATGGAATGTTTAGATGATGCAGAATCAGAGGTTGGCACAGACACAGAGTGATCATGAGGAGGTGCCAAATTCTCAGAACCTTGTACGGAATTAGGAATAGCAGAAGTAGGCACAGATACGAGAAGTGGAACTCGGATAGAGGTAGACGGTGAGGGCATAGAGAATACCTGAGAAACATCTGCTGGAAGCCTCTTAAAAGGACGACAAGTTTCATCATGGAGAACATGCCTAGATATCACCAATTTTCCCGTGGAAGGATTATAACAAATGACACCTTTATAACCTTGTGCATATCCAAGAAAAACACACTGAGTTGTGCGAGGTTGAAGCTTATGCTCAGCATAAGGTCTCAAATATGGATAAACTGCAGTACCAAACACCTTAACATGTGTGATATCAGGAACCAAGCCAAATAGTCTATAATAAGGAGACTGAAGATCCAAACTCTTACTAGGCATCCTATTAATCAAATAGGCAACATGAGCAGTAGCATGAAACCAAAACTGACTAGGAAGATGAGCAGCAGTCAAGAGAGTAATAGAGGTTTCAATGAGATGTCTATTCTTCCTCTCAGCTAAACCATTTTGCTGAGGAGTGTAAGGACAGGATAATTGATGTTCAATGCCCTTAGAAGCCAAATAATCAGTGAACAACTTACTAGTAAACTCCCATCCCCCATCACTTTGCAAACATTTGACAGAAGCAGTAAATTGAGTAACAAGCATGGCATGAAACTTGAGAAAAGTAGCATAAACTTCTGATTTATTATAAAGTGGATACAACCACGTATAGCCAGTACACTCATCAACAAAGATCACATAAAACCGAAAGCCATCAATAGATTTCATTCTAGAGGGACCCCACACATCACTATGGATTTTTTGAAATGGAATGGTAACCTTTACATGATCAGTAGGAAAAGGGAGTTTATGCATTTTGCCATGAAGACAATCAGAACACACGAAAAATTGAGAATCATCACAATAGGGAAGTTGAGCAGCTTTGAGCATATACTTCACCACTTCATTAGTTGGATGGCCCAACCTGTGATGCCATAAGGAGGATTTAACCTGCTGACCAAGAAACGCAACTGACGGAGACACAGAATGCTGAGAATGTTGTATGGGAGATGGTACAAAAACGGAAGATTGCAGAGACACTGGTATTGGATAGAGCCCCTGGCTACTCTTGCCTTGGATCAGAATTTGCTTGGTGAGCTTGTCCTGTATATAAAATCCAGAAACATCAAAGATAATATTGCAATTGTTATCTTTACACAGTTGATGCACAGATAAGAGATTAGCCGTGAGATGTGGAACATGAAACACGGATGGAAGTGTTAAAGAAGAAAGCTTAGCAGTTCCTATATGACGGATTTGCAAACCTTCCCCATTGCCAACAGTCACATTCTCAGCAGAATCACAAGCAGCCACATTATTAAGGTGATCGAGAGTAGAGACCATGTGATGTGTAGCACCACTGTCAGCTATCCATACTTGATCAGGATTGTAGGAAGTCTGAGCAGTCATTGCAGTCAAGGACGAAGGAGGAGATTGACCTTGAAATGCATAATTGGAACGGTGGTAACAATCCAAAGCACCATGCCCCTTTTTACCACAAATTTGGCACTCAATTATCACAGAAGAGGTAGCAGGATTAGGAGAAGAATGGCGATGGTAACAATTAGCAGCAGTGTGCCCACGCTTACTGCAAATTTGACACTCTGGAACTGCAGATTTATTGGTAGAGAAACCATTGCGAAATCCAGCAGAGGAAGGACGGAATTGAGATGAACCAGATTTACCAGAACCAAAATTGCCACGACCATAATTGCCATTGAAATTAGGACGAGGACCAGGAAAACGCGTGTTAGAGCCAGCATAGCCAACCGGACCCTGCACCGGTGTAGGAAGCAAACCTTGACCAGACGAAGGACCATAGCTTGCAGACCTAGGAACAGATTGAGAAGTAAACATTGCAGAATGGGTCACAACCCTAGCCTCAGCGGTTTGCTCAGCAACAAGAAGTTGAGCGCGGAAGTCTTTAAGAGAAAGGGAAGTATCTCGAGCAATTAACACAGTTTTGATGATATCATATTCCGGCGGCAAACCGTTGAGAGCAGCGATGACAAAATCGTCATCAGAAATCTTCACACCAGCAGAATGCAATTGATCACGAATATGCTTCAAACGAAGAAGGAATCGTTCAATCGAGTCACCACCTTTCTGCGATGTCTGCATTTCAGTCTTCAAGTGGTTGATACGTGCTCGAGAAATTGAAGCATAGCGATCCGTAAGATTAAGCCAGGCCTCACGAGCAGTGCGACTTCCAATGACATACTCAAGAGCTTCATCGGAGAGAGAGGCAATCAGCAAACTTAGGAGAGCTTTATCAGTGCGCAGCCAGTCTTTGTAAGCAGCGGTGACTTCAGAAGTAACACCTTCCTCATCCAAAATTGCAAATTTCGGAGGAGCAGTCACAGATCCATCAAGATGTCCAAAGAGATCGTAGCCCTGTAACACCGACTCAAGCTGATAGCTCCACTTCAGATAGTTGTCATCACTCAAGCGAATGGTAAGCATGCCGAGAAGAGACTCAATCTTGAGAGAGGAGGTAGACGAAGAAGACGCCATGAGATTGAAGAACTCACAAAGAATTTAGGGTTTGAGAAAAAGAAAAAAAAAAAAAAATCGGGAAGAATTTAGGATTTGGGGAAAACGTGTAGCAGAGAACAAGAATAGAGAGAGAAGGAGGAGAAATCACGCAGCAGAAAAGAGAAAGAAGATCAGGATCGATTCCTGGCGACTGATACCATGTTAACAGTATAAGGAAGAAGAATTGAGGCTGAAGGAAGAAGAAGAATATTGAAGAAGAACTCAGAAATAAGAGAGAATTTGCTTTATTGAATTTTCAATCGTATGAACAATTATAGAGAGATAGATCTGTTATATCAGATGTTTACTAACTAATTACAGCTGTAAACAAACTAACTAACAGCTGTAACTACAGCTGTAACATGTGAACCACACGTGCCAACACTAACAAACTCTTAGCTAACTATTACTGTTATCACTGCATAGGGATATCAAATCAGCTAACGTATTGTTGGACTACGATTTCAAGACTAAGCTTGGTGATTTTGGGATTGCTAAGCTCGTGGATCCGCGGTTCAGGGCTCAGACAACAGGAGTGGTAGGGACTTTTGGTTACATAGCCCCGGAATATGCAAATGGAGGTAGGGCTAGTAAAGAGTCAGACATGTATAGTTTTGGAGTTGTGGCCTTGGAACTTGCATGTGGAAGGAGGACTTATCAGGATGAAGAATATCACGTGCCGCTTTTCAGGTGGGTTTGGCAGCTGTACCTTGCCGGAAATCTGCTCTCTTCAGCTGATGAGAGATTGGATATGAATTTTGTTCCAAATGAAATGGAATGCTTGTTAATTGTGGGATTATGGTGTACTCATCCCAACAACAAGGAAAGACCAAAAGCAGGGCAAGTGATGAGGGTTCTTCAGCTTGAAGCACCATTGCCTCAACTTCCAAAAGACTTGCATGATCATCCGCCACCTCAACCTCAACAAGAAGCTGGTTCCTCTCAGCAATCATTAACTTCTAGTTTCGAAACTGTGGGTCGTTAAAGTAGTACACCAAACAACTTCAAGGGCAAATAGATGAAGTTAAATGTAGGGATGTTCATTTCAGTGTTAATTCTTCTTATTTAGGAAGGGGGGAAATATGTGTGTGGCTGAGGGTGTTATCTGGATTTGGTGGACATCAGTTTACACCATGTTGAAATAAAAAAATTTATTGACAGCAAATTAAATTCTGGCCCAAGTCTAAAGAAGTTGGGCTCATGGCTAAAATGGTCTTGTGGACTTGTTGCTAAATTAGTTTAGGCCCAAAATGAATTAATATTAATATTTTTACAAGAAAATATTAATGAATTAAAAGCAGTAACAGGATATGCTTCATGAACGGAGTTGAGGGGCTGAAAGAAAGTGGGAAGTTACTCCCACGTACAGCACCCACACAATACGTGAGCCCTTAACTGGCTCCACTCCTTTCAGTTTTCTTTGGGTCTATAAAAAGAGACCATTGGTGAGCAAAGAAAAAAGGGGACGAAGAAGAGGAAACAGAGGCAAAAATAAAAGTTGCTGCAGAAAGGAAGGCAGAGGTCTGAAGAGGCTGCTGGGATTCTGGTTGAGGAGGAAGAGAAAGAAAAGGGCAGAAGAAAGGCAAGGTATAAAGTTTATTTCTTCTCTGGAAAATTTCATCATGTTTCTCTGTACAAGATTTTCTATCAAAGTTAAAAGTCCCCTTCCGCTGCTGTCTGCCATAAAAGCTTTGAGAATGTGCACTGCGAAATTTCTTCATGTCCTTACTGTCAAAGAAGTCTCATGAGATTACTGCAGGCAAAAGAAATTCATCATTCTCAAAAATAATTGAAGAAATCATGTCTCTGTTTTTAGAGAAATCTCAAGAAATCACACAAGAGGGAGCTCTCACAAGGACCTCCCTATTGTGAAAATATACAGGTGGGCTTTCGCAAGAATCCCACTGTATTAAGTTCTATGAGCAATTGGCAGGTGTTCATAGAAATACTCGATGAAAATATACAGGTGCTATTGAGTAACAGACATAAAGACAAAGATATTCAAGAGGTTTCTGTACAAAAAGAAAACTATTTTCTTGTCAGACCAAAATTCTCCAAGTCAAGCACAAGAGAATTAAATTTGTACCCCTCAATTTCCCTGGAGCCTTGGACAAATAAAGAAGAAAAGTAATGCACAAGTGGGCAGCAAACCTTTCTCTGGCGTCTAAATGGGACTTTGCCCCAGCAAAAATCCCAGTCACAAATCAAAGAAGGAACGCACAGTTGTTCCAAACAAGACAGAGGGTAATCGGCAGCAAGCCTTTCTCTGACGTCTAAATGGGACTTTGCCCCAGCAAAAATCCCAGTCACAAATCAAAGAAGAAACGCACAGCTGTTCCAAACAAGACAGAGGGTAATCAACCCAATTCACTTTTAGTGTGAAGACACAAGTCACCAAGACAAATAGCCACACAAAAAGAAAAAGCAGAGATTTCAAAAGAGAAGAAAGGTATCAGCAAGCAAAAGGAAAAGATGGAGGTCTTAGCCAACAAGAAACGCCCAGTTGCTCTGTCAAGACAAATAATAAGAAAGGAGCCATGTAAAGGCTCGTCTGAATGCACTGCACCAATTTGAGGCCGCATGGCCTTGAAAATTCCCTTCTCTCCATGAAACCCAACCCGTGCACTTCACTTGGTTGGTTGAACACGAGAATGATCCAAACATAGATCAAATGCCATCAGTACCAATCAACACCAAGGTTGAGGCTCCAAAACCTTCTCTCACGCCAGAGCAATTGAAAGCCAGGCAACAATAGCTTAGGGAGAAAGCTCGCAGGGAGAGAAAAGGAAAGTAAAAGGATTGACAAAAAAAGACAAAAAGAAGGAAAGTGGCAAATAAAGAATAATAGAGGCTGTACTTCTTTTTTTGGTTCAAAGGCTCCATACTTAGACAAACAAGACGCTGCCTCTAATTCCCATACATCAATTTAATATTTTAATGGGTTATGTAGTCTAAATCTGACAGAAAGGAGCACAGGAAAGTATCAACCTTGTTTTGATGTCTCCTTGGTCCTGGCGTCTCAAACTCAAAACTCTGAATTGATTATGGTTAACGGGTAGCTGAAGAGATACATAGCTTGGTCCAATCTGAGTTAATTTAAACTACTCCAGATAAAGATGGGAGTGACTCACTTTGGATTGATCTCTACTACTCCAAATGGATATCAGTTTCAAATGGCAGCTGGCTCTCAAAACCTTTCTGACATGGACTTTTGTTTATGGGCTAACTAATGGAAATGTCAAGGCCCGGAAACATAATTAATGGGTTGACAAAACAAATTACCCATTAATTTTCAACAACCCAAAATATTTGATGGGTGGTCCAAATAAATTATGTTATCTCAAAGTTATATGGGAGCAAATTAATGGGCTCATTAAAATGCCTGTTAATTTTCTTTGGACATCGACAATAAAAAATGGTACAAAACCGTTCCAAATTTTCTCATGGGTCATCTACCCATATAAATTTCAATGAGATCAAATTTAAATCTCTCAACCACAAACTCTTTCAAGGGGTCATTCATTCCTTGAAAATTCAATCAAATATATTTCCGAACTACGTTGGTTTGATCCCATCAAGGGTACGTAGGCAGTCTAACACCCCAATAGACGCAACCGCAATCAAACTTGAATCACTGGTTACATCAACCAAATTCCCACAAATCAAATATCTATTTCCACACAAATCATTTCTGAACAACATCCGGTTTGATTCCGCCAAGGATACGTAGGCAATTTGGAAATTCAATCCAGATACAACCGCAAGTCCAAACAGAATCCCTGGTTTACCTTAACCAAATTAGCCATAAACACTTTTCCAACCATAAAATCAAATTGAATCCCTGGTCCAACCACATTCATCCAAATTCCATAAAATATTTCTCACACCGCAAATTCTTTCAAGGGGTCTTTCATTCCTTGAAAGTCCAATCAAATTCTCTAGTGAAGTACAAAAGGCTTGATCCCCGACAGGGGGTATGTAGGTAGTCTAGGGTTTCCTGGATGCAGCCATAACATCAAATCAAATTCCATTATTTATTTCATTCTTCACATTGGAATCAAAGGGTGTTCTCTTCTCAAAGAGATTATAATTAAGAGATATTTTTTATCTTGAATGGGTCGTACTCAATTAATAATAAAAACTCTTATTGGTAAATAAGAGTGAAATTATGTTGGGTGAATTTTTAATTACGTTATTACATTTTTTATCTAACACACCAATTGCAAATATAGGCCTGTTGGGCGAGGGCTAGTTTCGTTTTTCATTTTTTCACCGTCCGGCTTCAACATTCGAGAAGCGTAACGAGGGAGAGGAAGAGAGGGTTCTGGTTATGGACCAGATGAACGATGCCTCAGCCTTCGACTTCAGTGATGATACCGAGCTCCTCGCAGCACATTCGCTTTCTGTTATAAACACCGCATTTGATTAGGCAGAAAACCCCAAGAGAGTAAATTGGTAGTAGTGTTCGAAAAATCGGCCTAGGTGGGAGGAACTGCCGCAATTTAACCCTAATTATTAGGGGGAGGAGTAGGCCTCATCATTTGGCCCGCGGGCTCATGGGCCGATGGGGGCTCGCCCGGCCCGTTATGGGCTTTGAGATGGCCCGGCCCGCCTTGGGCCGGGCTAGGCTTGGACTTGAGTGTTTGAAGCCCGTCCCGGCCTGATTAGGCCCAAAAAAGCCCGGCCCGTTAGGCCCGCATACATATATAATTATGTATAAATAAGAGTTTAGGATTTGGATTATATCACTTAAATCACATATATAATTTGTTTCATTTCATTTACTTTTCTTTACTCATTCCTAGTTTATAATTGGATGATTAGCACATTAATTTAATTTGTGTCAATTATTAATACAACAATTATATATATATAAATAAGATGAACAACATATCATATCACCAAATATAATCATATCACGAAACATAATCGTATCACCAAATATAATCATGCTTTTCTTGAACACATCACCAAACATTTGCATATTTATTCATACAATCCTTTAAAAAAAATATTTTTTTTATACTTATTATTTTTTAAAATTATTTCTTAAAACGTATTACGGTCTAATTATGTAATAACCTCAAAAATAATACTTGGTTTTATTATTTTTGTAGAAAATCTTATTAAGTTGTGTGACTTTATTAGGTGTTTTATGAATTTGGTTTGATGTGAAAATATTGGAATTAAGTGAGTTTAATCTCAAATTTGGACTAAAATGCCCTTATGATTAAGTTTATGATTTTTTTCTATTGAAGTAGGCCCGGCCTGGCCCGATGGGCTTTTGTCTGCCGCGCAAATCTCACGGCCTGGAGTTCCGGGCCGAGGGGATGTGCGTTGACACGCGGTTTCCTGCTTTTGGGTGCGGTGCGGTTGTGCGCGGGCGTGCCAGCACGGTCTACCGTGCGTCGAGATGTTGATGAGTGTTGAATGGATAAGTGGTGCGCCTGTTTGAACTCGTCTTCTTAATCAAACGATTGTAGCCGAGAGAGGAACTGGTCTCGGCTGTTAGGTTCACGGCCTGAACTACAAGGTCGTTGAGTGATGGTGTTGGTGGTGGGTTTTGGGCGGTGCTCCGGCGCGCTGCTCAGGGAGCGGCGGTCGTGTGATATATGGGGTGAGTGAACGAACAACAAGGATGGTGCTCCGGCGCCTTGAAAATCAAGGGTCGTATGATATATTGATGAATGGATTTTCCTTACAACCTAACACTACTCCTAGGAAAGCAAGTAAAGATATTGAAAGTGCATTACAGGAAAAGATAAGTTGCTCCGTGGGAGGCTTTGTTTTGGTGTTGAACTCTTTGAATGTAGCTCGAGCCTTGTATTTATAGGGAGAGTCCCTGGAGGAGTAATCGAGGCTGAAAATCTGCGTGGTGGAGCTTGATTAGAGCAAGTGGGCAGTCCAATCGACATTTGGGATCGTGAAGTATGGTGGTGTGACCCCCGAAATCCTGGTGAATCTCGGCCGCCGCTCTCGATCGTGGGTTCTGAACTTCTGGCCGTGGAGACTCATTTATGGCCTGGATAGCTGGTGAACCAATATCTCAAGCTGTCAGAATTCTTTGTGAGAATGTCCACGTCTAATCACTCTGATCCACATCACCAAATCCTGACTTCAATCACTTCCCACCTTCCCTCGTGCATTAAATGCTCCTTTGTGGCCAGTGGGTTTGCTACATTTAAACAGGCACTACTTCATTAAATGAAGTCTGGGACCCTGTTGTCACGTGATGATTTTCTTTTAATGCCCCTGGCCGTGAAATTGCCCGGCCTCGGCCTCGGCCTGCACTTAAGGCCGAGATGATCATGCCTTAGCATTTCTTCTTTTGTCTTTAGAAAGGCGAAGTACCCTGGCGAAACGCCGCGTTTTAGTTTTACAAACAAGTGCCAGGGCCGAGAGAAGAGGTTCCTTCGGCCAGCTTATGGCCGTGATTTATCAAGCACAAACAGCTTTCTCAAGCCCGGCCCATGGGTCGGGCTTGGGCTTTGAATTTTCTAAAAAAATCCAGCCCGGCCCGGCCCATTGACGAGCCCTAGGGAGGAGGCAGGGAGTTGAGCTGCGCCTGGGCGGGTCAGGTTCTTTAAATATATATATATATATATATTTTTGGTCATGAGCTCAGACCCTTAGGCATTGGTAACAAAAGCGTACGACTTTCACAGTTTGTACAAATTTCTCATCGGAATTATTGCCATTAATATTTTTCAGCTTTAGACAGGCTACTGTTTTACCCAAAAAAAAAAAAGATGATCTTTCTTCTCGTGATTTGCATTTGGAAAATGGAAATGATCAAGTTTTATTTAATTCGCTTTGCAGGTTAAGAATCTATTAGGAAGATACTTGGCTAATCTCTTTGGTAAACCTTATTTTTGATATAGTAATTTAATGAAATGACGTTGAATTTGAAAATCAAGATGTGCTCAAATTTGTTTGTATACTGCTATTGCTGAAAATTATTCAAACATGTAGTTGAGTTGAGTAGGTGTTTGATTACCCAGAAAGAAATAAACAAAAACACTTTGGCTACCTCCTCCATTCTAAACAATCTTCAGTGAATTTATTTCTGGATACCTCCTTCATTCTACCCTTGTTTACAATTCCATTTTACAAAATCCCATTCAATCCATTTTATTCACACTACACGAAAACATTCATCCGTCAATGGAGTGTCAAATGGTTTGATGAAACCAACAACTTATTTCCTAAAATTGTAACATCCCGACCCCAAAATGAAAGAATTAAATTTAAAACATAATAAATAAATTAAAATAAGTAAATTAAATAAACTAATATGAATTAATTAATAATAATTATTGAAATTTAATAATTAATATTATTTAAAGGGCAAAATGGTTAATTTTGATTTCGGGAAAGAATTTGGCAAAACGAGTTGCCCCATTGCGTCCGTCTTGTTGAAAAGAGTTCGTAGACGGGCGGCATGCTCGATTTGGGAAATTAACGAATAAAAAGGACATAATGGTAATTATGGAAATTTATTAAAAAATTACTTAAAACCCAAAAATAACCCCAAAACCCAAGGAGTGCGCGAGTGCACAGTGGCACTCGCCTTCTCTCTCTCCCAAACCCGATCTCCCCTCTCTCTCTCTTCGGTCTCGCACCTGATCGGTGCATAATTACATATCATTTTGTATCCTTCTAACTTATGATTTGGTTATGTTTTTGAGTTAAACTTGTGCTTTTAATAAGTTTTGTGTTTGTTTCAGTGTAATAAGCTTGAAAGTCATTAAATGCATTTTGGAGACAAGTTAGCTCATCGGTGACTGCAGATCAGTCAACTTCACGAATTGGACTGTACTTTCTCAAGAAGAACCAGATGATGAGCCATACATCATTGGAAAGATACGGAAGTCTAGTTTCTGGAGAATTTTACGGTTTATGATTCCAAGTCTTCTAGAGAAAGTTATACAAGTTTTGGCAACTTAAGGTCAAATTCGGCAGCATCTACGTTAATGGGCCAAATATCACATTTGAAGGGCTTTCCGATTTTTCCTTGAGCTGGGCTGCATATTCTTGGAAAGATAATTCAAAGAGCTTCAAGATCCAGATTTTTCCAGATTTTGTAGGAGGGAAGATCAAGCCCAAAATAAGCCCACAAGCTGACTGCAATGAAGTCAATTCCAGTCTATTTTCGGCAGTCAACTTGCAAGGCCCAAAACATACACTTGTACTGCTCATATGGGAATACATTCTTCATACAAGTTGTTCCAATGGGTGTCTATTATGACACATCCAAATTTGAGCCCCATTGGATACATATTGAAACCTCAGGCCTTCCTACACCAAGCCTAGTTCAGAAGAATAGTTTTTTTCCAGCAATCAAAAGAAAACCCACATGGGTTGGCAGCAAAAGGCAGCCACAATTGAACACCTTTGATATCCCATGTGAAGAAAGCTTGAGGTACAGCAAAAGAAGTATGGGATGAGATTGATTCCAACCACACTAACATAGACAAGATGATGTGGGAGTTATGAATTGTATTAAAAGAGGAATGGTGGTGTTGGAATTCATCATGATGTTCCTTCCTCTTAGCCCTATAAATAGAGAAGTCTTCAAGCTTCATAACACAACCCCAAGGGGGGAGCTCTCAAACACTTCTCTAGAGCTCCCTTCCCTTCTCTCCCTCAAATTCTCTTAGTTTCCTTTCAAGTTGTCAATTGTTGTAACAAAATGATTTTACGGAATTTTCCTCCAAGTTTTCAAGTTCTACTTTAATTTTATTTGTAATGTACATTCTTTCTTAAGTATTCAAGTTTAATTAGTTTCCAAATTTCAATTATGGTTTTTGTTCTTATTCATTATGCTTATAAGTTAATATGCTAGTTTCAATGATTGATCACCATTTAGGCTTGCATGTTAGCTATCTTGGTTTGAATTAAGAGTAGACACCATGTTTTAATTCGAATTGAACTATGAATAGGAAGAGTATGTATGGACATTCGACAACAGGGATTAGATACATGCTTGGTTGTTTAAATTGTTCTTCTATGCTTAATGGATTCCTAATGCTTAGTTTAGGTTAGACAACAGATGATTAAATTAGGGAATTATGAATACAAGGTTAGGACCAAACACCATGGCTTAATCATACTTTAGCTAGAATCAATCCGCTAATCTAATTGAACTTGGGAACTTATCTGCTTGAGTTATTTTCTTTTTTTTCTTTCTTGTTTTTCTGTTTTGTGTAGGAAAACTGAATTGGATCATTTAATCACCAATCCTCGTGGGATTGACCTCGCACTTACATATGCTATACTACCAAACGGCTCGTGCACTTGCGAGTATCACAAGTTGAGGATACAGCTGAATCCATTTTGGTGCAGCTGAATCAACGCAACAGCACCCACTGCGACACCACCATTTCCAGCGGCGTTTTTGGCTGTTTCCGGCCACGGCAAGCCACAACCCACCACCCAATCTCTTGCTCTCCCTCTCCTCTACAACCCTGCAAGCTTAACTAACCTCGAATCCTTGTGATTTTTGCAGAAATTTGAACGAAACACACGTCCCAAAAACAGTCTTCGAACTCGTGAAAAACTAGGTGGTTTTCCAAACACCATCGGCCACGGCCACCCTCCAAACTTCTCCAAAACACTCCCCCACCCTTCTTTGGCATAACCCCTCAAAGATTTGGCCAAATTCCACCGTGATTTCACATATCGAAACCTAGAAATTTCTAGGTTTTTCCGATCGGTTTTCCGGTGATTTGAGGTGCTTTCTGGCCAAATTGGCTGTTGATCCAGTTGGGTAAAGTATGTATATGAGTACTTGTGAGGGTTGTTTGGGAATTGTTGTTTTGCAATATACGCCTTAGATAGGGTATGGTTGTAGAAAAGAGTTGATTATACTTTCAGCACTAGCTTGGAATGAATTTAAGTGGTGACGAAATGTTTAGGGATTTGGATGAGTGCATGAGTCGAAAATGGCCTGATAGCCGGGTTTGGTTTCAGTAAAGATTAAATTAATGTTTGATTTTGGATTTATATTTAATTATGTGCTCCATGGTTTGGAATTGAAATGTGGAATTTTGGAACTGATGAATTATGAATACTGGTTTTCTGAATAGTATATTTTACGTATGGTCTTTATTTTCGAGGATGGCATGCTATGCTTATGTTCTTTTGATTATATGTTGACATTTTCAGCATGTTGCACGCAAGCTACGTGCAAGCCATGGTGTAAGATCCCACATCGACCAACGGAGAGGGGGTGATGTGCCTTATATGTACATACTTGCATCCATCTAGCACGAGACCTTTTGGGAGCTCACTGGCTTCGGAGTCGTGGGAACTCCGAAGTTAAGCGAGTTGGGGGCTAGAGCAATCCCAGGATGGGTGACCCACTGGGAAATTGGTCGTGAGCTGCCAGAAACAAAACCGTGAGGGCTAGAGAGGGGGGGCCCAAAGCGGACAATATCGTGCTACGGCGGAGCTGATCCGGGATGTGACAATTTGGTATCAAAGCCACTTTGCCGTGTGGTGCGAGTGTGCCGACGAGAACGTTGGGCCCTTAGGGGGGGTGGATTGTAAGATCCCACATCGACCAACGAAGAGTGGGTGATGTGCCTTATATGTACATGCCCGCATCCATCTAGCACGAGGCCTTTTGGAAGCTCACTGGCTTCGGAGTCGTGGAAACTCCGAAGTTAAGCGAGTTGGGGGCTAGAGCAATCCCAAGATGGGTGACCTACTGGGAAGTTAGTCGTGAGCTCCCAGAAACAAAACCGTGAGGGCCAGAGAGGGGGGGGCCCAAAGCGGACAATATCGTGCTACGGCGAAGCCGGTCTCGGGATGTGACAATTTGGTATCAGAGCCACTCTGCCGTGTGGTGCGAGTGTGCCGACGAGGACGTTGAGTCCCCTAAGGGGGGTGGATTGTAAGATCCTACATCGACCAATGGAGAGGGGGTGATGTGCCTTATTTGTACATACTCGCATTCATCTAGCACGAGGCCTTTTGGAAGCTCACTGGCTTCGGAGTCATGGGAACTCCGAAGTTAAGCGAGTTGGGGGCTAGAGCAATCCCAAGATGGGTGACCCACTGGGAAGTTAGTCGTGAGCTCCCAGAAACAAAACCGTGAGGGCTAGAGAGGGGGGGCCCAAAGCGGACAATCGAGCTACGGCGGAGCCGATCCGGGATGTGATACATGGCATGACAAGGTTTGAAAATTTATGTCGACATTTTCAGCACTCTGTGCGCATGCTGTGTGCGTGCAAGCTTCGTGCATGATGTGCGCAGGCTACATGCAAGGGTGGGCATGCCAAGCTTCCAATAGCCTCACTTCTCGAAATAAAACGTCAACTAACTACCTTATCATCATTTACTGGATTCCGAGACTGTGAAAACAATAAAATAAATACTTCAGGATATTATGCTTGTATATATTGGTACTGCGGTGATATTGCATATACCAGAATAGGCAGGGAAGAATTCAAACAACACAAGATCAAGAGGATAAAAAGGCACACCTGTAAAGTAGGTTCTTATCTATTCCATCAGCCTCGCTGGGGAAGCATGTTTTTGATATCTCTTAACTTATTGTGCCTCTCAATGTAAGGAAAATCGCCCATGCCATTCCACTGGACAAAAGATGAGAACTGTATGGCATGGTTGAAGAATTCTCTACCACTGATGAAGTCGAGCATTCTTGTCCATCCTGCCATCAAAATCCGTTGCATTCAGGTAATATAAATTTCCAAGTTCAAAGACAACTTGAGATATCTAAATACGCAACTCCTTCTATAACAAGTGCCTCAATACTTAAAGGTTTCCGAGTGCACTTCCCATTATGTCTTAACGAGTCCTTCACCCATAAGCTCAAACACACGATATCGTATTGACAAGGCAACAAGATAATGAAATATAAGAGAAATGGAAAAAATAAAAGCCTATGATTTTGTTCAATTGAGAAGATGCTAGATACCTTGTGAGAAACACAGTTTTTGAGAATTGCATACACAAACTGTGAAAAGCAATCTGGGAGACTAGGCACTGTTCTCAAAACCCAAGAAAGAAACTTCCCCACAGGAAGTTCAACTTCCAAACCCGAGAGCTGGCAATCCCACACATTCAAGCCACTGCCAACTTCAGCGCATGAAACAATAGCCGACGAAACAATCTGATTAATATCCGGCAGAGGTAAATCTGTTTTCTCTTTGGAAATTTTCGAAGTCCTAGAATTCCAGGAAATGGCCCAACACATCCAAAGAAGCATAAGCACGTCCACGGGCTTAAGCGACCCGGTTATCCTACAGTCAACACCATCAGATTCAAAATCCAAGTTCGAAGGCGAACCCGCTTTTTGAAGTGCCACAACAAACACTCTGAGCAATATATTAAGCGACACAGACGCAGACATTCTTGCACAACACTTATTGTAGCCCCTAACGAACTCAACCCAGCTCACTTTGCCATTCTCCGAGACGAAAAACAGGTCCAGAATTGACGAACCAAGATGATCCAACAGCATCGGAAATGAATCAGGCATTGTAATTTGTAAGAGCTTCACATACTGGGTTCTTGTACGTTAACAAGAAGCATTGCTGAAAAATTGAAACGCAAAAGCTTCAATTTCTGGTTTATAGAGGCATAGAATGAAAATTGAATTCGAGGAGTTGAGTTGGCGTTTTGAATCTACCTGAAGAGAGTTGAGGGGAATTGCATTCATTAGAATCAGGATCGGCGAGGTTGGAGAAAGATTTCTGAAGCATAGAAAGAGCTCCAGTGGATGCTGCTAGGGTTTCCGCCTCTCGTTGCTTGATCGAAACCTTCTGCTCCGTCGAAGTTGATGCTCCCATTTTCACTGGATTTTCTCCGCAACCGGATATTCTTTTCTTTTCTCAACTCAATATAATATATTGCGCCAACTTACCGACTTGTCTGTCTGCGTTTCTTTAGTTAGAAGTTAGAAAGAACGATCTCACAATACGGTGTCGTTTTGTTCCGGTGAGGAAACGGCCACGTGGCAGGAGTGATGCTTAAATCATGCCACGTTTCGGGTAACGGTTATTGACTGGATCTTAATTTCCAAATCCAGCAACCCGACCTTTTTTCAGTTCGGGTCCAAGATACAGACTACAGATACAATTGTGGAGAGCAGCGACTGAACCACCGCTCAGGCTCAGGGGTTGCAATCCGATTAGGGTTTTGCCGCAAGCACTCGACGAGTCAAGCTGAGATCGTCATCACCAAATCCAATGGCACCTCCTCCAGGCCCTTACTCTGGCACCAGCACCCTCGCCTTGATGCACTCCTTTCCTTTCCCTCTGATCTCTTCTGCCGAGGAATGTGATCGTAAAGTTTATTTCTTTAACTTTTGAATGTTTGATAGGTTGCTCGTGCATCGGCCTTCACTTTCGGTCTGGTTTATGGAAGCGTGAAGCTCAGGGTTCTCAAGGTGCTTCCTGATCTCCTTCGATTTGACTTTGTTCTTATTGAATACTATATTTGCTAAAAATTCCTTATTGTATATGAGTATATTTCGAACTGATTGGCAATCTTGTTTGCGTGTCTGCTTCTTCATGTTCTTCTTTGGGATTTAAAAATGCTTCAACTTTTGTACAAAGATTTGCATACAGAGCATTTTATACCTACGTTTTCTTGTTGAAATTAATCTTTGTTCCCTTAGCCATTTCAACTTGTCTATTGTTCTGTGGTTCTGGTCTTCATATATAAATATATTGCATGCCATAATCATTGTTAGATTTAATTTTATATGCTTCAGTTGGGTGGTTGTTGTTGATTTTAGGCCTTTTCATTTTAGGAGATTTCTAGGCATCACCGTCTTGGATTTTATGGCCCTTTAATTGCTCTTGCAAAGTAAAATGAGAACTGACAATTGGTGATATGCCTCTTTTGCATAAAATCAGCCTGTTTCGTAGCATTTAGGTCCCAATCCTAAGTCCTACTACGAGGCCTGAACGGGGTCCTTGAAACTACTTTCAGAATTTCAAATGCGCTTTTGATTTCAAGTCCGAAATTTCTGGATTCCTATATGCCAATTCAATTCCGAAGTTTCAGATTTTTGTGAAATTCAGGATTTTTAGTTTTGCAGAAGTGTTTTGGAATTTTCAGATACTATTGAAAGTAGATACGTTGAACTTTTCCTCTCCTTCATTTGCTTTGCCTTGGGAAAAAATTAAGAATGAGAAAGCACCTTCACTTGCCTTGCCTTCAACTTTTCTTGCATTGTATAGACGTTTATTTACTTTCTTCTTTTGATTATTGGATGAAGGCCAAGTCACATAAGAAAGCTGAAGCCAAGGCTAAACATTGACGGGCTGAAATGGTTGCCGCAGGGCAACATCATTATAATTTCTTGCCAGAAGAACGTTTATTTTATGTTTTAGTTAGTACCCTTTAGAAGCTTCAACCATAGGCTGAGTGAGTGCCAGCCTTTTCGGATTGTTCTTTTGTAGTTGCATAAGTAGTATCCTTGAAGAAGCTATGTGTAAGACTGGTCTTTTCTCCTGTTTCACCCTTTTATTTTTACTTCATTCGTTGGCGTTTTTTGTGTTGTCTTGATTCTTGCAAGCAACATTCTTATGTTTTATTACTTTTTTGTACTAGCATTTCTTCTCATCTAAGTCTTCCTAGCCCTTTCTGCTCCAAGGTTACGGAAAATTTGGAATTCATAATTTTGGTGGTAGAGCATTTACCTTCGGAAATTTTTTGTTTACACTACATTATGCAACTCTAGGACAGCAAAAAGGACACGTTATAAGCAGTCGAGATTGTGTGTACAATTTTGTTAGCCAATATTATTATTGTTCTTATTCTTATTTTGAAAAGTAATCGTTAGCCAATATTATTAGTGTTGAATAAAAATAAAAATGAAGAAAAAACTTAATCAGGATCCCAACCCGCGAGTCACATAGGAAAAACATTCTAGAAGATTCTAGGCCCAATATCATTTTTGTAACCCATGAAAAGGGCCAATTTGTTGAGTTTCACTTTTGGGATAGAAACATAATTACTTGAAGCAATGGAGAAGGTAATTGATATTTTAAGTATGTGTTTTAATTGTTTTTGAACCAATTGGGTACTCCAAAAAGTGTTCTATGATCCGGACTCCATCTGTATCCTCGTTTATTCGAGAAAGGCTCAGCCGTACAAAGGTCCTCATTGTTCTTGATGATGTGAATGATTCAAGCCAGATAGAATATCTAGCATGTGGTGGTCATCTTAAGTTCGGCCCTGGAAGTAGAATCATTATAACTAGTAGAGATAGGAGTCTAATTAAGAAAACTGTTCATCATGATAAGATTTACAAGTTTGGTCGTAAGTACAGATTGATTTCATCGGCATTGAAGATTGGTGTTTCCGTCAGAGATATGGCTGCAGCCTTAACCGGACCGTACGTACCCCAGTGGGTGAGTGACCAACCAGCCCAACCCAACCACTCTGCTGGCCAATTGTAACCTTCCTCACTTTGTTCACAATTTCACATGCATCTCTCATTTACAAATTAATTATATCTCTTTACACCAACTCCATCCTGCAGCCTTAACCGCGCTATAAAAATATAGTATTAGAAACTATGATCAATTAACCACTTGCAGGCATATAATATCACCACGACCATTTGACCCAAAAAAAATATATCACCACTACCATCAATTATCACAAAGCAGGAAGTTGCTTCGCAAATATGATGACAAGCAAGTGGCTTAGTATTATATGAGTGTATAGAAATATTAAAATTATAATTCTTTAATTGAGTGGTTAAATGGTTTTATATTCAAAACTATAAAACCAAGTTGGTATCTAAAAAACAGAAAGGAAAAGTTGATATAGATCCAAATTTTCATTGAGAAGTTGGACTTAATCCTCGGATTTTGTGACTTTGATACAAGTCATTTGACTCTTGTGCAACATAAGATTACATTCATTTTTAAATATTTTCGGATGCAAAAAAAAAAAAAAAAATTCATTTTTTGTTCCAATGTTGACCATTATGCCTTGAATTAGTTAATAACTAAACCCTATAGGTAGTCTTTTTAATTTATGTTCCTGACTTATAGGTAACACGATTTATAACTAAGTTTTTTCCATTGCTAGTAATAACACTATTGACCTATATGTTAGGTACATAATTTCATGTGGGTGCTTGCCTGAATAATTGGTATAATATGTGGGTCTTAATTTTTCATTGATTAAATTGTATTTTATCCATATATAGGTAAATGTTATCAAGGAAAGAATTCAAAATTTAAATTCTGAAATTCAATTACAAGGAAATAATGCATTTAATTTAGATTTTCAATGTGTTTTCTTTATTTACCTCAAGGGTAAAATCGACACAGCAAAAAAAATAATAAATGTCAAATGACCTACATCTAAAACCAAAAACGTGTGGACTTAATCCAATAACAGCTAATCGTTTTGGACTTAGATCTAAGAAGCCTAAAAAAAACAGACTAAGAATTACACATAGTATAATACAGTTGACTTTCATCCAGGGTGAAGTTAACAAAGTTAGTTCACTTTCATTGCACAAGCCTCATGCCCAAAACTTTCCCATATGATTGGGAGTTTTATCGTCTCGCCATTAGTCTGGGTTAATATTCAGGTCCACCTTTTGTAATTTCCTGCAACTGCAACAATCTATTGCTTCCTTCCTAATAAGAAAGGCAACGTCTCTGCAACTACTTTCTAGTGCTGAACCATTCAACTCGTTTTCCTAGAAATCTTCCAATATAAGCTCCTTTCAATGATTTGGAAAAGTCACGTCACGTGGCCTTTGCAATGTTGCACATGACCCTTTAATACGACATGAATTCGCACGTAATTATTAGTATTTGGGTTTAGCTTAATGGGTCGGGTTGAAAAATGATGAATCCGTTAACCACCCATTAAGACTGGTCATGTCGGATCAATTCGCGAATATTTGCGTCCACCCGATAAAGAAGGTAATTCTATAATTTTGTAAAATAATAGTTTAAATTCCCAACACCAACAGACAAAGAGGCATTCCTTTTTTTATTCTTTGTTCTTTTCCTTATCTCCATCTCTCTCTCTCTCTCTCTCTCTCTCTCTCTCTCTTATATTATTTTTCTTTCCTTCCTCTTCCTCTCTCCGTCAACTTTCTCATCTCCCCCTCTCTATTTTTTTTACTCTTCTCTACATCTCTCAATCTCTCACTTTTTTCCTTTTCTTCTCCCCTTTCAAAAATTGTCCATCTCTCCCTTTTCTTCTTCTTCTCTCCATCTCTCTCTCTTTTCTCTCCAATATTTTTTTCTTTTCTTCTTCTCTCCCTCGCTATCTTTTTTTATTTATAAATAATCTAATAAATCAACTATTTTGTTTCTCTTGTTTTATCTTTATGCAAGACTAATCCCGAACTTGTAGACTTCTGGATGGTGTTTATGAAAGATGGAAATTAGGCGAAAAAGGGCGGAGAGAGGGGGTTGCTGGCCAGTTGGGTGATAGTTTTTTTTTCCTCCTGGTTTATTTATAACGGGTCGTGTCGATTCATTCATGAATTTTAATGGGTCATGTTTGGGTATGGTATTTCTCACTCGTTAGCTTAACGGGTCGTGTCCCGTCAACCCGTTAAGTTAACGGATTAACACGAACATGACCATTTGCCAGGTCGCGAAAGGCTGGGGGCTGCCGGTATCTCTTCCACAAGCCATCAAGAGTTGATTTATTCACTCATTTCATTTGAGTTGTTCCAGTCCTTGGTTATTTCATTTTTACGTGTTTATCTCTGATGAATATTATATATTAGCTAGCTAGCCTCATTTCTGAGGTGCATAGAGGCTTCATCCTTTTGAATACTCTTCTAGGGTTTGTAGGTTTTTCATATGGCCTCATCCTCCTCTTCTTCTTCTCCTCCCCCTTTTGCTAATCCCCCTCCACAAAAGTATGATGTGTTTATAAGTTTTAGGGGTGCAGATACCTGAGACACTTTTACCAGCCATCTCAAAGTTGCTTTAGGTCACAAGAAAATTGAGACCTACATGGATGAAAAACTTGGGATGGGGGACAAAATTGGACCTGCCCTCTTGCAAGCGATCGAGAAATAAAAGGTTCTAAAAAAACTATGCTTTTTCCACTTGGTGCTTGGATGAACTTGTGCACATATCGGAATACAAAAAAAGATACGGACAAATTGTCATACCCATTTTTTACGGCATAGATCCATCACAGGTACGGAAACAACATGAGAGTTATGCAGATGCATTTGCTCAACTTGAAGAACGTTTCGAGGACAACATGGACAAAGTGCTCATGTGGAGAAATGCCTTGAAGGAAGCAGCCAATATGTCTGGCTTCGATAATTCAAGAAGAACAGGGTAACTCTTTGTGACCATTTCATTCATATATTCAAGAATCGTTAAGTGCCTGCTACTAAATATATGTGCCGACGAAAAGTTGTCGGGAGAGGTCTATTCCGGCAAAATTCGCCGGGATATATTTGTGTCGACGAACTTTCGTTGGGGAGGTTTTATTATTATTATTATTATTATTATTATTATTATTATTATTATTATTATTATTATTATTATTATTATAAATTTTAAAAAATACCAGTTTAGTATCTTTAATTTAATAAAATATTTAAATACTAATTATTCATTAAGTAAATGATAATTAAAACATAACTACTAAATAAAGTAATTAGAAAAGAGAAATCAAAATTATGCTGTTTAAAGAGTATAGTTGCGCGGAACATATTCTATTCTATTTCTGGAGTAACGCCTGGAGGCTATACCGTTAAAATATTCTGTTTGTATAGTAAAGCCGCACGGCTGTACTTTATAAATAAAATTAAAGAAGCTAATTTTATATGTTTCAAATTTATAAATAAATTTTAAAAAGCAAGAAAATCTCTCCCGACGAAATTTTGTCGGCACAGGTCTATGCCGGCAATATTTGCCAGATTATACCTCTCCCTACGAAACTCAGCTTTGTCGATGAATCCATCGTCGGGAGAAGTATAATCCGGCAAATGTTCGCTGGGATAGATCTGTACCGATGAACTTTCATCGGGAGAGGTTTCAAAAAAAAAAAACCAGTTTAGTATCTTTAATTTAATAAAATATTTAAATACTAATTATTCACTAAGTAAATAATAATTAAAACATAACTACTAAATAAAGTAATTAGAAAAGTGAAATCAAGATTATGCTATTTAAAGAGTATAGCCGCAAGGTTATATGTAAAAATATTCTATTTAAAGAGTATAGCCGCGCGACTATACCTTTAAAATAGTCTATTTATAGAGTGAAGTCGCACGGCTATACTTCTAACATATTCTGGAGTAAAGCCGTGTGGCGATACTTTTAAAATATTCCTAAAGCCGCACTGCTATACTTTTAAAATATTCTATTTGTTGAGAACAACCGCCTGGCTATACGCTTTAAATGGAATAGTATATCCATGCGGCTATACTATTAAAATATTCTTTTAAACATTTTTTTTTAAAGTTGCGCTTTTTAGTAATTAAATAATATCTTAGCTTTATTTAAATACTTTCATTAGTAATTGTGTTTTAATTATTATTTCTTTAGTGAATAATTAGTATTAAATATTTTATAAAAATCCTGGAAATTTAGTTTTGGTACCCAAGTATTTTAGTATTCAAAAAATGGAATTTAGCCTTGAAACTTAAATCCAAGTCATAACGTGATTTGATAATATCAAGTACTTGTTGGCGTTTGATTGAAATACATGAACTTGAGACCCACATTAGAAAAGAAGAGAATGTATCAACTATTTATAAGTGGGAGTCTTCCAACACGTGCTATATGCAAGGTGGGCCTAGGGGAGTGGAACTTGGATTTACCCAAACTAATTTTGTATAAAAATAAAATAAAAAGAGTAGTCCAGAAAATAATTTAAAATAATTAATTACTATTTATTAAGTAATTTATGAAATAAGTAAAATATTTAAATATTCGCTAATCAAATAATAATTAAAATATAATTACTCATTAAAGTAATTAAATGGTTTTATATTCGGGTGAATTTTTATAGGGACGATCTATGAGGCAATACCTAAAAGATAAATGGTTTAGATAATTAAAATAAAATGCAGAGTGAGTCCTTATTAAGAGTGACATTAATTGAAGATCTTGGTATAATTTTCTATATATAAAGGCAGAATGTCTTAAAAGTGAAACTTCAAAATCCCCAAATTAACCTTGGTTAATGAAAATATTAAAACAGAAAACATTTTATTAGATAATGTTAAATTAGTACATTCACAACATGTTTAAATGAAATTAAATAAATAATAAAAGAAACAAAAACCCTTATCTGCACTTGCCCATAAAACTATAGGAGACAACCACCTCCAAGACCAAGACTGTAAAACATTTTAGATTATATATATTTTTTGAAGTTATAAAACTCACACGCATGTGCCAAGGGGCTATAACAAGAGAGCCTTTATAACATCACTAAACATTCCCAACTCTTTCAGCTCTTGAACAATCAAACAACATGGATTATGTAACCACTCAATTAGGAGCCTCTTCCTCTTCTTCTCTCACCCCTTCGTGGACATATGATGTCTTTCTCAGTTACAGAGGCGCCGATACACACAACAATTTTACATACAATCTGCATGGCAAGTTGCTTCAAAAGGGAATTAAAACCTACCTTTATAGAAGAGGCGAAGAACTTCCTTTGCCAATGCTTCTAAAAGTGATTGAAGAATCAAGGATTTCTCTCATCATACTCACTGAAAATTTTGCATCTTCCGAGTGGTGCTTGATTGAGCTGGTTAAGATCCTCCAGTGCAGAGAATCAAAGCAACAAATAGTTTGGCCAATTTATTACAAGGTGGATCCCTTGGATGTACGTGACTAACAAGGTAGTTTTGGTGAGGCAATTGTTAATCATGAATGCACATTCAAGGATAACATAGAGAAGGTGTTGAGATGGAGGGCAGCTCTTACAGAAGCAACGAAGTTGTCTGGGTGGTATTTCTTGCACGGGTATATTTTTTACCATGCTTACTAGCTTTTTAAGTTGTTTTTTTAAATCTTGTTCGCTATTTAAAATTGATTTTTTTTTTTTTTTTTTTTGACAAAGTGATGTTCTGAACTTCTAATTTATGGTAGCGGGCACATTGATATGGCTTAACCCACATGTGTCTTCCATTGAGGGATCCCTCAAATAAGTATTTGAGGGACACCCCTTGTAGGCCCCACTCCGGATTGTATTTCACTAATCCAAACCGTCTATTTTGTAGATACTCATTCAAAGATCATCTCTACAAAAAATCACTTGAATCCGATATCATTTGACGACTCAATTGAGTTATTGAAATTTTAGTACTTTCTTGAAACACCGTGTTTATTGATTTTGTAAGACACAATTGGATGTCGAAACGGTTCTGATTTGTCTAATTTTTTTAAGGATGATCTATGAATGAAGACCTAAAAAATAGATGGTTTGGATCATTGGAAAAAATATTGTAGGGTATCCTAAAGGACGTCCCTCAAATAAAATTATTTGAGGGATCCCTCAATAGAAGGGGACTGATTTATATATTTATATATAATATGATATTGATATATTGCATAATTAAGATTAACCAAATAGTTTTCATGAAGATACGACTTCAAACTAATTCCTTCAATTTTGTTTGAAAAAAGTACAAGAGCATGTTTTGTTTCAATTCTGTTCGACTATTTTTATTTTGAAAAATTCATAGTTTTTTAACTGGAATTTGAAGGGAGCTGTTTTTTTTTTTTTTTTTTTTTTTTTTTGTGGAAAATGTGTTAGAGAAAATTCAATAACACGTAAGTCTCTCTCTCTTATGAGGAACAGGAAGATGAACTACTTCCTGAGAGAATTGAAAAGAAAAGAAGATTGTAGGTGCAAGATTAACCGCGTTTGTAGATTTTTTTTTTTAAAAGAAAAAAGAGAAAACTACTTCTTCATGTTGTGTGCTTTTCATATTCTGGGCTCTCCCCCCTCCTGTACTGTTGAATTGAATGCCACTTGGTATATGTTGAGGCTGAGGATGCTTTTGGGTTTAGGGGGATGTCCTTGTATAGTCTTTCTTGTTTTAAAACCTCTGCCTATATATTTTTGTGTGAATTTGAAGCGGAATTAAAGATTGGGGCATACTAGAGTGAGATTTTGGTTTGGATGGCAAGAAATTGTGGAAAAATTTGAGGGTTTGGCACATGAATTAATGTGGGGAAAACAGGAAACAAAAGGCAGAAATGCCTTGACATGTGCAAGTCACGTGCCTCTTCTGTGTACCAAATTAACATAATTTTGGGATTTATCTTTGAATTGCTACACTCAATTTAGAAGGGTAAAATTGCAAAAATTAAATATATAACAACCAAAAACGAAAACTAGGCAAACTACATGGACAAAGAGTGAAATTTGACCTTATTTAAAAGAAGAGAAACTACGTAGAAGGAACTCCACTTAAATCTTTATATAAGTAAGGTTTTGAACAAATTATTATATGTAATATTGACTATGTCATATACAAAAGGACATAGATTAGAGGACAGGTGGTGTCTTTCATAATATTAAAGTTTTTATTGAGTTTTTTCAAAAAAAACTCCCTATTATATGACTTGTAAAGTAAACAATAACACCTCCAAAAAGTATTTAAAAAGTATGAATAATTGTATATGACTAAATTTTTTATTTGGTATGACAAGAGACGTATTGAGTTCATTGGAAAAAAAAAGGTACCTAGCAAGAAAATAATAATAATAAAATGAAAACGCGGTAATAGTCTCACTCAATCGACTCCCATCGATGATAACCATCCTCTAATCCATTGACTTTTTGTTCATTTACTCAATATCTTGAGACTTGAATCTTGATATCATGCTTTCACAGAAGAACTCCTTACTTCTTTGATTGGTTGAAACTCTTCATTCTTACAAATTACAATCTTGATTGCTTCCTTTTGGACAAGATAAAACATGGTAGCAGTAGCAGAGGTCTTTCTTGGGGCACTCCTTCGGTTTCTGCTGGACAGGTTATTGACTCCACTCAACTTCCTCGCGGACGGTGTTGGCAAAAAACTGAAGAAATGGAGTGAAATGTTGTCTTCAATTGAACTGGTGCTTCGTGATGCAGAGAAGAAGCAACTAACGAGCAGTGCAGTGGAGCTGTGGCTGGATGATCTCAAAGACTTGGCTTATGATATCGAAGATATCCTCGACAAGTTTTATACTGAGATGTTACGGCGCAAGTTGGACGAACAACGTGGGGCTACAACAAGTAAGGTACGAAGCCTAATTCCTAGATTTGAAGTCCACTTTAATATTAACTTCGAAATAAAGGAGATTACCAATCGGCTACAAGCCATATCTGAACGAAAAGATAAACTTGGGTTAAGTTTAGATGGTATTGGATCTTCCTCCACTAAGCCTTGGCCAAGGCCACCAAGTTCATGTGTTCTGAATGGAGTGCCTGTTGTTGGAAGAGATAGTGACAAAGTAAAGATTGTTGAATTGTTGTCAAGAAACTATGAGCCTAATGCTATCAATTTTCAAGTAGTTGCGATTGTTGGCATGCCTGGAGTTGGGAAAACAACACTGGCTCAATTTGTATTCAATGAGGATGATGTCCTGAAACAGTTTGATCTTAAGGCATGGGTATCCGTGTCTGATGAATTCGACGTTGTAAGAGTAACAAAGGCAATTCTTGAATCAGTCATGTCCGAACGCTGTGATTTGGAGGAATTCAGTAACATTCAGAACAATTTGAGCAAAGCATTGGCAGGAAAAAAGTTTCTGATTGTTTTAGATGATGTCTGGAATACATGTGACTATAATCTATGGACAATGCTGCAATCCCCCTTTTGTGTTGGAGCATTGGGAAGTAAGATAATCGTGACAACACGTGATGCAGAAGTTCCAAGAATGATGAGATCCACTGAAGTTCACAATTTGAGCGGTATATCAAATGGTGATTGCTGGAAAGTATTTGTGCAACATGCATTTTTTAATATTGAAAAAAGCTCCAGACCAACGAAGTATGAATTACTTCAGGAGAAAATTCTTGCAAAATGTTGTGGGTTGCCCTTGGCAGCAAGGACTCTTGGTGGTCTTTTAGGTTGTAAAGAAATAAATGAATGGGAGGAAATATTGAACAACAAATTGTGGTTTCTATCTGATAAGAGTGGAATTCTCCCAGTATTAAAAATTAGCTACCATTATCTCCCTTCAACTTTGAAAAGGTGTTTTGCCTATTGCTCAATACTTCCAAATGACTATGAATTTGGGGAGACACAGTTGATCCTTCTATGGATGGCAGAAGATTTGATTCAGAAACCAGAAGAAAATAAACAATTGGAAGACGTAGGCCGTGAGTACTTTCAAGAGCTTGTGTCTAGGTCATTATTTCAAAAATCAAGCAAACAAGATTCAAGATATGTGATGCATCACCTCATTAGTGATTTGGCACAAAGGGTTTCCGGAGAAACCTGTTTAAGATTGGAGGATATCTTGGATGGTAGATGGTCTCCGAAGACTCGTCATTTGTCTTACACTGCTGGTAAATATGATGGAGTTAAAAGATTTGAGGGGTTTGCTAAAGCAAAAGTTTTGCGGACTTTTCTACCACTTTCAATTTCACAGGACCCATGTAATTATTTGACTTGTAGGGTTACTTTTGAGTTATTGCCAAAGTTGCAATACTTACGAGTGCTCTCTTTGAATGGTTATCGATTAATCAAGCTGCCGAATTCAATTGGTGAGTTGAAGTTTCTCCGATACCTAGATCTTTCTCACACGGAAATAACGAGTTTGCCTCGTTCAATAAGCACACTTTGCAACTTACAAACGTTGATATTAGAGAATTGTTATAGTTTGAAGGCGCTACCTGCAAACATGAAGAACCTAATTAATCTGCGTCATCTCAACAATTCAAACACACCTTCATTGCAAGGAATGCCTGCACAACTAGGTCAATTGACGAATTTGAAAACATTGCATAATTTTGTGGTGAGCAAAGGTAGCGAGTCGAGTATAAGAGAGGTAGAGCCCCTATTGCATCTCCAGGGGACATTGCGCCTCTCAAGATTGCAGAATGTGAATGACATTGAGGATGTAAAGAGGGCGGACTTAATTAGCAAGGTCGGGCTTGATGTATTGCTACTAGAATGGAATGGCTTAGGAGAAAAGGAATCCGACGTGCTCGACATGTTACAACCTCATAGGAAGCTCAAAGGGCTCAGCATCAAGGGATATGGTGGTTTGGAATTTTCAAAATGGATTGGACATCCTTTACTCTCTAGCTTGACAACGGTGTGCTTAGAGGGTTGCAACTATTGCTGTCTCTTGCCATCACTTGGACAATTGCCATCTCTCAAAAAGCTTTCTATAAAAAGATTGTATGCAGTGGAAGTAGTGGGTCTTGAGTTCTATGGAACGCCTAGATTGCCTTTTCCACTGTTAGAGATCCTTGAGTTTGAGGATATGAAACATTGGAGGGAGTGGTTTCCATACGAACAAGATCAAGATCAAGGAATTAGAGTTTTCCCTTGCCTGAAAATGCTTTCCATATCCAAATGCCCCAAATTGGAGGGCAGGTTACCCGAGAACCTTGATTCACTGTCAAAGCTTGTGATTCGTGGATGTGAGCAGTTGGTGATTTCAATTTCTGACTATAAACAACTTCAGAAATTAGATATTGATGATTGCAAAAGGGTGGTCCATATAAAAGTTCAGCTTGAGTTATTGGAGGCCTTGCAGCTTTCAAGTATTGCAGAGTTCAAACTCCAAATAAAGGATTTCATGGGAGGATTACCAAAGCTTAATGATCTGGTTATTAGCGGTTGTGATGAGCTCACATCTTTATGGCAGAATGAAGATAAATTGCTCCATGACCTGATTTCTCTTCATTGTTTGGTTATTGGAGACAACCCTCACCCCCATCTTGTTCAAAATCTTGTATCACTCCAAGAGCTTCACATATATGACTGCCCAAGTCTGATTTCTTTTCAAGAGTTTCTTTTGCCACCTTTTGTCAAGGAAATAAAAATTGAGCGGTGCAGTTCTCTTGTGTATTTTGCAAGATACCGGATACCTCCAAATCTAAGAAGAATGGATATTATGTTATGCGAAAATTTGAAATCACTGCTGGAGGAAGAGGAGGTAAAGGGTTCTTCGTCTTCCCCTTCTCCTTACCTGGTGAAAGAAGAGGAATCTTGTCTTGAGTACTTGAGTATAGAGGATTGTCCATTGCTAACATCCTTGTCATTCGAAGACCATCTTCCCAGGAAGCTTAAACACCTTCGCATAAGCGATTGTGAACAGCTAGAGACAATAACCAATAGGTTCAAGCATAACACTTGCCTTGAAGAAATTAAGATCTCGCGTTGTACAAATCTCAAGTGTTTACCGGAAGGCCTATGCTACCTCACCAATCTTCAAGAGTTAGGTATTTATGACTGTGCAAGTCTTGTTTCCTTCCCCGAAGGAGGGTTGCCACAAAGCGCTGCCTACCTAAGAGAGATTGACATCAGCTACTGCAACAAATTGGAGGCGCTACCCAAAGGCATACATGACCTCAACTCTCTTCAGATATTGAGCATTTCTTGTTGTGAAGGTTTCACGCCGTTTCTAGAAGATGGTTTTCCCCCTAACTTAATACAGCTTACAATTTATAATCTCAAGAGCTGTAAGGCATTCTTGGACTTGGGGTTGCACAGGCTCACCTCTCTTAGAGAACTGGAAATTCGCAGCAAAGACCCAGACGTGTTGTTCTTCCCTCCTGAGAAAGAGATGGTGCTTCCTAAATCTCTCATTCGACTTACAATTCAGGACTTCCCGAATCTCGTTAAACTCAGCAACGGCTTTCAACTCCTCAACTGTCTTCAATCTTTTCACATCGAGGGGTGTCCTAAGCTAGCATCAATGGCAGAGGAGAGTCTTCCTCTATCACTTACACAACTTACTATCTATCACTGTCCGCTGCTAGAAGAGAGATGCAAACCAAGTAAGGGAAGATATTGGCCCTCCATAGCGCACATCCCTTACATAAGGATTCATAACCACGTGCATAGAGCAAATCCAGATCATAGCCCGCGCCTCCCGTTCTCGTGCTCTCCTTCCAGGTACTTCCAACATGAGACAACAATCAAAACCATTATTATTTGTTTTCACTAATTATAAACTTTTATGATATGTAATTTATTATATTTCACGAGCAGATCAGAGGACCAAGCTAGCTATCACCAACACATAAATTTCTTTCCTTAAAGCGATCTTATCGGAGATCAATTACGGTAAGCAAGATCATCATCCTATTTTTATATTCCTACTAGATTAGTGACCAAACCTTTTGGTAATCTGAACACATAAAAAAACACCAGTGTTTTATTGTCACTGATTTATCCTTTTCATAATCCATGCTTGTTGTTGCCATGCTTACCTATGACATGGTTCGGAGATAACCCTAACATATATATAAAAAAATTACTAAATTCAATTCTGAGTCAAATGTTAGTTGGGATCAAAAGGGTGAAGTGGAGCCCACCAATACAATGGGGCCCACCTTTATTAGAGAGATGGTATGAATGTGGTATGAAAAATGTGATAAGCCTAGCATTTTCCTTTATTTTATTCACTACACCAAATTGAAGCTTTTACGACATGCTTTTTGTGCTTGTCGTTAATATCTAATATTTACGGCATATGGCAAAGCACACCTTAAAAAGATAACAAAGCGTGCCGTTAATAACTGATATTTACGGCATGTGAAAACACGTCTTAAAAAAGTAATTTTGTGTCTTTTAACAGCATGTTTAGATATACACCGTAAAGTTTATTTATTTTTTTTAAATCTATTACGGCGTGCAAGTACGCCCTGATTGTTTTTGTTTTTTTGGCTTTTTCACGAAACCCCCTAATTATATTTGATAACCCGCTAAACATATGGCCTTTTTTTAAATTTCCCTCATTTTAGTTTTCCTTCAGACCGGAACATTCTCATCACTTCTCTCTCCCTCTCGCTCCCTCTCCCTCTCTCACAATTTTAGGATTCTCTTTTTTTTTTTGGAAGCAATTTTAGGATTCTCTTTCACTGGACCATTCAAGAGCTCTAGCTCCTTGTTTGCTAGAAGACTATTGCTCGAGCCCTATTAATTCAAAGTTGAATGCTCAGTGACAGTCCCAAGGTGCGATTCTCAAAAGCCCTAACCCCTAATGCTTGATTATGAGTTTTCTTGTAGTTTAGAATCATGTTCCCTACTGCATTCATGTAGTTAGAGGCCTCATTGCTTTAATTCTTGATTTATACAACATATTATTTTCGTTTAAATTCAGAAAAATTGATATCGTTAACTATACTATTTTTCTCGATTAATTTAAATATTCATTGTTTCAAGCTCGATCTCTGTACGTCTTGGATTCAGTGTTCAGTGCTGAATCGGATTTCAATTTTCGTTTCGTATTTTTAAAATTCTGTTTGATTTGCTCTGTTTTTCTTAATATAAAAAAACTCCTGAAATATATGAGTATCTCTTCGTTTAAGTAATTCAGTTAGATTTCTCGGTGAGATCGAACTAGTTTTCCCCGATTCTGTAGACGTAAGTTTTGAGCGAATTTTGCTTCAAAACTGAGGAATCGAATTTCTAATAGTAACGTGTGGGTTTTGTGCAGTGATTGCTCAGGGAATCAATGCCGGAGATATTAATAAGTTTGAAGACGCTGGGATCTACACCTGCAATGGCTTGATGATGCATATGAAGAAGGTAAAACGAATTTAAACTCTAATTTCTTATACTGAGCATGTTAAGGCCCGATTCCTTACTCTGATTTCTGTTTGGCAGAACTTGACTGGAATCAAAGGTTTATCTGAGGCTAAAGTTGAAAAGATATGCGAAGCTGCTGAAAACCATTTCAGCTAAGAGATTTTATTTCTCATATGTGTTCCTTCATTGTAAGCATTTATGTTGCTGAAATGTTCAGAGACAAATTCAACTTGTTATTCATAGTTTGATAGATATTCCACTTGTTGCTGAAATGTTCATCTAATGGCAGAGGAAACACTTCAGAGACAAATTCAACTTGTTATTCATAGTTTGAGAGAGGTAAAATATTGTTGAAATGTTCCAATTCATATAAGAATCAAAAAGTTATGTACTTTATATTAGGAACTTGTAGTTTCATGTTTAACTTCAGCAATTTTTTTGTTTATCAGGCTCTAGATGGCGCTGACAGGTTCCAGAATACCCATCAAAGGCAACAATTTCAATATGCAGAATTTAGTATAGATCAGGTAACTTTCATGTGGCACATTTTTCCTTCATATATTAATTGTTGTTATCGTTGTTAAGGGATTTAGTGCCTTTCTCTTTGTAGTGAGTTATGGCTATAAGGCTAAGCATATCTTGGCTAGGTTGTATTCATTCTAGAGTCGCAAAGAAAAAACTTCTTTTGGATGATATGGCAGCAGAGGAAACATTAGAGGTAAAATCTATCAGTCATTTATCTGGTTCTTGTACGTTTGATGCGTTATCTGTCTTTCAAGATATAAATTGTTCTAGTGAAATGTGATTGTTTTTGTGTAAAGAACAAAGTGAAGAACAACAAGTTCTGCCTCTGTTCATTTTTTCTGTATTGATGAAAAGGCATACACATAATTTTCTGGATATACAGGAGACAAATATTTTTCCACCATTTTCCTTAATAATGCATACTTCAATCATAATATATGTCTTCTAATATTCTTATTTTGTTTTTGTTTTTATTCTTTCCTTTGGCAAATTCTTTCCTTAATAATGCTCACTTCAATCATAACATTCAGGCTTAGTTTTGCCCTTCTATCATGAGGTTTTTCCTTTGGCAAATTACAATGGTTAGGTTGCTAAAATGAGTTTTCAAACAAAATGCAGGTGGCCATTGCCGCAGATCAAGTGTGAGTTTGATTCTTGTTAGATAATGTCTACGGCCAGTGCTATCATGAGGTTTTTGCATAGGTTACGTTGTAGGTTTGTCAGCACTATTATGAGTGAATGAGTTGGAGGCTGTGTACAAGTTAATTGTAGAATTGGGAGCACTATTATGTGTTTCTTTAATACTCTATAGAGTTTGTATTTGGAATTGATTATGATTGGTAAATATGAAATAGGAGGAGCAGGCAGGGAATTAATATATATATATATATATATTAAATTTAAAGTTAAACACGGCATGCAATGAACGTCTTAAATGGGAATTAATTACTCTTTTACGGCGTGCATTGTAAGCCATATTTAGTCATTTAAGAAGGCGTGCGGAGCTGCTTCAACTGAATTACGGCTCGCAAGGAATTTATAATAGTGACTTTTCTATAGTTGTATTAGAGCACTGCTGTAGCTCTTATATCAGATCAACAAATTCACATTTAATTGAACCTATTACTGATTTATTTTGTAGGGCTGCTTGAACAATGGACCCTTTTACTCACCAGCCTTTGTCCAGAGATTTTGTCACATGCTTTTGATCAGGCTTCCTCACCAAGTAACCCTCAGTTTGCATTTGGGAGCTTGTTGACAAGGCTAAAATGGAAAGAGATGAATTGAGGAGGTGGGGAGTGTTGTGGTGGCTTTGTGGTAGTCTTCCATAAAATTTATGGATTAGTTGGTGGCATGGCATCTCTCAGTGCATCTGTCCGATATAGTTATCCTCTTTGGCCTGCAGGGGCAGTTAAAGTTATATGCAAGTCAATTTGGTGTTCTGTTGTGTTTTGAATTTGAATTGTAGCATGAACTGGGATGCAGTTTTTGCTCTAGGATTGAAGTGATTTGGATTCCACAATTCTTGACTCTTTGTTTCTGATTTATTATGACGTCATTTTCTCTGATTGAAAAGACAATGATGGAAGAAATATTAGTTTGGGCATCAGTGCAGGGCTTTGACTAGCAATACTCTAATGCTAACATTTTCCCACTCATTCTCATTACTTCGGCTAATCCCAAGGGCTTACGCCCAGGCCCTTAAATTAATGCTTCTATTTAGGAGTATTTGCTTAGCATGACCCATCAAAAAATGAAAAGAAGAAGAAGAAAAGAGGAGTTGCTCCTATTAAATCAATAGCATAAAGAACTAATTGTCAATTGATTTTGTTTTTATCTTTTCGATCCTCTTAAGTCAATCTTTATTATCATGCAATGGAAAGTTGACTATAAAATTTAGGATCCAGTGCACAGTCAGAAATGAGGCGCTAATATAATAGTTTATATTAGGCATTGCAGACATATAATATCACCACTACCATCAATTATAACAAAGCAGGAAGCTGCTAAGCAAGTGGCTTACTATTATATATGTATATACTATACATAGACTAAAACCATAATCATTCAAGTGAGAGGTTAAATTGTTTCGGATTTGAGTGATTTTGAATGATCTGTAAGGTAATAATTAAAAAATAAAAGGTTCAAATAATTAAATACAATGCCGAATGAGGATGTCACTCAATTAAATCTCTTTGTATAATATATATATACATGATGTCTTTCTCAGTTATAGAGGCGCCGATGCACACAACAATTTTACATACAATCTGCACAGCAAGTTGCTTCAAAAGGGAATAAAAACCTACCTTTATAGAAGAGGAGAAGAACTTCCATTGCCAATGCTTCTCAACGTTATTGAAGAATCAAGGGTTTCAATCATCATATTCACTGAAAATTTTGCATCCTCCGAGTGGTGCTTGATTGAACTGGTTAAGATCCTCCAATGTAGAGAATCAAAGAAACAAATTGTTTGGCCAATTTATTACAAGGTGGATCCTTTGGATGTACGTGACCAGCAAGGTAGTTTTGGTGAGGCAATTGCTAATCATGAATGCACATTCAAGGATAACATAGAGAAGGTGTTGGGATGGAGGGCAGCTCTTACAGAAGCAACGAAGTTGTCTGGGTGGTATTTCTTGCACGGGTATTTTTTTTTAACCATGCTATTACTAGCTTTTTAAGTTGTTTTTTTTAATCTCGTTCTCTATTTAAAATTGATAATTTTTTTTTTTTTTTTGGACAAAGTGATGTTCTAAACTTCTAATTTATGGGAGCAAGCACGCTGCCAGGGACGTACCCACTAGCATGCTAACCTGGGCTAAAGCCCAGACAACTTGTTTTTTTGAAGACTAAATTAATACTCTAGCCTAGGTCATTCAAATAAAATATTATTAACTAATCCTACTAAGATTAGGCTAATCACCCAAATAAAATATTATTAACTAATCCCACTAAGGACTAGGCTGACCAACAAATAAATAAAAAGAACTAAACCCCACAGTTATTACCTTATCCCGCTACTGTGCCTGTCTATTCCAAAATCACTATACTAGGTAGAGACATTCCCTCTCTCCTTTACCCCCCAAAAAAAAAAAAAAAAATTCCCTCTATCTCTTGCGCAGTAGCAGACCATCCGCTAGCGGCTAACTCCTGCTCTTCGACAAAAAGGAAAATTAGGCATGTCCTCATACTTAATTAAAGCAAACTAAGGTAATCTTCCATTCTTCATCTTCTTCTTTTTTGAAATTTTGGGGATTATTTAGGGTTTATGAAGTATCAATGAAATTTTAGGGCTCATTATGTCCCCCTTTGTATTTTTTTTGTTATCAATGAAATTTACTCGTGTCGTTGAGTTTTCAATAGGTACATAAGGTAAATTTAGCCCACGCCATTTTGAAATCCTGGGTCCGTCCCTGCACGCTGCCATAGCTTAACCCACATCTATATACTCTATACTATGATATGTAATAACATATATATTTTTTTAAAATATAAACCAAAGATTTTTCATGAACTAGTTCCTTCAATTCTGCTTGAAAATAGTACATCTAGAGCATGTTCTTTGTTTCAGTTACAGCCCATGAGCTCGTTGACTTTTTTTAAAACCTATATGTAATATCAAAATGTCATATCACCAATGTTTCTTATTTTTTTACTGGCAGGCACGAATCTAATTTCATTCACAAGATTGTTGAAGAGGTTTCAACACAAGTATTAAAAACACCAATTTGACTGTAACAAAGAACTTGTGTACAAGATATGAATGAACTTTTGGCATGTTTGGTGAGTTGGATTGGATTAAAATGGACATGGCCCAATTTATTGTTTGGTTTCATTCTCTAGTGGGTTTTCTTCCATTTCCACAGTTGAGTCCATCACATTTTTGCAAAGGTATTGATTTCCTTACTTTAGTTGCGCTTCATGTTCTGTTCTTTCTTTTGAGACACATTTTGATTAATTAATTTTTTTCGATATCATGTTGTTGATAATATATCCAAGTTCCAACAATAATTGTTCCTATGATAGGTATATGGGGGATTGAAGGAATAGGCAAGACAACAATTGTTAAAGCTGTTTATAATTCAATTGACTATGAATTTGTAGGCAGCAGTTGGAGGTGAGCAATGTTGATGAGAGAGTCAATGTGATAAAGAAATGGTTAAGCCACAAAAGGGTTCTCTTAATTCTTGATTTGGTACAAAAATTTCAAGACAAAAATTTTGTGAATTTTTATTCTTGTATTTCTTTTCTTAGACAAATAAAACAAAACTCAGTTTTGGATAGCCGCATTCCGTTCGTGCATATGCCACTATTATTTATAGGTTTGACTTTAGTCAAAGATGGTTATTGGGCCTCTTGGAATCTGGGGATTTACTAAAGACACCCAATCGAAGAAATTAAGGATCCAGTAATCTCAGTCCTTGGTTTATGGATAATTAAAGTCATGGCTGTGACGCCATCAGTTTTGAGAGAAAAAAATATATAAAAGGATTATTGATTAAAAGAAACTCAAAAAATCATGAGAGATTCACTATTATACCTAATATAGAAGCTCAAATTATAAAAAACTCTATATGAAATGGACTTTAGAAACACACCCAAAACTCATTTACAACATAACAAAAAGGCTTTTAACTTCTTTTAAATTACAAAACTGCCATTGACTTTTTAAAACAAACCTAACCCCAAAACCTTATAAAAAAGCTCAAAACACTTAATAGAGTATCAAAGTAATTTAATAATTAAAATTCAATTCAATTGGGCTCGCTGTTATTTTTTGGATTTATTTATAGAAATTAAATGGTGTATAATTTATTTATAGTTTTAGTGCTAAGAATGGATATACGACTAAATATCTCAAAAATCAACTTACATATATATGTGTTGACCAGGTAGGAAAACAGAAAAAGAGAGAGTCAATCTCGTTACAACTTACAAGAACTGATTGCAACACTACATTGAGAATTAAAGTTAAGGGAAAAGATGTGGCTTGTAGAGTGCAACGCGATATTGAGTTCGATGAAATGGGTCTGCCTCCGCCCAGAAAGAGAGCACATCCCCAGCTGCAATGCCTCCGTCCTTGGCAAACACTCTCCATGCTCTAGACTGGAAAACTGGCTTTCTGTATTTGCCCCGTCGTCTGCCGGATAATTTGAACTCGTAAACCCGACGCCTTTGGTTGTTGAAAACTCTGATCGGGACATCCCGATCTGGATCGACACGAGGTAGCATCGCAAGCATGGTGCTGGTCACTACAAGTCTTTTAACATCTAAGGCCTTCAACACTTTCTCAAAACGATCAAGCTCCATGGAACTCTCTCTCCCTCTCTCTCTCTCTCTCTCTGACAAAATGATGACCAAAAAACTAGCGACTTTGATCACCGGCGCTACATGCCATCCTGTATCTGCTAGTTTTAAGTTTAATATATGTACATATACATAGGCCAAGAATGATGTGCACCTTGGCGTGACATATCCTTTTATGCGAACTGCGGTTTGTATTTTTGTTGCCAAAGAGATTTGCCCTGTAACACTACAATACTGAAACCCATCTCGATTACCAAACACAAACTTTGTTGCCAAAGGGGAATTGCCCTGTAACACTACAATATACTGAAACCCATCTCGATTACCAAACACAAAAGGCTTCCCTATACTCCATCAGCCACGCAGCTCACCTATATATTTGTGTCTTTCCATTTCCATTTCCATCGCTTTCTTAAAATATTCGTTTTTGATATATCAAACCCATCATCCTCACTAGTCCCTTTACTGATTGAAAATCTTGGATACAAAACTATAAGGGTTCAGCTTTTAGGTAGCCTAGGAATCCATGGTTTTCTGGAGTTGAGCTAGTGACGATTGGTGGGTTTCTTTTTGGCGTAAGATATGTAGGAAATCAATTCTTGATCATCTTGAATTTGTCCAGCCAAATAATCATGGGTGCCAACTCGAGGCTCGAGGCAGCGAGAGGTCGGTGGTGGGGTTTTTGTTTTTGCCCATGAACGGGAAGAAGCTCTGATACCAGAATTGGTAGAGTGCACAGAATTAATTAAAAGGGAATATGCAGAAGGAATTGCATTCATTCATTGACTGGTCCAAAAGATGACCAACTTCACTGAAATCACTCACTTAGAGGACTTGAATATCTAAGCTCCTATGTAAGTTAAGTTGAAGTTGATTCTTCTGTTGCATTAATTCCTTGATAAAGCTTGTTGGCTACAGTAAAACTGAGTACTATGGTGTTCAAAACTCATAACCATAAATAACCAACATTATTGATTTATTTTGTCGGCTGCTTCAACAAAGTGGACCTTTTTAGTGATCAGCCGATCTGCCTAGAGATTTTGTCACTTGTTTTTTTATCAGGCTTCCTTCTCACCAAGTAACCCTCAGTTTTCATTTCGGAGCTTGTTCACAACGCTCAAAGGAAATAAATGAATTGAGGAGGTGGGGAATGTTGTGGTGGCTTTGTGGTACGTAGTCTTCCTGAAAATTTATGGATTATTAGTTGATGGCATGGCATCTCTCAGTGCATTTAGATCCTTCTTCTGTTACATGTTTGGCTGCTTCAAGATTGAGCTGGAATGGAATGGATATTTAAAGTTATGTGTGTTAATTTGCTGTTCTGAGTTTCAAATTGGTAATAACCTTTCAATTGTGCAACAATTATGCTATGTGTTTTTTATTCCACAGTTCTTAAAATTTTGTTTTCTGATTTATGACTTCATTATGTTTTTTTTTTAATTGAAAGGTAAATATGAGGGAAAATTCAATGTTATTACTAGTATCAAACAAGAGTTGGAGAGGAAATGCGAAAAAATAAAAACATATACCTGATGCTAAAAGCACTACCAAAACCAATTAACTACATTTACAAATTCTATGCTCGGCCTATAATTTGTCGAGTAATATATACTAGAGACGCTAACTTATTATACTCATTTGTGGATACCAATTAATGTGACAATGTTTCATTTTTATTATGAACTCACTCTGACATCATTTATTCACAGCAAATAAGAAAATGCAACGTCAATTAGTGTCTAAAAGTTAGTGCAATAAGTTAGTGTATTTATTGAATTTGTCCTAATTTAGTTTGAATCAAATTTTTAGTGTCTAATAAATACTCAATCAAATCCCTTATCGATAAACCAAATATAATAACATATGATTACGTAATTGCTGCATCGATTGAGGCTTTTTTATTTTTTTAATTAGTGAGATCCAATAGGTTGCTACCCCTTTTTAACATTAGAACTGCGGCCGCAAAAATTGAATCTATATCATTTGTCTTATAATGAAAAAGTGTAGGTTATGCACTTGGTGGGATCTACAAAATGAGAAAGTGTTTTATATATTGGATATAGAGATTCTTATAAGAACAAGATATCATATATCTGAATGGAGAGATGGATATACAGCTGCAAATCATCAATAATATTTTAATATGAGGCATTCAAAAGCAAGAAATGTAATAGAATGATATTTTGGGTTGTTGAAAGCTAGTCAAAACAAGAGGAAAAGAGGCTCAAGTGATGAAGACATAATTGTGAATGCATTGGAAAAATTGTTTGAAGTATCTGGAAAAAGGATGCAAATGGTGACTGATGTTTTCTTAAAAGGTAATGAAGATCGATCTGATATTGCCAAAGAAGTCAAGGAAATGGGATTTTCTGATATATTGAAAACACCACAAGTGCATCTCCCACCTTAGAAACACCATAAGTAGCTGCTATAGCTTTTGTTTTTGCTGCTTTATCAGTCTCAGTTTGGAATTGTGGATGTTTATTTATATATGTTATTTAGCGGGTTTTTGGTTGATTATTATTATTGTTAGTCTGTGCGCTTGTGGAAAGTAATATGTGAACTTGAATTTGTAATTTCAAGCCATGTGGATGACTTTTGCACATATATAAAATATTTAACTTTTGCATCTATAAATATTGTATGAATTTTGCTTTATATGATGTTGGGATGGTTTGGAGCTTGTCTCACCACCATGTTTGAATGAAGAAATGAAGAATAAAAGGGTAGAGGTCATGTGCCTAATGGTTCGGCAATTGACAAACAGACATTTTGTTTTTGCAATTACTTAGTGACGGTTTGTCAATTTGCATTAGGGAAGTTGAGCTTTCACATTTGGGAAATGTTCTTAAAATATAGGCAAGTTTTGGAAAATTTAATACCAATTTTTGGTCTTGGAATTATAGTAAAAATAGTTGATAATTAAAATATTATCACTTCAACGAAAATTTTAAATTTTTTTGTCCCAGTCCGAACATAAACCAAACACATGATAATATCTAGCTTCTTAGTCCAACGCAGCACTAAATGTAGGTCAGTACTTAATCCAACTTAAACCAAGCCAAGCCAATTCAAGATAGTCCCAGAATTTAGTTCAGTCCATAACAGTCCGTCGTACCAAACATGGTGATCGAACTGGTGCCATGGGGGGAGAAGGGAAGGGCCTCAACCACTGAGGTAACACCAATTGTACAACTTCTAAAATGAAGTAGAACTATATAAACAAACCCAACGTTAAGTCGAAAAGATACAATCCCCTACAGGAGCAACATATATGCAAAAACATGCATGCCATACATTACATCTTTAACTTTAAGCGTACTGTAATAGTAATATATATCATAGGCTGCACCCTCTATATCAATCAAGTGCGGTTTGATCTGTGCTATATTTGGTACAATTTAATAATCTTGCTACTTAATATATTTTACTATAGCTCAGTGGTAGAGGATGGCAGAGAGAGAGAGAGAGAGAGTTTCCACAAAGCGAGGAACGAATCCCAGCTAAGCCCTTTTACAACAAGATTCTCCATTTTCATTATATTATTTCCATTCCTAATTCCTAGGAGGTGGAGCTCTCCTCTCATCATTTGCTTGATTTTTGACCCTATTACACTAAAAGGCAATTAAAATGACTTGTTTTTGGACAAACTAAAGTGGTCTGGACCCTTTTCTGATTGTGACTGTTATACCAACAAATATTTTGTTATGAAACATCAGAAAGCACTTACGTGAATTGGTGATGTCAGATTTCTCTTATATAATAGCATCCGAGTGAGCTGAGCTCCTCTAAAGCAATAAAACATCAGAAGATAAGTAGCTAAGTGAACATTTTGTAGTTTGGTACTGAATTCATTTGTAAAGAGGGAGTGATGATATCGATGGAGCCTGCACACGGTGTGCAGAAAGTGATCTCGGCCACCGATGTTGGGAGACTTGTAGTGACCAGAGAAATTCTTGCTGTGCTGCCTCCTGTCAATCCAGGTAATGCTATCTCAATCAACGTTTTCGATAGGCAAACAGATCGGGTTTACGTGTTCAAGTTAGCTGGTAGGCGCGGCAGATACCTGAAGCCAGTTCTCCAGTCTCGAGGATGGAAACGCTTTGTCAACGACAGAGGCATTACTGTTGGGGACGTCGTCTGCTTCTGGGAGGAGGAAAACCCAACTTATCAAACACAATACCGAATTGCACTGTTCAAACCACATCTTTTTCCCGGCCACCCAGATCTTCATGGTGTCTAGAAATTAATGAGTTAGCAGCAGCAACATGTTTGTTTTGTGTTATAATAATCCAAAAGCCCTACCTATCTCTATGGTCTAGTCGGTTATTCATAGTGTGTGCTTCTTCGTCTTCATGTCAGTGTCCCTGTCAATCAATCACCATCTGTGCATTTAGTCATTTTTATTCCTTGGGTGTTTGTCTGTGTGTACTTGTTGCAAGTACTGTTATAATGTACTAGCATTGTGGCTTATATATGTTGAATGAAAAAACATAAACTTTGCTGTTGTTATGAAGATGGCTGGAGGATTTTCTGTACTTGTCATGATGTGATTCATTAACCCAGATGCAGGTACTCGACATGAACTGTGGATACTAACTATGAAATCTTGTATGTTGGGCTCAACTATGCAGCCACAGTAATGAGAAATGGTATCAAAGTTTACAATTAATTTCTTCAAGGTATTTAAGATAGGGCCACCTGCGCTCTAGAAGGAGAGAGAGAACAGAGGGAGAGAGAGAACAGAGGGAGAAGATGGCAGAGGACTGGCTGTACAAAAATTGACATGTGGCTATATTTGAATGTAAGATGTATTTGCTGGGTACTACAGTAGTATTGTATAATTTCTCCTGCAAGAGGGCTGGCTTCTAATATACATAAAGTATAGATACATCAACTTTTGAATGGTTAGATTCGAATTATTTGATCCAATGGTCCAGAAAAAAGTGTAAAAAAAATCACCTAAAAAACTGGCAAACCGGTTGTTGTGGGTTGCTTAGCTCAATGAAAAGAAAGCAGCCGCCCAATGGCAAGAAGGATGGCAAGTTCTGAGGGTGTTGATGGCAAGATTATGCATACTTCACAAAGCATCTTCCCCTTTTAATTTTCTTTTATTGAGCTCATCGATTCTGAGATTGTTTCTCTCCCTTCTCTCTTCTCTCGTCTATGCTCTCTCCTCTCACAACTCTTACGAGTGTCGCTCTGTTGCTCGTCTCTCTTTACGTTGCACGAATCTCTCTTTAGCTCATTCGCTCAAAAGGTAGATCTCAAATCGCTCTAGTCTCATTAGCATATCTCTAATCAGCTCACTCATTTGCTTTGAGAATTTTTATTTTTTATTAATTTAGGTGAAGCTAGTCTTCTCCTCGCAGATTTGGAGCTTCTAGGTATTGATTTTAACTTTTTAAAATTATTTTCATTTGAGTGTAATTTGGGGCTGATAATTCCAGGGAAGAACCGGAGAGAAATCTTTAAGTACGTCTTTCAAGGTCCATTTAAAAAGCTTAGATTTTTATTCATTCTCAACAATAATTTTGTTTTGTTTTCCTTTCTTGTTAAATTTTGGTGAATTTAATTTGAACAGAGGGAATGTGGTGTGCAAAGGACATCCATAATGACGCATGTTGGTCCCAGCAATGCTTTCTTTTGCCTGGGGGGTTCCCTTTGTGCTCGTTTTCTCAGGTTTTAGTTTCCTTGAGTTCATAGCTATTTTTCTATTCTTAATTATTTTTTGATTGTCGTTCTGGTTTGTTTTGTTGGCCTTTGTGTCTTTGGCTGATGCGTTAATGAAGTTTTAATTACCACCCAAAAAAAAAAAAAAAAAAACTGTCTGAGAAAGCTGGAATTATGAAGAAAAAAAAAATGTTTGGTCTGTTTGTGTCTGTTTTTCATTTTGGGGAATGGTTAGAGATTGTTTTAGTTGGTTTTGGAATCTCTGAATTTTAGAGTGTGAGATTTTTTATTGTTTATTTACAGGTTTGATGCATCTTATATATGTACATCTCTATCACATGTAATTTGGTTGTGTTTAATTCATCTTCAAAGAAGTTTTACCTGCAATTGGAAATGGTTTCTGCTAGTGCTTGGGACTTCAATCGAATGCAATAATATCAATACTTTTTACTTCTTTCTTGATCTGGAGCCTGAGGTAATCCCGACTTCCCCTTCGAGACTGCCTCTAACTTATCTTGGATATCTCTGTTGTACAAAGATCTTCAATTTTTGTGGATTTTTTTTCCTTATTTTGTTAAATTTAATGTTAATGTCCTTGTTATATATCTGAGATTATGTTAAAAAGAGCTCGCGCTAATTGTTGTATGTGGAAAAGGGCTCGAGCCTGTTCAGTCAGAAACTGTTTTTGTTGTATTATGTTTGTAAGTACTTTAAGAAGCCACTTTGCTTCTTATATTTGTACGGCTGGTTGATATTATCAGCCTTTCCCCAGAAGACAACTCTTCTATATATGTATCAAGGAAAGTAGATTATCAAGGTAGGAAAAACAAGTCTGGTCCCAGAAGCAGAAGCCGACCTTTGAGTTCACCATCACTGTCTTTTTTATCCTCTTCTGGTGTTTGCATATTGATCTCTTAGTGCTGCTAGTATTATAAGAAAGTCCAACATGTTTCTCATTCTGAATATGTTACAGCCAATGTGCAGCTAGTGTTGTTAATTTGCATGTGTTACGAATATGCATGGGTTTTTTGGTCAAGAATATAGCGAAGTTTTGAGTGTTGACTTGTAGTGGGTTTGCAGGTTATCAATATGGCTGCTTCTTCCTCTGCTGCTGCAATCCCACCTCAGTAAAAGTATAATGTGTTTCTTAGTTTCAGAGGTGAAGCCATCTTTATGCTGCTTTATGCGCAAAGAAAATCAAAACCTACATAGATGACATACTTGAGAGAGGAGAGCAAATTGCACCTGCCCTTCTCGAAGCAATTGAGACATCAAAGCTTTCAGTGATCATTTTCTCGAAAAACTATGCTTCATCCACATGGTGTTTGGATGAACTAGTGCATATACTGCGATGCAAGGCAAGAGGGGGACAGTTTGGTCTACCGATTTTTTACTGCATCGACCCATCACATGTTCGAAATCAGCAGGGAAGTTATGCATATGCATTTGCTCAACTTGAAACTTCAAGGACAGAACGGGGGAAGTTATGAAGGTGTGCAAGTGGAGAGATGCTTTGAAGGAAGCAGGCAATATGGCTGGGTTTGATAATTCAAACAAAACCGGGTAACGAACTCTGCTATTTCTACTTGTGACCATTTAATTCAAACAAGATTCCTTAAGGCTAAACAATTGTTTGCCCTCATAATTGTAGAACTGTAAGTAGTGAGCTGATTAGTATAGTCTAAGCCTAGAACGATAATTGCGTATGCACTTAGTCTCTTAGAATGACATGTGTAAGGCTCCAAAATGTAAGGCTGAAATAGCCACATGTAGTGATCCTAGAATAGCTAGATTTGTGGCTGAGATTCAATATGTTGTGTGTGAATCAAGCTAAGGCTAACGGTTATGTAGTACACGCCTTGTATGCTCATTCTGATAGAAGATATCTAAATATATTCCTCTCTGCAATTTCAGTAAGAGGGAAGCAGAACATTTCATCACTCGGCATTTCTTCATTCTTCTATTCATTCTCTTCAACATTCCATAACTCAGCTAAAATACAAAACACTAACAATAATCATATTTGCCAGGACAAGGGCCAATTTCGTTGCGAATGTTGTCGAATATATTTTGACCAAATTGAATCGCAAATTGTCAAGTGATTTAAGGGGCCTAGTCGGAATTGAATGGAAAATTGAGCAAATAGAAGGGTCATTATGCATTAATTCACCAGATGTTTTAGTGCAGGTATTTTGGGCATGGGTGGTATAAATTGACAAGACCACTCTCGTTGATGCTTATTTCGCTTATTGTATCAAATTTAGTGTGATTATTTTTTCTGTCAAAGTTATTAAGTCTTGTCATTTCTCTTTATTTATGACAGAAGCTTGAGAACTTAAATAGTGATGGATCTTAGTTTCTCCACTTATCTTGTTGAAGTCCCAGATCTCTCTCAAAGTCGAAAATTGGTGCATATAAATCTTTTTGGCTGTACAAGTTTGGTTCAAATGCCTTCGTATTTTCAGTGTCTTGACAGGCTCACTCATCTTGACCTGGGAGAATGCTCGAATCTCAAATATCTTCTGCAGATGCCAAGTAACATTGAATTCTTAAATTTGTCTAAAACTGCAATAAATATGAAAGGTATGTAATAATATGATATCTATATATTACATAACCAAATATTTTTCATGAACTAGTTCCTTCGATTCTGCTTGAAAAGAGTACATCTAGAGCATGTTCTTTGTTTCAGTTACAGCCCATGAGTTAGTTGACTTTTTTTAAAACCTATATGTAATATCAAAATGTCATATCACTAATGTTTCATATGTTTTTTACTGGCAGGCACAAATCTAATTTCATTCATAAGATTGTTGAAGAGATTTCAACACAAGTATTAAACGCACCTATTTGACTGTAACAAAGAACTCGTGTACAAGATATGAAAGAGCTTTTGGCCGTGTTTGGTGGGTTAGACTGGACAGGATATATCCAATTAAAATGGACATGGATCCAATCTGTTGTTTGATTTCATTCTCTAGTGGGTTTTCTTCTATTTCCAGAGTTGAGCCCATCACATTTCAACAATTGTTCGCATGATAGGTATGGGGGGATTGAAGGAATAGGCAAGACAACAATTGTTAAAGCTGTTTATGATTCAATTGACTATAAATTTGAAGGTAGCAGTTGGGGTGAGCAATGTTGATGAGAGAGTCAATGTGATAAAGAAATGGTGAAGCCACAAAAGGGTTCTCTTAATTCTTGATTTGGTACGAAAATTTCAAGACAACAATTTTGTGAAATTTTTTTCTTGTATTTCTTTTCTTAGAAAAATAAAATAAAACTCAGTTTTTGATAGCCGCATTCCATTCACCATGCATATGCCACTTTTATTTATGGGTATGACTTTAGTCAAAGATGGTTATTGGGCCTCTTGGGCTCTGGGGATTTACTAAAGACACCCAGTCGAAGAAATTAAGGATCCAGTAATCTCAGTCCTTGGTTTATAGATAGTTAAAGTCATAGCTGTGACGCCATCAGTTTTGAGAGAAAAAATATATATATAAAAGGAGGAAGGAAAGGTAGCTTGCTTACTTGCTTACTTAGTGCTTGCGCTAAGGGGGAAAGACATAGAATTGATAGGGAACCGTAGCCAAGTGGCTAAGGCATGAGTCCGCAAAACTTCTATTCGTCGGTTCGAATCCGACCGATTCCTACAGCGCCGCGCTGAGAATGCATTCGATAGGACAAAGATGCGAAGGCTACGAAGTAAGGGTAGTCTCTTTACTGTGGTTTACCGACCTTCCTTCCTACCTGGTGAATACGCCATACTATAGATCTCCCACTGCTGATGGTTCAATTAAATATAGCATTAAATCGGCTAGGGAGAGATGGAGCCACTGGCGCTATTGAGCCCTTCGATTCATTTCTCCGGGAGGATGCACTAGCAGGAGCCTTGGGGGGGGGGGGGGGGGGGACAGGTTGGTTCGAGGACTCGTTGGTCAAAGGAAAGATGGAAACAGGGGAGTTGGCTGATAAAGATGGACAGTAACGATCGCGTAATATCAATTTATCGGCCAACTAAGAATCCATAGTTTTCTGGAGTTGGGCATATTAATGACGATTGGTGGGATTCTTGATCATATATCTTGAATTTGTCCAGCCAAATAATCATGGGTAATAGGGTCCAGCTCTTGGCTCGAGGCAGCGAGGTCGGTGGTGGGGTTTTTGTTTTCGTGCCCATGGTCAGGCTTCCTCACCAAGTAACCTCAGTTTTCATTTGGGAGCTTGTTCACAACGCTCATGGGAAAGAGATGAATTGAGGAGGTGGGGAATGTTGTGGTAGTCTTCCTGAAAATTTATGGATTAGTTGGTGGCATGACCCATCTCGGTGCATTTAGATCCTTCTTCTGTTACATGTTTGCGCTCGGCTGCTTCAAGATTGAGTTGGAATGGAATGGATGAGAGACCATTGAGCAAAATGAGTAGCCATAGGGATATTTAAAGTTATGTGTGTCAATTTGCTGTTCTGAATTTCAAATTGATAATAGACCTTAGATTGTGCAACAATTATGCTATGTTTTTTTTATTCCACAGTTCTTAAAATTTTGTTTTCTGATTTATGACTTCATTATTATTTTTAATTGAAAGGTAAATATGAGAGAAAATGCAATGTTATTACTAGTATCAAACAAGAGTTGGAGAACGGAAATGGGAAGAAAAAAAACATATACCAAAACCAATTAACTACATTTTCAAATTCTATGCTCGGCCTATAATTTGTCGAGTAATTAATAATATATAGTAGAGATGCTAATTTACTATACTCATTTGTGGATACCAATTGATGTGGCAGCTCACTCTTGACATTATTTATTCATAGCAAATAATTTGTTTTCTGTTTTTTTGGGACGAAAAGAAACTTCATTAAGAGGCAAGAGCCACGAACAGAACATAAAAATTAAGCCAACACACACTCAGCCAAAGCAAGCAAGTGGAGAGGGCTAACTCAATACAAAATATAGATAAAGACATTAGTTTGGTGGTCCTGGAAGACCATCCGCTTCCGACACTCCCTGAAGAGAACTTGAATGAAAAAGTGTTGGTTAGGCCACGTATGCAGAGGACTAGACTATGTTAGCTTGGACATGACTAGATTTCACGTGAATCAAAAAAGAACAAGGATGTTGTCTTCTTAATTCAGAGGAGTAGATGAATTATTCATAAAAAATTGATGTCTTAAAACACGTAAAATTTAATCATTTAGCTATAATCCAAGCTACACTACAGGCTGATCTCTACTGTAGTGCTAAGTTTTATGTTTCCAATACCCGAGGCCCTAGGGTTATTTTTATGTGTTTAGCCTTTAAGCACTTGGTGGGAGTGGGATTAGTTGGTCCCACCAAGTTTTGGAATCCTCCATTTGTTCCTCTGGGATCTACAAAGATGAGAGTGTTTTTTATATTGGATATAGAGATTCTTCAGTTCGTGAGTTACCCATTTCTGGGAATAAGAGAATGCACGAATGGTGATCACATGGACTATCTGTTTTTAAGATTATTTCAATCAAATATTAAAGAGAAAAGAACATTCTAATGCGAAATATGTTGGACTCCAACAAGACAATTTCACACTTGGCGGGTTTCGAACTGGTGCCATTAGGGGAGATGAGAAGGACCTCAACCACTGAGGTAACACAAATTGTACAACTTTTAAAATGAAGTAGAGCTATATAAACAAACCCAACGTTAAGTCAAAAAGATACAATCCCCTACAGGAGCAATATATATGTACATACCATATGCATCCATCAGGGAACAAAGCATACACAACAGGATACAAACAACAGAACCAAGATAGGGCAGAGCAGTACCCATTAATTTATCTAACATAGTTAGGCACTCTCTAACGAGCAAACTGGACAAAGCCAGAGTAAATTGCAGGAATAACTATAATATTCTTGAAGATCTGGTTACTTGGTCAGGAAAAAAGCATTTTCAGCAGCGCGATTCTGTATTGTGTTTGATGAAATGCATTTTCCTCAGCCCAGAAATACATGACATCGCCAGCAGCAATGCCTCTCTCCTTGACAAAAACTCTCCAGTGTTTTGACTGGAAAACTGGTTTCCGGTGCTTGCCTTGTCTGCAAGATAAATAGAACACATAGACCTTACCCGTTTCGTCTAAGACTCTGACTGGGACATCGTTCTCTGGATCTATAGGGGGCAGGAATTCAAGCATGTCCTTTGTCACTGCTAGTCTTTGATTGACGTCAGTGGGCGATAACTCTTTTTCACAGCGCTCCATTTCTCTCCGGCCGGCCTCTTTTTACAAAGTTTGAGCACCAAACTCAAACTTCAAGCTCCTTACGGACGTAGCTAGGCTAGCTGCTTAGGTTGAGATCCTTGAACAGAAAGACTCTGAGTTCATAATAATACTGGCTTGAGATGCACGTATATATATATAAGTAAGAGAGAGAGAGAGAGAGAGAGAGAGAGAGAGCTCTCTTCGTTTTTTGGGAGCTGGGGGTCATCTTCTCTGCTCATGGTTTCCAAGTTGGGCATTAAAATAGTATAGAACTGATTGTACCAGTAGTATAGAAAATTTATTTGATGTTATTTAATATAAGATAAAATCAAATCTTATATTAATTTAATGCTTAACATTAAGAGGCCATAAGCTTATCACAGGAGGCGAACTTCACGAACTGTTTAATATTTGTTTGTTTTGGTTGGAAAGTTGAATATCTTTGTCGCTAGCGCCGGCACCCAGACACCCTAGAAATTATTATTTTGTTTTCGTCAAGCGGAAACCCTGGAATTAGTTTTGAATGTTCCAATGCAGAGTCAGAGCATGCTATGGAAAGAAAAGTTGGTACGTGTACGTGTGGGCTAAAATTTCACATCAGAAAAATTTAGCTCATCTATCTTCCCAAAAATATAAATTAAAGCCCACTATATTTTCTTCTATAATTTGTTTCTCATTGTTTTGATTGTTGATATTACCATTTTCAATTAACGAACCAACCAAAGTACGTTTTTAAAATTAAGTTTTCAGAAGAGATACCAAATTCAAAACACCAAAGTATGTTCCTCTACTCATCATAAGAAAAAAATATCCATAAAATGTTAGAAGTTGTAGGCCTTTATAATTTCTCTCGAAGTTGCAGCAAGTTGCCTAGGATTTAGAAATTCTTATCATCACAAAGAGAGTTAGATAGACACACGACATCTATAGGTAAGACTACAATTATCCAATTAGTTAATTGATATTTATACTCTAAATGGACTTAACATTAACACTAACTATAAGAAAGAAAGAAAAAACTCACCTAGGCTATAGCCCAGGTTGTACAAGTCATAGTTCCGTGTAAAATATTGACATTGAGTATTTTATAAACAGCCCTGTATAGATACATTAAGCTAAGGAAACGAGATTATCTTTATTCTGCCCTGACCTCCGCCATAAGGTAGTTGACAGAGGAAGAATACTTGTAAATATAATAACATGTGATTACGTAGTTGCTGCATTGACAGAGGAAGAATACTTTTATTAATTTCTACCCCTTTTTAACATTGGAACTGTGGCCGCAAAACTTGAATCTAAACCATTTGTCTTATGCGCGTTGAAAACTTGAATGAAAAAGTGTAGGTTAGGCCACGTATGCAGAGGACTAGACTAGGTTAGCTTGGAAATGACTAGATTTCACGTGGAATCAAAGAAGAAAATGGATATTGTCATATTTTTATGTGTTTAGTTTTGCCTTTAAGCACTTTGGTCGGATTACTTAAAACTCAAATTTAAAATAAGTTGTCATGTGAAATATATTTGTCATAGTATTATTAACTAAATTACAATACATGTTATTTACCTTTATATTTATTTTCAATCATGTCATTAACTTCCTTAATTATAAATAATTCTCCCTATTAATAGCATATCAAACCTCGTTTCTTTTGGTTGAGACTCCCTCTAACCAATCATCAACAATTCATAAAAAAAATTGAACCCAAATTTTTCTTCCTAAATGACATATCCAATTAGGGGTGTAAAAGATCAAATCTAATCCAATCTTAATCAGTTTCGATAATTTAACAAATTAGATTGGATACGTAATTTTCAAATATTTGATTGTAAGTTGAAGCGCTGGCACGCAGACACCTCATCCGAACTAAACAACAAGAATGCCATGTTTAAGTTTTGAGTGTTCCCATGCAAAGTCAGAGCCAACACATCACATGAAGGTGGCCAAGTGCATGCTTTGGAAAGAAAAAGTTGGTACGTCCTAACGTGCGGGCTAAAATTTCACAACACAAAAATTTAGCTCATCCATTTACCCAAAAATATAAATTTAGCTCATCCCCACATTTAAATTAAAGCCCACTGTATTTTCTTCTATAATTTGTTTGTTTATTACTTTTATGAGATTCTATTACTAGCCATATTCTTCTATAATTTGTTTCTCATTGTTTCAATCGTTGATATTACTATTTTCAATTAATTAACCAAAGTAATTTTAGTGTTTAATTTGTCTAAAGGGGCACACAGTAGGGCAGACTTGGTGATTCATTTGTTAAACAAATAGTTTGTTAAAATATAGGAATTTCAGTACCTAAAAACGCACAAAAGTAGTTTGTTAAAATACAGAATTTGCAGTACCTAAAAGACAAGTATTCGTCTCTGAAACTGAAACAGATACCGCGTGTATTGGGGATACCGCGTTGTATTGGGGAGAGTTTTGAACAGAAGAATCTTGAACACATGGGAGCTAAAATTATCATAACACTTTCTTCCAATGCTAAAGAGTCTTGGTCCCACAAAAAAAGTTGTTTTATTTCTTTTCTTTGGTCAAAGGAGCTGGCTTCTGTTTGTCTCTACGTCTCTGCTCCCCCCCAACAAAAAGTAATCTCTCCCTCTTAAATTTTTTTTTTTTCCTGAATTGGGATCCCTCTCTCTCTCTCTCTCTCTCTCTCCAACAAAAAGTATCTCAACAACTGATTGCAACACTTGATTGAATTAAAGGCAAGGGAAAAGATCTCAATGTAGCATTAATAAGATCTCAATGAGATCTTTAAAATGAGCCTAATATCAAACATATTTTAATTACAACATATATATTATTTACTAGTTAATTTAATCATGCGGCATAATCATGTAATGATCGGAAGCTTCTACGTACACACATGCATGCATGCATGCTCACGTACGAATTGGTATTGAGAGATATTACATGGACCTAAGCACACTGGAACATCATCACCTATATTACCTAACTCTCAGACTCGCATTGGTTAGATTTTGTTATACTACTTTAAATAACAAGTTGTCATTCTTTTTTTTTTTTTTTTTTTTTTTTTGTTGGTGAAAACCAAGGTATACCCCGCGCGATTGCGGGGACTAACCCTCGAGGTACTGTCGGGCGCAAAGCGGGGACCTCTCCCAACAAAGTCTGCTCTATTCGCAAGCGCCTGGGATCGAACCCAGGACCTTTTGTTTAAAGGATCCAAGCCCCTTCCACTTGGACCAACTCCTGTTGGTAACAAGTTGTCATTCTTGTTTGAAGATGTCTTAGTCTTTTTTTGAGATCATCTATAAATACTGCTGTAGCCTGTATCAATCATTTTATAAAAATAAACAAAATTTATTTTGAGAAAGTTATCGGTTTCGTAGATGCGATAAAAATCCCATCTAAGAAAAGTTGTAAGTGTTGAAAAATTAGTACTTTTCAAATTGTTTTTGGACGAAACATAAGGTTTAAAGTTTAAAGTAGGTGGGACTGAAGTCTGCCATGTGGCAATTAATGTAAATTTTGACAGTGAAGTTAATTAACGCCGAAACCAAATTGTAAAAAATTAAAAAGATTAAGGTACATTATTATGAGGACTACATGTTTATAATAACATACAAATACATAAAAATATAGGTAGACAGTCCGGTTCAATTTAGGCAAATTTGTGAAAGCTCAAAATCAAAACATTTAAAGTTCGGTTCGAGTTTTAAACCGTATAACTTATTTTTGGTTAAAACCAAACTAAACCCGTAATTATAGTTTGGATTGGCCGGTTTAATCAGTTCGTCCGGATTGATGCCCACCCCTAGAGGGCGGGATGTGGTTGTTGATCTTTTTTTTTCTTTTCCAACAGTACAAATTGATTAGTGCGAAGCATTTCTTGAAAGCTTTCTTCATGGAAGCCATGGATGAACCTAACCAAGCTTCTCAAACTAGAAGTATCGAGAGAGAGTAAGCAAGAATAGAACAAGAGACTGGAAAACTGGCTTTCGGTATTTGCCCCGTTGCCTGCCTGATAATCTGAACTCGTAAACCCGACGCCTTTGGTTGTCGAAAACTCTGATCGGGATATCACGATCTGGATCGACACGAGGTAGCATCGCAAGCATGGCGCTGGTCACAACAAGTCTTTCGACATCGGTGGCCTTCAATACTTTCTCAAAACGATCAAGCTCCATGGATCCACTCAACACACACTCTCTCTCTCGTACAAAAATTATAACCAAAAACCTACTTTGATCACCTGCACTGCACTGTATAATATGCCTGTTGTGCTAGCTTGGTTTTTAAGTTTTGGTTGTATATATATATATATATAGCCACGAATATTGGGCGGCATGCCAAGTCTTTAAATTCGAATATTTGTCTTTACAGCCAAAACGACAATAATACTTACTACTACGCACTCAAGTCAAGTCCTCTCCATAATCCATCAGCCACGAAGTTTAGGCATGTCGTTTTCTTGGAGGGAGGGACCAGCATTCAATTTTTATATCTGCAAAAATAATCCAAACCTCTTTGGGGAGGGAGGGACCAGCATCCTCTTTGGGGAGGGAGGGACCAGCGTTCAATTTTTATATCTGCAAAAATAATCCAAACCAATTTGGGGTTTGGAGGGAGGGACCAGCATTCAATTTTTATATCTGCAAAAATAATCCAAACCTCTTCGGGGCCTTCTCCATTACGGTGTATGTACGGAGTTTTGTTTTTAATCGCCAGATGGCTTTTATATCTGCAAAAATAATCCAAACCTCCGTAACGAGTACGTATTTTAGTTTTTCTGCATTTGTTGGGCCCCTGATGGAGATGGGTATGCAATGCATTGCAATTATAATGCGTGTGTTGCTTCGTGTATCGTGTACCTGTCAAAAACCGTCTTGGGTGGTCGGTCGACTTTATTAATTTGTTTGTTTGTTTGTTACTTACTCGATTGTCCATTTTCACTATATTGACTGTTTTAGCTCGATGTTAGGAAATGGTTAGAATGCGGGAGTAAATAACATAGAGGAGTTTTCTGTTAACGTATGGCTCGATTTGATCATGCATGGTAGTCATTATGCATGACCATGCATTTGGCACTCTAAGCACAATAATTGGTATCAGAGCTTTTATTGGTTTTGACTGACGAAGATGGTTTTTGACCGTTGTGCTTCTGATAAACATCTAACTTCTTCGATTCCAGAAATACCCCTCCTGAAACCTCATATTCACAAGCCATCTTCCTTTCCCTGTGCTCCCTCCGACACCCTGCTCGCAGAAAAAGCAATCACATACCTCAAACGCCATCTCCACAACCTCAATTCTCTCTCTTCCTGTTTTACCCCTGAGGCTGCCTCCTATTTACTCCTCAAGTCCCAATTAGAATGGTTGCTCCCTCTCTCTCAGATAATTTAATGCTCAAACTGTTCTTTTCATTTTGTCCTCGGCAGGCTCTGATGAAAAATGCTACAGATGCAATGAAGGAGTCTCGGATTTCTAATCTCATTGCATCGGTAATAATTTGGTTGCTAATGTTTGCTTTGATGTTCCATGACTTTTTCTATGGTATCAGATGTGTTGTAAAAGTACTGACTGGTTATTTCTTCCATGACAGCTAAATGCACTTCAATACAGAAGAATGGATTTTGAAGAGTTCTGTGTGTTGATGTATAACCCTTTGAGCTGAAGTCCCTGGCACCAAAGCTTTATTTTCAGTTTGAATTTTATTCTTTTAGTTTAAATGCTATTTCTGCTGGTTGTAATATGGACCGTTGGATCATAGTCCAAGTGGCTTCTTAAGTGTTGTGTTAGATTGTGACAGATGTAATCATCTCATAGGATGATAGTTTTAACGGCTAGGATCAAATCTTGTGTAAAGGCAGTTAGAGAAGAATCTCTCTTCTCTCTCTCCTCAACAGATATATTTTGCTTAGTAAAATAGAATGAACAGTACACACATTCTTCAGTTTTCTAAATTCAGAGCAACGCTCTCCTTTTTTCATCTAAGTTTGTTTTCCTTTCTCCCAAACAGATCCAAAATACAAAATATAAGTTACAGAAACTATGAATTCTATCATGGTATCATAGAGCCAGGTTCGATTGTTTGAGCTGGGCGTGATCTGTGAACAGTAAATCGAGCTCGATCTGAGCTATCGTTGAGCTGATTTGAAGATCGAAGTGGCGAGTTCTTGCATCCAGGTGTCTCATATGGCAGGATCGGGACCAGCTGAGCTTCGAACACCAGTTTTCAATGGAGAAAACTACGAATTCTGGAGTATTCGAATGAAGACTATTCTGAAATCGCATGGTCTGTGGGATCTGGTCGAGAATGGGTTAAATGACTCAGATTTGAAGAAGAAGAAAGAGGAGGCTGTAGACACTGAGAAGTCCATGGTGGCTCAGACTCTGATGAAGGATGCTCGTGCACTTGGATTGATCCAAAGTGCAGTTTCAGATCAGCTATTCCCAAGGATTGTGAATGAGGAGACCTCGAAGGGAGCTTGGGATATTCTGAAGCTGGAATTCAGAGGAGATAAACAGGTACGAAATGTCAAATTGCAAGGGTTGCGTAGGGAATTTGAATATACTCGCATGAAGGATAGTGAATCTCTATCTGTCTATCTTGTTAGATTGTTTAATATGTTGAATCAAATGAAGAGTTATGGTGAAGAGCTATCTAGGGAGAGAATTGTGCAGAAACTATTGTTTAGTCTGCCAAAGTCATATGATTCTATATGCTCTGTGATAGAACACTCTAAGGATCTTGAAACTCTGGAAGTTCAAGAAGTGGTTGCTTCTTTAAAGAGTTTTGAGCTCAGATTGGATAGGCACACTGAGAACTCTTCAGAGAGGGCTTTTGCTAGTTTGAATATTGAAGAAAAGAAGCCTAAGAATGAAGGTTTTTCTGGAAATCAGAGTTTTCAGAAAAGTTTTCCTGGAAATCAAAGTTTTCAGAAAAATTGGAAGCCTAATGATGAAAACATAGCAGCTTGTAAACATTGTGATAGGTTACATTATGGCAAATGCTGGTATGAAGGCAAGCCTAAATGTCATGGATGTGGAAAATTTGGACATATGATCCGAGACTGCAATGGAAATAAGAATGCACATAGGGTGAATTATGCAAATGAGATGGAAGAAACTGGTACTTTGTTCTATGTCTGTAATGCTGCAACTGATGTAAAGGTTAATCACTCTTGGTATATTGACAGTGGTTGTAGTAACCACATGACAGGAGATGAGGGACTCTTAGTGAATATTCAAAGGGATTTGACCTCTAAGGTGAAGATGGGAACTGGAGAAGTGGTTCCAGTTGCTGGAAAAGGAACTTTGGTGATAAAAACCAAGTTGGGTAAGAAGCATATTTATGAAGTAATGCTTGTGCCTGGTCTTGAAGAAAACTTGCTTAGTATTGGGCAAATGATGGAACATGGCTATCACCTTGTGTTTGGAGGAAATATGGTGAGTGCTTATGATAATCAGTCAATAGAAAACTTGATTGTGAAGGTGCAAATGACAAACAACAGATGCTTTCCATTGACAATGATGCCTGCGAGTGAGTTGGTCCTAAAAGCAAGTGTCACATATTGCTTGCAGACATGGCATAAGAGGCTGGGACATTTAAATGAGAGAAGTATAAAACTGCTTGAGAATCAAGGGATGGTTCATGGCTTACCTCACTTGGAGCAGATGACAGTGGTGTGTGATGGTTGTATGCAAGGAAAACAGCATAGGGATTCTTTCCCTTTGGAATCCACTTGGAGAGCTTCAAACCCTTTGGAATTGGTTCACACAGACATCTGTGGACCAATGAAGACAGAATCACTATCTGGAAACAGGTATTTTCTGCTGTTTACAGATGACTATACTAGAATGTCTTGGGTGTATTTCATTAGAAACAAATCAAGTGCATTGGAGTGTTTTATGAAATTCAAGGCTATGACTGAGCTGCAAAGTGGGTTCAAGATAAAGAGTTTGAGAAGTGACAGGGGTGGAGAATTCTTGTCAGGAGAATTTAACAGGTTTTGTGAAGAATCTGGCATTCAAAGGCAATTAACAGTGGCATACTCCCCTCAGCAGAATGGAGTAGCTGAGAGGAAGAATAGAACAGTGGTTGAAATGGCTAAATCAATGTTGCATGAGAAAGGTGTCCCTTATGAGTTTTGGGCAGAAGCTGTAAATACTGCAGTCTATTTGCTGAATAGATGTCCTACCAAGGCTCTCAATAAGGTAACACCATTTGAGGCCTATACTGGCAGAAAACCAGGAATTGCACACCTAAAGATATTTGGATCTCCTTGTCATGTGCTTATTCCTTCAGCATTGAGGCATAAGCTTGAAGAAAACAGTCACAAGTGTATTTTTGTAGGCTATGGTCTCTGTGAAAAGGGATATAGACTGTTTGATCCAAATACTAGGAAGATTATTCTGTCCAGAGATGTGAAATTTGATGAAAATGGCTTATGGAAATGGGAGAATGCTAGAGAAGGAGAAATGACAGTACTTGTGCCTACTGGAAATCAAGACTATGCTCTAAATCCAGACTTGGATACACCACTGCAAATAGATGAAGAAGTCACAGCACAAGATGAATCAAGTCAAAGCTTGGATTCACAAACACAAGTAGATGAAGACACTACTCTGCAGGATGAAAGCATTGGAGAAAGTTCTCAAGCTATTGATCATACACCAAAGAAATGGAGAAGTATTAATGACATTATGGCTCAGTGCAATATGTGCATTGTGGAACCTGAGAATTTTGATGAGGCTGATCTAGATGAGTCATGGAGAAAGGCAATGGAAGCTGAGTTAGAAATGATTGAGAAGAATAACACTTGGCAGCTTGTGGAAAGACCTTTTAACAAACCTGTCATTGGTGTCAAATGGGTCTATAAGACCAAGCTTAATCTAGATGGCACTGTACAGAAGAATAAGGCTCGATTAGTGGCTAAAGGCTACTCACAAAAGCCTGGAATCGATTACAATGAAACCTTTGCCCCAGTGGCAAGGTTAGACACCATTAGGACCTTGATAGCTCTGGCTGCACAGAAGGAATGACATTTATACCAACTGGATGTCAAATCTGCGTTTCTGAATGGAGTTCTAAAGGAAGAGGTATATGTGGAGCAGCCACAGGGTTTTGTGAGGAAGAATGAAGAAATCAAGGTGTATAAGCTGAACAAGGCTTTGTATGGATTAAAACAAGCCCCAAGGGCATGGTATGATGAGATTGACTCCTACTTCAACAAAGCAGGATTCAAGAAAAGTCCTAGTGAAGCTACACTTTATATCAAAACTGATGAAGGTTCAGGTATTCTTATTGTCTCTCTCTATGTGGATGATATTGTTTATACTAGAAGTTGTGCAAAGCTGCTTGAAGAATTCAAAAATGACATGATGAAGCAATATGAGATGACTGATCTTGGACTACTCTATCATTTTCTTGGCATGGGAGTAGTGCAGACTGATAAATATATATTTCTTCATCAGAAGAAATATGCAATGAAAGTGATTGAGAAGTTTGGATTGAAAGGCTGTAAGTCTGTGGCAACTCCTTTGGTTGCTAATGAACGGCTGTGCAAAGAAGATGGAAGTGAGATGGCAGATGAGAGTGAATATAGGCAGATTGTAGGCTGCCTGTTATATCTGACAGCTACTAGACCAGACATAATGTTTGCTTCTAGTTTGCTTGCCAGATTCATGCACAATCCTACTAGGAAACACATGGGAACAGCCAAAAGGGTCTTGAGATACATTCAGGGCACACTGGATTATGGAATTGAGTTTAAAAAGGGGAAGGCAGCTACCTTGATAGGGTATTGTGACAGTTACTGGGCAGGAAGTGAAGATGACAGAAGGAGTACCTCAGGGTATGCATTCACTATTGGATCTGGTATGTTCTCATGGGCTTCAATTAAACAAAATACAGTAGCTCTGTCCACTGCAGAGGCAGAATATGTGAGTGCTGCTGAAGCAACATCACAAGCTAAATGGCTAAGGTTTGTACTTGAAGACTTTGGAGAGGAACAAGTGGAAGGCACACCAATCTTGTGTGATAACACCTCTGCCATAGCAATGGCAAAGAACCCTGTCTTTCATCAGAAATCCAGGCATATTAGCAGAAAGTTTCATTTCATCCGAGAAGCTATCCAAGCAAAGGAGATTGAGCTAATCTACTGCAAAACTGAAGATCAAATTGCAGACATCCTAACCAAGGCTTTATCCAAGGATCGTTTTGTGCATCTCAGAGATCTACTTGGAGTAAAGTCAGCCAAAGGGTTAGAAGGGAGTGTTGATGTATAACCCTTTGAGCTGAAGTCCCTGGCGCCAAAGCTTTATTTTCAGTTTGAATTTTATTCTTTTAGTTTAAATGCTATTTCTGCTGGTTGTAATATGGACCGTTGGATCATAGTCCAAGTGGCTTCTTAAGTGTTGTGTTAGATTGTGACAGATGTAATCATCTCATAGGATGATAGTTTTAACAGCTAGGATCAAATCTTGTGTAAAGGCAGTTAGAGAAGAATCTCTCTTCTCTCTCTCCTCAACAGATATATTTTGCTTAGTAAAATAGAATGAACAGTACACACATTCTTCAGTTTTCTAAATTCAGAGCAACGCTCTCCTTTTTTCATCTAAGTTTGTTTTCCTTTCTCCCAAACAGATCCAAAATACAAAATATAAGTTACAGAAACTATGAATTCTATCACTGTGCCGCTGCATTAAGTGTTCATTAGCTCGAGGCATTTGATCATTGCGAACAACATGCTCGATGTGTGTGTGAACTTTTTGAGAGGGATGGAAACAGAGCAATTGTCATTGAAGAACTTGCTTCAGTAAGTTGAAATTTTAATGCTGCGTTTTGCAGTCTTGCTTTAAATTAAATTAAACAGTTTGATAATCATAGGTTGATTTCTGAGTATTCAATGTGTTACTTATAAATTGGACTTGATTTACATCTCTAACAAATTCTCTTTACCTTGTTACACTGGTAAATAATAAGCACTCATAAATCTGTAAGATGGTAATACATCTTTGACTCATTAAAGTGATCTTCTAATCACTAAGGGATTGCTAGGACTCCAAGTTGATCAAGAACTCAATACACTTACTCGACCAGCAACTTTGATAATATGTTAAACAAAATTCTAAAGCTTTTGGGATTCCTAACTCTATTAGTGTTTGGGCCTAAATTTGGCACGCCCAGTCCAAAGGCAAAGGCCCACAACATTTTTTTTTTAGGCCACCTGTCTGGACCTAAAATTGACGCCCTTAGCCCATCGGCGCGCCCAGCCCATTAACAAAAGGCCAAAGCGATGTACTTGGCCCAAAAATAGGAGGCCTGGAAACAGTTGAGAGACTTGGGCCTCGAAGGAACTCAAATTGGGCTCCAAACAAACTGGACTCAATTGATCATAAAAAAAGAACAGACCCATGTGACCCCTGACTTGGAAAAGTCAACAATTTCGGCTGAAGTTAAAGATTGAACAGGGGCAGGTATAAAGAAGAACGTCTCTGAAAAAACTCTGATGCCAGGAGATCAAATTCCATTTAGTTTATTTAAAGACATTCTGCTATTTTCAGAAAATGCACCATTTTCAAGGATAAGCAGACTCTGTTTCTGTGAAAAGGAGATAAGCGGGAAACAGGGAGTTGTTCGAAAACTGAGAACTTACCATCTCAAGCTTCAGACTCTTGCAAAAGCAGTTGAAATGGAAGAAGGGAATGGCACCCCATCAAAAATACAGAGAAGTGGTCACTTTAGGAACTGATCGTTGAGTGTTTGCTGGCCAGAAAATGGATAGAACCCCCTTCTTTTTCCTTTAAAAATTAAAGATCTTTTGAGATTATTTACCGCCCAATATTAAAAGAATCAAAACTCCCACTCTCAAAGAACATTTCTTATATATACAAGAGAGGGTGAACAGAGCAAAGGACAATCAATCAACACAACCAAAAATTCAGTCAAAAGACAAACATTCAAAATGATCACTTGATCACAGAAAAATTCCAAACAAAGTCCAACAGACCCAGAGTCTGAAGCACTTCAAAAGCTTCTCAACAAGCTTGCAGAATCATCCTGCTTTTTCCCAGCAAAGACAGTTAGAATACTGCTTCTAATTCGAATCCCAGTTCACAAATCAACAAAAATGAGATTTCTCTCGTTACAAATTTGGTTCAGCAAAAGCCAAGACAAGCAGAGTTTGAGTTTTTCTCAAATACGAAAACCTTAACAAATTTATGGAGAGCCCTGACTAAGCAGCACAGGTACCACAGTACAGCTCTAGCCGTTGATCAACGGCTTGGAAAGATTCCTAAAGCCACGTCATCTGAGTTTGCTCCTCGGCCACGTCATCTTCCAAGCCGTTGATCTGCCCTCCTGGGGCTAAAAACTCAGATGGTAACACCATGACCATGTTGACGCCGACCTCCTCCGGCTCCCGCGGGTCTCCCCTACCAGCTTCTCCTTCGGCCCCATAGCCGCCTTTGGCGAGGACCCTTTCCTCGACCATCCCGAGAATTCCCTCATATTCCTCATCGGAGATTCCTAAAGCGGGGTCATCTTCGGCCTCATGCCCGAAGAAAGGATCTCCGAAACCCTCGATCATAGGCTTTGAGGTCCCCGGGCTATCGGTTGTGGATGGTTTGATCCCCGGGGGGTCTCGTCGCGGCCTCGTCTTTGTAGCCCACCGAGGTACCGGGAGTCTGTGGCCCCAGTCGGCTGAAAACGGCTCTGCTGGCCGACTGATGGTCGTACTGACCACCGACTTTCTTTGTGGTCGTTTGAGAAGGCTCGACGGCCTTCCTCTTGTTCTCCTGCGGCCTGGGCCGACCGACCTCATGCTTTCATTGCTCGCAAAGCAATGGCTCCAATTCGGCCAATGGCCCCTTTCCTTTCGCCGTCCACCGAGCTTCCCTATACCCGGCTGGGAGTTGGGCGTTGACCATGTTGACGACAAGTGGAGAGAACGGCTTGGAGTCAACTTGCATGGCCGCCTTCTCCGGAAACTGAAGCTTCTTTCCGTCTATCAATTTCTGGATGACGTCTCGCAGGACAACGCAGTTGTTGGTGTTGTGAGACCAAGAACTGTGGTATTTGCAAAACGTCTTCCCCTTGAGCTCATCGGGTCTCGGAATTTTATTGCCGAAAGATAATTTGACCATTTCCTCGGCCAATAGCAGGTCGAAAATAGCCTCGGCCCTTGTTAAGTCAAAAGTGTAGGCCTTTGTCTCCCGCGTTGTGAACTTGGCATCAGGGATTTTTGTGCGGCTGTTGTCAGTTTTAACAAGCCCTTTGCAGACGAAGGGTTTGTCTATGCTGACTTCGGCCGAACTCATCTCTACCTCATCACCCTCGGCCTCCGCGGAGCCGTCTGCTCCGGCGTAGCTGATGATGGGATTCCTGTAGTAGGTCCCTTTTAAGGCCGTCTTCTTCTGCATCTCTTCCTTCAACAAGGACGCATACCTGTCCACCTTGTTGGTCAAGTCATGCATGTCCCGGAATTTGATTCCCTCGAATTTCTTCCGGTATTCGAATTCCAAGCCTTCCTCGGCCATCTTGACGAACTCCCTTTCTGGTACGTTCGTGCGGCACCAATTCCTACATGTTTTGAATCGTTGTAGGTAATCGCGAGGTGATTCGTCCGACGCCTCGCTCATCCTTGCCAGCTCGGCGACCGTTATTTCTCGGTTGGTCTGATAGAAATGTTCGTGGAATACCCTTTCCATATCAGACCAATCCTTTATTGAGTTCAGCGGAAGGTTTATGAACCATGAGAACGCTGCGCCGGTCAAAGAATGAACAAATAGGCGGAGCATCTGGGTGTCCGAATCGGCCTCTCCACACTGGGCTGTGAAACGGCCTATGTGTTCAATGGAGGAGGTCTGCCCATCCCCGGAGAATAGCATGAATTCTGGCGGGTACGGCCTCGTATATCTTGGTGCGTCCGTTCGCCTCTGGGCTAGGACGTCTTCGATCATCCGCCGGACGTCTTCGAATCGGACCCCTTGAGGTGGCGCCTCCTGCTGGGCCGCATACGGCCGCGTGACCTGTTGCACCTCGTTCTGTGGCCTTACCTGCTGGACCACTTGAACAAGGGGCTAGGCCGGGATGACCGAGCCGGTTGACGCCAGATGAGCGCCGTGGGTCTGGCCAAGGTGCGTATGCGTTGCCGGCGGATTGGCCGAACCGTAGTGAAGGTGAGAGCCCAACGGAAACGACGACGCCTGTAATGGTGGCGAGACGGTCGGATTGCTCTGACCGTACTATTGTGATGATACAGCGGTCGCGTTGCTTGGGCCAGGATGGGTGTGGACAGCCGCAGTACGAACTGGGCCGAGCGGGTGGATCACAGGATGCGCGAGGCTGCCGTGCCCTAGTGATACGGCTAAAGCATGGAGCGGTCCGCGCGCTGTCTCTGCCGAGTAGGTTGGCCCAGAATTCGCCCATGTCGGCTGGGACTGCCCCCAGCTATTTGTCGGCGGCAAAGAATGCTGGCCGTAGCCTGATGCTTGGGTGTGGGCCGAAACACCGAGGCTGCTGCTTTCGCCGTAAGGCTCGATTCTCTCGCGCTCTTGGCTCCTCCCCTGGAAAAGCGTCCGCAGTTCCGAGGAGAATCTGTCCATTCCGGCCATAAAGGATGTTTCTATCCTGTAAGCCTGCTTGGTCATCATATCCTCCCCCACTGCTTGTTCCTGCATGGACTCAGCCGTGCGATCCGTCGTTACTGGAACGCTGGCCGAGATCCCGACCGTATGTTCGGTCTCGGTGATTGTGATTGGTGAGGTGGACTCAGGAGTCTCAGGAGTCATTTCGACTGCTTTGTCTTTGAGCCCTGCCTGTGCCCTAGTTTCCACCATAAGTTTTTTACAAGAGTCCTACCGGGCGTGCCAAAAGTGCCTGCCGCGCAAATCTCACGGCCTGGAGTTCCGGGCCGAGGGGATATGCGTTGACACGCGGTTTCTTGCTTTTGGGTGTGGTGCGATTGTGCGCGGGCGTGCCAGCACGGTCTACCGTGCGTCGAGATGTGGTGAAATGGTGCGCCTGTTTGGACTTGACTTTTAATCAAACGATTGTAGCCGAGAGAGGAACTAGTCTCGGCTGTTAGGTTCACGGCCTGAACTACAAGGCCGTTGAGTGGTGGTGTTGGTGGGTTTTGGCCGGTGCTCCGGCGCGCTGCTTAGGGAGCGACGGTCGTATGATATATGGGGTGAATGAGCGAACAACAAGAATGGTGCTTCGGCGCCTTGAAAATCAAGGGTCGTATGATATATTGATGAATGGATTTTCCTTACAATTTAACACTACTCCTAGGAAAGCAAGTAAAGACATTGAAAGTGCATTATAGGAAAAAAATAAGTTGCTCCGTGGGAGGCTTTGGTTTGGTGTTTGAACCCTTTGAATGTTGTTTGAGCCTTGTATTTATAGGAAAAACTCCTGGATGGGTAATCGAGGCTGAACATCTGCATGGTGGAGCCTGATTAAAGCAAGTGGGTAGTCTAATCGACATTTGGGATCGTGAAGTATGGTGGCGTGACCCCATAAATCGTGGTGAATCTCGGCCGCCGCCCTGATCGTGGGTTCTGCGCTTCTGGCCTTGGGGACGCATTTATTGCTCTGATAGTTAGCCACCCAATCTCTCAAGCTGCAAGAATTCTTGTGAGAATGTCTACGTCTAATCATTCTGATTCCATCACCAAATTCTGACTTCAGTCACTTCCCACCTTCCCTCATGCATTAAATGTTTATTTGTGGTCAGTGGGTTTGCTGCAATAAATAGAGTCATTACTTCATTAAATGAAGCATGGGACCCTGCTGTCACGTGATGATCTGACTTTATTACCTTTGGCCGTGACTTTGTTTCGGCCTCAGCCTCGGCCTCGGCCTATAATCGAGGCCGAGATGATCATGCCTTAGCATTTTTTTCCTTTTGTTTCTGAAAGGGCCATGGCGAAACGCCGCGTTTCAGCTTCTCGAGGAAGTGCTTGGGTCGAGAAAAGGAGCTCCTTCGGCCAGTTTAGGGCCGCGATTTATTAGGCATAAACAGTTCCTCCTCAATGCGATTCATCTTCTGGAGGAGGAGACGGATGGTAGGATCGGTAGAGGGAAGATCGTCACCAAAGGGTTCTTCTGGTTCTTTCTCCGTGCGCCAGTCAGCGCGGTGGCCCTGAGCTACTTGACCTGCCGTTCGGCTGGGGCTTCTTTCATAGCCTCCCGTGTGCCGATCGTTTTCTCTATTCGACCGGTGGCTATGGTGCTCTTTTGAAGGTCCTACCGATCGATGGGAGATTGTGGTTCCTGGTGAAGTTGGAACATAATCTGATTCGTCCGTTTCCTCCAAGCCAATCGTGTCATACCTTCGGCGTATAGGGGATTTCGGTCCGAGTGTTCTCAGATGTTGATCGTTGAGTCTGGCTTGGATCCTGATGGGCGAAGGCTGTCGCTTTTTGCGTTGATCGTTGATCCTATCGCGGCAGTCGGAGTAAACTTGATATTCCGGATAACGCTCCTTTGGGGTGGGCACAAACAGCCTTCGGGAGGCAGATGGCCCGCCTGCGGCTTGCTGCTTTCCTCTATCCTGAGCAATGGGCTTCTGCACGCTTTTAAACGACTTCTCCTGCCGAAGCTGCATTGTTCGTTCTAGACCGTTCTGCAACTGGGTGGAGTGTGTTTGTTGATCATGCAGCTGCCTCTGGGTGTCATCCAGTTTAGAGGCAAGAATATTGTTGTGCTCCTGCATCCTTGTCATTTCCTGCTGTAGAGTCTCCATGCGAGCCTCCAGAGTTTTTGGCCGAGCAGGCGTTTCTGTTCGTGGTGTGTGAAGCAGAGGAGTAGTACCTGGCTCGCCGCCGATGCCGAGGATAGGGCCATCGGCAGGGAGGACCGAGGATGGATTCATTTTTTGGTCTCGGAGTTTGGAGTTTTGAGATATGGGCTAATCGATAAGCGATTTCCACAGACGGCGCCAATCTGTTGGCACTAAAAACTGAACAGATAGAGATGAGTGCAACTTACAAGTGGTGTGGATGATCTCAGAGATCTATTGAGTGCGAGATGCTGATTCCTCCTATCCTGGGATGCTGATCCTGAATGGAAAGAAGCCGGAATTCGTAAAGTCTATGGAACCGGTGTGGAACCAGCCTAAGACCCTCCGATGCCAAAGTAAGTTTGTTTTCTAAGAGCTTTTGCTGTTGACAATATATTGGTATAAAAGTCAAGCTGAAAAGTCTTACCCCTGTATTGTAGTGAAGGGGCCTATTTATAGAGGGCATTTTGTATGCTCTTAGTACTTAATTTCGATGTAGGACTCGTGGGAGGGCTGTTGTGTAGATACAGCTGCACCAAAATGGATTCAGTTGCATCCTCAACTTGTGATACTCGCAAGTGCACGAGCCGTTCGGTAGTATAGCGTATGTAAGTGCGAGGTCGATCCCACGAGGATTGGTGATTGAATGATTCAATTCATTTTCCCTACACAAAACAGAAATGAAAAAGAAAGGAAATAAATACAACAAGAAAAAAAAGGAAATAAGTCAAGCAAATAAGTTCCCAAGTTCAATTAGATTAACGGATTGATTCTAGCTAAAGTATGATTAAGCCATGGTGTTTGGTCATAACCTTGTGTTCCTAATTCCCTAATTTGATCATTTGTTGTCTAACCTAAAATTAAGCATTAGGAACCCATTAAGCATAGAAGAACAATTTAAACAACCAAGTATGTATCTAATCCCTGTTGTCGAATGTCCATACATACTCTTCCTATTCATAGTTCAATTCGAATTAAAGCATGGTGTCTACTCTTAATTCAAACCAAGATAGCTAACATGCAAGCCTAAATGGTGATCAATCATTCAAACTAGCATATTAACTTATAAGCATAATGAATAAGAACAAAAACCATAATTGAAACTTGGAAACTAATTAAACTTGAATACTTAAGAAAGAATGTACATTACAAATAAAAGTAAAGTGGAACTAAGAAAACTTGAAGGAAAATTTAGTAAAAACATTATTGTTACAATTGAAAACTAGAAAATGAAACTAAGAGAATTTGAGGGAGAGAAGGGAAGGGAGCTCTAGAGAAGTGTTTGAGAGCTCCCCCCCTTGGGGTGTGTTTTGAAGCTTGAAGGCTTCTCTATTTATAGGGCTAAGAGGGAGGAACTTGAAGGCTTCTCTATTTATTGGGCTTCTCTTAATCAAATTAGGACTTTAAGCACTCGAAATTGAAGTTCAGAATGTCTTCTTTCCAGCCATATGTTATTTGGGCCAATCCAAAGTCGGAGGAAGAAGTTAAGGCCGAAACAAATTGCTAACTCATTTTCCGCGCTGATAAGATCCATCCTGAGCATGGTTCTGTGTTTGCTAGGTAACGGACTCCAGATTTATCCAATGGGGCTGAATTTTGGATATGTTATAGTACACACCAATTGGAACAACTTTCATGAAGAATGTGGCCTCATTCGAGCTATGTAGGTTGTTGAAACAAAGCTTGCAATATGACCTACGGAACTGGACTGGCAGGGGGCTGTAGCCAAAATGAGTTTGTCTTTAAGCTCTTCATCCATTCATCCAAATTAGGCCTTAACATGCTTGAATTGCATGAATTATGCTCTCTAAAGCCATCATTATTACCTAAAGCTCAATGAACTGAAAGATAAACACAAAAAGGATTAAAAGCACAAGTTTAACTAAAAAACATAACCAAATCATAAGCTAGAAGGGTACAAAATGATATGTAAATATGCACCGATCAAGGGCCCTATGAGGTTGACACGAGTCCTTAGATATTTCAGGCGGGTACTTCGAGGTTGATCTGCAGAATCGGTAGGGCATACTGATTGTAGACTATGTTGGGTCTGCAGCGACCGCTTGCTGTTTTGGGACTATATCATCGGCAGCCGATGCTGATTATTCAGAGCCTTGGGCACTTGGGGGAGTTTCTTTGATCCACGTGTCGCTAGATGAGTGGAGGGTCAGATATGGTACAAACATCACAAAAGCAACTCTAAGTTAGTCAAAATGTTCTTCTGTATTGTGTTACAAATGAACTTTCCTGCATAAGCTTATGCTTGTATAGATGATGCATATTTTTTGTTAGTTAAGATGACAGCAAGATAATGTAATCTTATTGTGGTTTTTGATTGCTCAGGTAAGATGACATGGCAAATAGGTGCTGCAGCTTATATCGAGTGCAGCTCAAAGGCCTAGTTGGTAGGCAACTTAGAAGAATATAAGATCCATTTGACCAAGATGACTTAGAACACTACTCCAAGATGACAGCTGAATGCGGAGAACAAGTACAAATTGTGGAAGATACAACAACCATAGGTTAATGCTTTGGATATGGTATTTTGTAATTATAGACGTCTTTTTTAGATTTAATAGACGTCTTTGGATATAATAAACGACGGTTTTTTCAAAAAAAGTGTCGTCTTTACATTTAAATAGACGACGGTTTTTTCAAAAAAAAGTGTCGTCTTTACATTTAAATAGACGACGGTTTTTTCAGAAAAAGTGTCGTCTTTACATTTAATAGAAGACGGTTCTATAAAAAAAAGTGTCGTCTTTACATTCAATAGACGACGGTTTTTTTTACATATAGTAGACGACGGTTAATTACCGTCGTAGTTTGACTTTCAAAAAGATGACTGTCGATTTAACGACGGTTTGAAAAAGAAAAAGACGACGGTGTTTCCCCGTCGTCTATTTCAATTTTTGTAGTAGTGATAGTTTTGATGGGGGAAGAGACGAATTTCAATTTGGGGGATGTCTTGATGTTGTTGGGAGAAGCAGAGCACAGAAACAGACACATACAGAGAGAGAGAGAGAGAGAGAGAGAGAGAAAATTGAGCAGAAAATTCACATTTCAAGAGGACCATACCAAAATATTAAAAATATTAATTATAAGGGAAATGAGAGTTTAGCTTACAAATATCCATATAAACTTTGCTTCTCCTTCCATACCAAGAGGACCATACAAGATACATACCTATCATGGGTTACAACACCTGACTGGAATTATTAATGGAAAAGATTTGGCTTGAACAGTGCAATGCAATATTGAGTTCCATGAAATGGGTCTTCCTCCGCCCAGAACTTGAGCACATCCCCAGCTGCAATCCCTCTGTCATTGACAAACAATCTCCATCCTCTAGACTGGAGTACGGGCTTTTTGTATCTGCCCCGTTGTCTGCTGGATAATTTGAACTCGTAAACCTTGCGCTTCTGGATGTCGAAAACTCTGATCGGGATATCACGATCTGGATCCACCGGAGGCAGCATTTCAAGCATGGTGGTGGTCACCACAAGTCTTTCAACATTGCTGGCCTTCAACACTTTCTCAAAACGGTCATGCTCCATCTCCATGGATTGATAATCTGCTCTATAAGCCCGAACTCTCTCTCTCTCTCCCTGTGACAAAATTATAACAAAAAAGCTTGCAACTTTGATCGTTATACGCCCTGCTCTGGTCTCAATATGTATATATATAAGAGTGAATACATAACCTTCCTTTTCAGATTTGACTTTAGTGTCATTGCCTGGGCTTTTAGTGCGGATTCTATCTCTACTTTTGTTCAATCATCCCTTCTTTTTTTTAATTTTAACTAGTAGTAATTATTTTGATGTAAGTTTAAATGTAGAAATATTATTATGATGAGAAATATAGCATTAATAAGATCTGAAGGAGATGTTTAAAATGAGCCTAATATCAGACATTTTTTACAACATATACTATTTACTAGTGAATTAAGTAGATTTAATCACATTTTGAATATTTGTAAATTAAGTAGATGTTCTAGATAGATTTAGGTCACTGTCTTTGTAAATTAAGTAGATATTTCTCTTCATCCTCACAAAGTCAGTCTTTGTAAACATTCCATGCATAAATATTATTCACAAATGAGTAATGAAAATGAAATGGACGGTTGACGTGACATTTTTCATTTTCCTTTGTGATCTCCAACCACTTAATTTTGATAGGAAGACTATCTTAATTAATGTCCTTATCTTTGATATATAGGAAAGACTATCCTAGTTTAGTTGGAATCAAACCACGGGCCTACACGTACTCCCATCCATGCATGCACCTTTGCAACTAATTCATCTGTTCAAAAAGAGAGAAAAAAACACAAAGGAATTCAGTCATTAGGAAAACATGTAGCAAATTTTTGATGACAATTGAACATTCCAAGACTCCGTAATAATTCAGACATATCATCTTCGAGGAGTCCAAGTTCGCAATCAAACTGCTTTCCTTATCATGCCTTCTTTTTTTCATTTCAACTAGTACTAGTTATGTTGATATAAGTTTAAATGTAGAAATATAGCATTAATAAGATCTGAAGGAGATGTTTAAAATGAGCTTAATATCAGACATATTTTACAACATATACTATTTACTAGTGAATTAATATGCACACCAAAGTAAATTTAATCACTATTTGAATGGGGTTGAGTAATGAATTTGCGGGACGAAACCACTATTTGAATATTTGAAAATTAAAGTACTGACTTTGTCAACAGGTTGCAAACATTCCCATGCAGAAATTATTATTCACAAATGAGTAATGGGGCCGTCCCTGTCTCTCACCACAGTAACTACCCATCCAAGATAAATTTTACAATACGCTTTAAGAGGACATATTAAGAATAAGGATGAAATGTCAAAGTCAGACTGCATACCCAAGTATGCCCTAATTATTTTTGTCATTTTCCTTGGAAACGGGGACTCAAAGTATGCTTTAGATTGACCAAATTGGTCTTTCCCTTATAGGCATACGTTACACGTTTAAAATGGAGAAATTTTTATACGTTGTAGATACACCCTAAAATAGAAGCCAATGATCGATTGGTCGTGTACAGAAGAAACAACGGGCCTCACACGTACAAGCCACGTAATGCATTGACTCCAACAATTATTAGTGAACCATGCAATGCACACTCTTCCAATAATTTCTAAGCATAGCACTTGCCAATAATTTCTAAGCATACAAAATGCCCTCTATAAATACACCCCTTCACCACAGTACAGGGGTAAGACTTTTCAGCTTGACTTATATACTAATATATTGTCAACAGCAATAGCTCTTAGAAACCAAACGTACTTCGGCATCGGAGGGTCTTAGGCTGGTTCCACACCGATTCCATAGACCTTACGAGTCTCGACTTCTTTCTATTCAGGATCAGCATCCAAGGACAGGAAGAATCGGCATCCAACACTCAATCGATCTCTCGATCGTCCATCTCGCTTGTAAGTTGCACTCATCTCTATCTGTTCAGTTTTAGTGCCAACAGTCTATTTTATTTTGGATACAGGGATGCAAGCCATCTCCAATGGAAATTGCAGGCACTCCAACAAATATGAGTGCATGTTCCTCTATTCAACAAAGCCCACAATCCTTAGCTTTCCCAAGTCCTTTAAATATGCAAAATTAAACAACCTAGAAAAACGTAAGGAACCCTAAAACTTGAATTGGCCTGGAAATCTGACCAAAAAAGAAGAATGGGCCTAGAAATCTTACCAAAAAAGGAGAATGGGCCTGGAAAACTTTAAAAAACAAATCCTACAATTGTTGCTTTTTGTTGGGCCTCGGCAGACATCCAAATCGAACCAAACCGGCCCGCCTAATTCGAGTTTCGATTTAACTCGAAAATGGGCTTAAGAAACAGGTGTGCGGTTCACCATTTGGGCCTGCTGACATGGCCCGGTTCGGCGTACGATTTGGGCCCATAACCGATCCGACCCGACCCGTGTGCAGCCCTATCAAAAACCGTCTTGGGTGGTCGGTCGACTTTATTAATTTGTTTGTTTGTTTGTTACTATATTGACTCTTTTTTTGGACAAAGAAGCTTTCATTGAAACCAACGGAGGAAAACAAACAGACAAAGAACTAAGACTCAGGGAAAGTTGCTAAACTCGCATAGTCTAGAAACCAAAACTCTCCCCACAGAGACAAAACAACATAAAAAATACAATTTAAGGGGGACTTGGAAGTCCATCAGAAACCAGAACACGCACTAGGGACGGAGGTGGCTGGTTAGCCCATCCTTGCGGACACACCGCCCTTAAACCTATCGCCGCGGTCACATGAGCCGCTCGATTTGCTCCACGAGGGATCCAACACCATTCCACATCAGAGAAACCTGCACTTAGGCGCCTAATCTCATCCAGTAAGGGAGAATGGTCCATGCCTTCGTGCAAACTTTACCCTTGATATTATCAATGAGGACTTTTGAATCTGACTCCATTACTAACCTAGAGTAGCCTCTCAGTCTTGCGCATCTTAGAGCCTCAATGGCTGCTTCAGTTTCTGCATTCAAAGCACTATTACAATAGCGTTTACTAGCAAAACCATAGCAGAATTCCTTATTCTGATTTCTCATCACCACACCCAAGCCTGCCTCGTGATTTTTCCAAGCAGCATCGAAATTGATCTTAATTACACAACTGACAGGCGGTTTCCAAATATCAGTTGTCGAGGTCAAAACACTAGCCTCATTCCCAGTGGAGACAGCTTGACACCTTACCGCCTCGAACTCTTCTGCTGCTGAGACAGCATATTCCACCACACTTCTGGGATCAATTGTAAAGTCCTCAAAAATAAATTTGCATCTTGTTTTCCATATCTCCCACGAGATAAAACTCACCAAAGACAGAACGCAAACTCTTTGGAAATTGGTTAACATCTGACTATTTAACAGCCCATTGAATAAGGCAGTAACTACCCATCCAATATAAATTTTACAAGAAAAAGACAACCATATATATGTTCAATAACTGGGATTATTATTTTTACTCAATTGGTCAATTTAATTGCCCTAATTATTACTTAGAAATGTGAACCTTTGATAATAAGGCAGAAATACAACACGCTTTAAGAGGCCATATTAAGAATAAAGGATGAAATGTCAAAGTCAGACTGCATACTCAAGTATGCCGTCCGCAGTTCATTTTTTTTGTCATTTTCCTTGGAAACGGGGACTCAAAGTATGCTTTAGATGGACCAAATTGGTCTTTCCCTTATAGGCATACGTGACACGTTTTTTCAAATCTCATATCTAGGAGAAATTTTTATACGTTGTATACACCCCTAAAATAGAAGCCAATGATCGATTGGTCGTGTACAGAAGAAAAAACGGGCCTCACACGTACCTTCGCTTTCAGTGCGCTTTCCATCTCTACTTTTGTTTAAACTAGTACTAATTATTTTGTCATTTTAACTAGTACTAATTATTTTGATATAAGTTTAATGTAGAAATATTATTATCATGAGAAATATAGCATTAATAAGATCTGAAGGCGATGTTTAAAATGAGCCTAATATCAGACATATTTTACAACATGTATCGTTTGTATAGAAAGAGAAAAAAAAAAAAAAAAACCATCTCATTCCGCATACTCTACCATTAGAGCTGAAAAAATCATTGGGGGCCCCGAAGATCTATTTTGTGCAAATAATCTCACGGGCGAATATTCGCTTCTGGATCCTTCAACCTTCGATCTTCCTTTTCTCTCCTTCTCGATTCCTGTAAAAAAAAAAATTGAGTAAATAGACCACACCCGGGGGTGTTGGCCAAAGGCCCTCTGATACCTAAGTTAGTTCGAGTGGTCACTACAAGTCTTTTAACATCTGAGGCCTTTAACACTTTCTCAAAACGATCAAGCTCCATGGAGCTCTCTCTCTGTCCTGCTCTGGTCGGTTGCACTTTTTGTTGTAGGAACATCTCAATATATATAAGATTGAATACACTCAAGAGAGCGAGAGAGAGAGAGCTTCTTTAAAGATTTCACTTTTAGTGTCAAAACCTTGCTTTACAGATTTGACTTTTAGTGTCAGGGCCTGGCTTTTAGTGCGGATTCCATCTCTAGTTTTGGTCAAATTGCTTTCCTTATCATGCCTTCTTCAAGAGAGAGAGAGAGGTTGATGAATGGATAGTATGATTTTGGTTGGTTAATTAATAAATATTCTATTGATTATTTGCTTTCTATCTTCGGTGAGAGAGACCCCGAAGAGAGAGAGAGACTGTGTGTGAAGTGGCGACGGCTGGCGTGTGGGATGGGCTAACGGGGTTGGGTTTGACCCCGAAGAGAGAGAGAGAGAGAGTGTGAAGTGGCGACGGCTGGCGTGTGGGATGGCAAATGGGGTTGGGTTTGATCATTTTATTATTATTATTTTAATAATTTGTTTTTAAAGTTAAGGAGGGTGTCGGAGGGGATGGTCCACATCTGGAAATACATTTAATTAATTTACCTAGTCACAATTAATTTAGGTGGCCTCTGTAGTTGAAAAGGCAAGCGAGACAGGAACAGAAAAATTGATAATTCAACGCATTTACTATAATGTTTTGTCTTTCAACTAATACTAATTAGTTTTATATATTAATAAGTTTTTTTTTTTGATAAACAGAGGGGACAAAGCCCCAGGAACAAACACCTAAGAGACCTTAGAACAAAACAAACGGGATCTGGGAATCCCAATCAAGTCCTCATCCAACAGGTCACTTGCCCACAGAGGAGCAGTATCAAAGACACAAACACCAAGGTCCAGGTTGTGGCTCCAGTTAGCAAGCCTATCTGCGACACAGTTTATCTCCCTGTAAATGTGTTGGACCACACAATCCCCAACTTGCTTCATTAGATCACAGCAGCTATTAATTAAGGGGGCAAGAGGATGGCATTCCAAGTGATCAGCTTTGTGGATAAGCTGAACAGCCACAGCCCGAGTCCAACTCCACAATAAGTTTAGACAGCCCCTTTGCCACTGCCAGCTTCAGACCAAAATATAAACCCCAACACTCAGCGTCCAATATCAAACATATTTTAATTACAACATATATTATGTACTAGTTAATTATGCGGAACATATAATCATGTAATGATTGGAAGCCCAAATTAAGCTTATGGTGATAATCCATTCCCAATCATTTATACTGTAGTGCTAAGTTTCATTTTTTCGATGTAAACTCTAACCCTCAAGCTTGCTCTTGTCCCGATAATATTATTCTAGAGTTGCTTATTAGCATGACATGAGAATAAAAATAAAAATAAGCCTTAGTTGCTAAGTTTCATTTTTTCGATGTAACTTGCTCTTGTCCCTATAATTCTATTTTAGAGTTGCTTAGGAATAAAATAAAATAAAAGCATTAGTTATACTGGATAACTAAGGCTTAAAGGGAGTTTCACTAAAATACCCAAAATGGGGCTGAAATTATAAAAATACCCAACACCCAAAACACTTTATAAACATACTCAAAACTCATCATTACACACACTCAAAACCCATTTATAAACATACACCCCATCCGAACCAAACGACAAGAGTGCCATGTTTAACTTTGACTGTTCCCATGCAAAGTGAGAGCCATTACATCACATGAAGGTCGCCAAGTGCATGCATACTTTGGAAAGAAAAAGTTGGTAGGTACGTCCTAACACGTGGGCTAAAATTTCTTCTAAATTTGTAACATATAAATTTAGCTCATCCCCACATTTAAATTAAAGCCCACTATATTTTCTTCTATAATTTGTTTATCATTGTTTATTACTTTTACGCGATTCTTTTACTAACCATATTCTTCCATAATTTATTTCTCACTGTTTCAATCGTTGATATTACAATTTACAATTAATGAACCAAAATACATTTTTAAAATTAGGTTTTCAGATGAAGTACCAAATTCGAATCTTCATAAGATTATGACAATTTAGTATTTTCATGCTTGCGAATTCATAAACAATTAATTCAACTAATAAGACAATATTACTATTTTTTTTTCGTTGATATTACAATTTACAATTAATGAATCAAAACACATTTTTAAAATTAGGGAATATGCAGAAGGAATTGCATTTATTCATTGACTGGTCCAAAGGATGACCTAGAGGACTTGAATCTAAGTTAAGTTGATTCTTCTGTTGCATTAATTCCTTGATAATGATACGACGCAGCTATCTCAACCTTAACTCTATGCTTAAACAGGAAATCAATCTTGATAGTATTCTAACAATATCCAAAATACCGGCAGTAAAATGAGCCTAATATATTATTTACTAGTTAATTATGTGGCAACACTAAAATAATTATAATGTCGGCGAATTGACTGTTTCCTCCATGCAGCAAAAGGTAACTTCATTTAGCAAAAGGGATGACATCATTTAGCAAAAGCATCCATCCAAGATAGTTGGGCATGAGGGATTTGGTACATCTCTCTCTCTCTCTCTCTCTCTCTCTCTCTCTCTCTCTCTCTCCGACCCAAACCCCCTCCTCCCTGAACCACATCATCATATCACACCCCCTCCCTTACCCACAGGGCCGGCCCTGGGTGATTGAAGGCCCAGGGCAAAACTTTAAGAGTGTGCCCTTTATTCATAAATTATTATTTTTTTAATCAAATAATTAATTGAGTGCTGCTATTTCCATCATCTTATCCTATTTTCCCACCCATCATATCTTTAAAATTTTAAAGACAAGTTTATCTTTTTGTAAAATAACTTATAAGGACTTATGTAACTCATCTTAAGTGTAAATCCAACATGGATGTTAACAATTTTAAAAAATTATTTTAGAATATTAAAAAAACATGAAAAACTTCATCACTTCCTTCCCAGGCTGCACCAAACAAGCCACCACCCAAACACCACCAGCCACCTAGCAACCACCATCTACCAGAAGCCGAATAGCACCCACCCACCCAGCTAGCTCTCAAGACACCTAATCCCCATCAAACCAAATTATCCATAACCCATTCTAAATAATTACCGACCCAATTTGACAAAACTCATTAACTAGTGTATTGCAATTTGCAAGTATGAGAATCGATTGAAATAGCCTTCCTCACCATTTGAGACAAAAACCAAAAGCCTGATAAGAAAATCCTTGTTTAGAGAAACATAGGGAGGGGATGCGTGCTTTGGGTGAGAGAGAGAGAGAGAGAGAGAGAGAGAGAGAGAGAATTCTTATGCTTGCCACCATTGGTTGGCAGACCCATAAATTTTTTAGCGGAGGTGACCCATAATTTTTTTAGCGAAGGTGGACTAAGTATGAAAAATGGTTTTTCGGAATAATCATTTTCTCAAGATAATTTTTGGCGGCTTTTATTCCTTACACATCAAATAAGAAAACTTGATTTTATGGAATTTTAGTATGAAGTATATATTGACTTAATGAGCCATCATTTTTAGCATAAATCGTATTTTGCACTAAAACCGATTTTTCATATTTTTATTTGGTAGGAATTTGATTTTCTAGTATTTTTATTTGAATCTAAATGGGGGGTACTTCCTTATTTACATTGTAAACTTAAGTAAATGGAGTAATATAAAAATAAATGAAAGTAAAAGGACAAAGACATTTACTTAAATGTTGAAAATGAAAATAAGGTAATATGTACACCAGTTGAGCATAGGGGCAATATAATGTAGCCATACCCATTACTTTTAGTTATTTTATTTTTTTATGAGTACTTATAATTTTGTTTTGCATATACATATATATATTTTTGTCTGATCATATACATATATATAAGCTAATATAATTTTTTTTTGTGCCCTTCTCAATCGTGGGCCCCGGGCGGTGGCCCTGGTTGCCCTGGCCAAGGGCCGGCCCTGCTTACCCACTACCCAAAGTCTCAGCCACCTTCATTTCTTGGCACCCATAGTTGCTTACATTCAAAGTATCTGCACCCTTTCTTCTTGCTAATATTTGAAAATTCATGCATCCAACTTTTGCTAATATTTAATTTTTTTAACATTGATTCAGTTCAAGTGAACTGGGAGTTTAGATATTTGCAAATAGGGGTGGGATTGGTAAAGCAATGCAGCCAATATATAAAAAGACCATTCAGACCACGCCTACCTTTATTTTTTAGTCATTTGGGGCTTGTTTGGTACGTCGGATTGTACTGACTAATTTCTGTCGGATAGTATTAATCTGTTTCGGAGAGTACTGACTGTTTATCTATAATATTAGAAGGTGTTTGGTGCTATTGCGGATAAATAGTCAGACTAAGTTATACTGTGTTTGATGCTGTTCACGATAACATCAGATTAGACTATTTGTTTAAATTTTTTTTTTTTGGGATAATTTAAGTGGAAATTGAAATTCAAATAACACGATTTTTTTTTTTTGGTAAGATTCATAGTACAATATTTTTTTTGGGGTTTATATTAATAAAATAATTTAAAAAGAAAAATGAAACCTGAGTTTAACTTCCTCATCTTCGTTTCCTCTACTTCTCTCTTGGGATGGTGACGACACAGAGGGACTGGCTTCCTCATCTTCCATCACCGTTCGAAAGACCCTGTGTTGTCATTGACGACAAAGGTCAATTTACCTCTTTCCCCTTATTTTCAAATCATATGGGTTTCTTTCAGAATTTGAAATTCCTTCATTAAGTTGTCAACGCTTTTATCGGTCCCTTGTTTTTCTTTTTCTTTGCCAAACTTTTAGCCCCAGACCAATAGTAATTTTGGAGAATTTAAAATTTAAATATCCATGCTAAGATTTTTTACACATCATTTTCTCTCTTCCGTGCTACTTCTCTATCTCCCCGACTTCTCTCTATTCCCTCTCTACGACTCCGAACTTTGACCGGGAGATTTTTTCGTCATCCAGAGACCTTTTCAAGCACGATTGGTGGCTGAAACCCAAGAATTGGTGGCTGAAACGACTGGAAGTGTCGGTGGCTTAGGAGCATTTTCCGGCGACTCCGGCCACCATCCAAAAAGCCTTAACAAAGCAACATGCATCCATTCATCCAAAAATACACTTGTATCAGTTAAAAATACTCACCAAACGGATAATTTCAGTAAAAATAGAACTTTTGCTTCTCCTAAAAGAAGATATTGCACTCAAAACAAAGAAGACATTCCTATACTATACGTTAAGAGAGGGAAAGACAGATGAGAGTTTAGCTTAGAAATCCATACACTTTGCTTCTACCAGTAGGACCATACAACACCTGATTGGAATTATTAAAGATGAGGAAAAAGATCTGGCTTGTACAGTGCAATCAGTGGCGGATCTAGCCATGTTTTGGGTAAGCAGCTGCCTACCCGAAAATGGTCAGGAAATAAAAATAGTTAGATATGAAGCAACAAGATGAAGGAAACGAGAAAGAGAAGAAGAAAAAAAATATAGAAAAGAGAGAGAAGAAGGAATCGACAAGCCTAGGGAAAAGTGAAAAAAATAATAATAAAAAAAGACAAAGAAGGGGAGTGGGGGATAGAAGGATAAAAGTAGTAAAGAATCACGTGATTATATATAAGTGGTATAGGACTATGATTATTTTGGATTGGATAAAATTGTTTGGACATCCAATTTCTTGAACACTAGAGTGTAGTTTTTTTAGCAATAGATTGTAATTGTTTTTACATGTATTAATCTTTTTTTTAATCAAAATGCATTTGATTCATATTTTTTTCTTAGGATGATTATAACATGAAGGATGTAATATTAATTTTGCTATTTATATTATTTTAATTATTGTATTGGTGCCTTGCATTTTTGGAAATTTTCTGTATCAGCATATCCGTACACGTATTCATGCAATGTGTAATTTCTGCCTACTCAACTTCCAAATCCTGGATCCGCCACTGAGTGCAATGCGATATCGAGTTCCATGAATTTGGTAATCCTCCTCCCAAAAATAGAGCAAGTCCCCAGCTATAATCCCTCTATCATTGACAAACACTCTCCATCCTCTAGACTGGAAAACTGGCTTTTTGTATCTGCCCCGTTGTCTGCTGGATAATTTGAACTCGTAAACCTTGAGCTTCTGGTTGTCGAAAACTCTGATCGGGACATCCCGATCTCGATCGGCACGGGGTAGCATCGCAAGCATGGCGCTGTTCACTACAAGCATGGCGCACGTATATATATATATATATATATATAGTATAGAGAGCACTCTTCGTTTTTTGGGAGCTGGGGGTCATTTTCTCCGCTCATGGTTGGGCATTAAAATAGTATAGAATTGATGGCACCTTCTATAGTGCACCAAGCGTACCCATGCACCATTTGTTATTTATAATGCGCCCATATTTTTTAAGATTGTACCAATAGTATAGAAAATTTATTTGATGTTATTTAATACAAGATAAAATCAAATGTAATCTGTCACCTCAGCCATCCCTATCTACACTATGCAAACTGCTCAATTGCCTATGTCGGTGTGTAACAAGCTTGACCAGTTGAACCGGAACTTTCTTTGGGGTCATACTGATGATAAGGCCAAGGTTCACTTAGTCAATTGGAAGACTGTTTGTAATCCAAAAGCCACTGGTGGTTTGGGTCTAAAAAGTGCTGCCTTGATGAATAAGGCCTTACTGGCTAAAAATGCTTGGAGACTGCATCAAGATGATCATGGTCTCTGGGCTCAAGTGTTTAAAGCCAAATATCTCAGGAATTGTGATATTCTGGCTGCCAATGATAGCTATACTTCTTGTAGCTCTAGTGCGTGGAGGGGTATCCTTTTTGGTGCTCAGATTATTCCTCATGGTACCAAATGGAGGGTGGGTTCTGGTGATCATATCAGATTCTGGACTGATAATTGGCTTAGCTGTGGGCCTTTGTTCCAATATGCTACTATTGACATTTCTGAAGATATGCTCCTTCTTAAGGTTAGTGACTTTTTTGCAGACAACACATGGAATGTTAATTGCTTACTGGAGCGTCTGCCTGCTCATATTGTCCACTTGATCCTTTGTGTGCATGCTGGTTTTCAAGACAGTGGTCCTGATAGATGCATCTGGAATCTCACTACTAATGGTAAGTTTTCTGTTAAAACAGCCTATGACATTTCCACCATTAATGATGATCCTTTGACGTGGTCTTGGAACTTTATTTGGAAGCTTCACATTCCTATTAGAATTAAAACCTTCCTTTGGGTTCTTTGTCATAAGAAACTTCTTACCAATGTTCAAAGACAGAAGAGGGGGATTGGTCAGGACACTTCCTGTCCGAGGTGCTCCTCTCATGTGGAATCCCTTGATCATCTGTTTATTGACAGCACTACTACTCAATTAATTGGGAAGGATTTTTGGGAGGATGTTGAGGCTCCTAATTTCCCAATGGTTGACTTTGATTCTTGGCTTCTTAAAAACTTAAAATCCCACAGAACCTTTCATAGTATTCCTTGGTCGTTGGTCTTCACAGTTTATGTTTGGTTTGTTTGGAAATGGCGTTGTAAGGTGGTCTTTGAACAGAATTTTTCGACTCCGCCTAACTCTCGTCAAATAATTTTGAATTATGCTATGGACTGGTTTACTGTTTGTAATCATACTCCTGATTCTGTTGTGATGCGTCTGGTTCAGTTACATTGGATTGCCCCCATGCAGGGGATCTGTAAAATCAATACTGATGGTAGCAGGAAAACTGAAACGGGTTGTATTGGTGCTGGTGGTATCTTGAGAGACTCCACTGGCAAGTGGTTAAATGGTTTTTCTGTGAATCTTGGGGTTGGGACAATCCTAGAGGCTGAACTGTGGGGTGTTTTTTGGGGCCTCAAGTTGGCTTGGAATATGGGTCTCAGAGTTGTGGAAGTTGAATGTGATGCTAGCTCTGTGGTGGACCTCCTTCAGAATGCTCCTATGTCTGATCATCCTCTTTTTAGTCTTCTAAACTGCTGTCATCTGAAGCTCCATGATGACTGGACTTGCTCTCTTACCCATATCTACCGTGAGCAAAATCGTGATGCTGATCTTCTGGCTACCAAAAGCTATGATCTCCCTCTTGGACCTCATATTTTTGACTCGGAGCCTGCCTTTCTTAGTACTGTCCTTGCTGCTGATACTAGCAATGTGGCTAGTCCTCGTTTAATTCCCTTATAGTTGCTGTTTCTTTGTTTGGGTGTTTGCCCTCCTTTGCACCAAAAAAAAAAAATATCAAATGTTATATTAATTTAAAACTTTTATTAATTTCTACCCCTTTTTAACATTGGAACTGTGTCGGCAAAAATTTAATGAAAAAGTGTAGGTTAGGCCACGTGTGCAGAGGACTAGACTAGGTTAGCTTAAATGACTAGATTTCAAGTGGAATCAAAGAAGAAAATGGATATTGTCATATTTTTATGTGTTTAGTTTTGCCTTTAAGCACTTAGGTCGGATTACTTGCTCTACAAGACACATGTCCACCTATTTTTAAATGTCTACTTAAAACTCAAATTTAAAATAAGTTGTCATGTAAAATATATTTGTCATAGTATTATTAATTACTAAATTACAATACATGTTATTACCTTCATATTTATTTTCAATCATGTCATTAACTTCCTTAATTATAAATGATTCTCCCTTAATAGCGTATCAAACACCTCGTTTTTTTTTGTTGAGACTCCCTCTAACCAATCGTCAACAATTCAAAAAAAAAAATTGAACCCAAATTTTTCTTGCTAAATGACATATCCAATTGGGGGTGTAAAAGATGAAATCTTAATCAATTAGATTGGGTACATAATTTTCAGAGATTTGATTGTAAGTTGAAGCGCTGGCACGCAGACACCCCCTCCGAACTAAAAGACAAGAATGCCATGTTTAAGTTTTGAGTGTTCCCATGCAAAGTCAGAGCCAATACATCACATGAAGGTGCTATGACCATCATTAGTTTCATTCTATGGGAAATCTGGAAAGCCCGTTGCAAATTTGTGATTGAAGGAAGGCAACTTCATCCCATTCATGTGCTTGATCAGGCTATGAGTGCTGCAAATGAGTTTATTGAAGCTAATGTTTCCCAGTCCACCCACTCTGATTTTGTTTCTCTTATCAGTACGAGAGCCTGGACTCCCCCAAGTGATGGTTTTGTGAAGGTCAACACGGATGCAGCCTGGATTAAGGAAAGTAATCGCTCTGGAGTGGGAGTGGTAATTCGTGATTCAGCAGGGAATGTCTGTGGTGGTTTGGCGGAAAACTTGTATTGTTGTTCGGCTCTTCATGCTGAAGCTGAGGCTGCCCTTCGTGGCTTATCTTTAGCTAAGAGGAAGGGTTTCTCAAAAGTAATGCTTGAGACAGATTCAACTATTTTAAAACAGAGTGTTGAAGGAAAGACTAACAATGGTGCTTGGTCCATCCTTCCCACAATTCTGGAAATTAGAAGGCTTGCCAACAGATTCCAGAGTGTTGAATGGAGTTGGATTCCTCGAAGTATCAACAAAGCGGCTCACGCAGCGGCTAGTATTGGCATCAGAGCGGTGGCGCAAATTTGCTGGGCTGAAAGGCCACCACCGTCTCTTCAGGGAGTGTTGGAAGCGGATGGTCTTCCAGGACCACCAAACTAATGTTTCTTATCTATTTTTTGTACTAAGTTAGCCTCTTCACTCGCTTGTTTTGGCTGAGTGCGTGCTGGCCTAGTTTGTTTGCTTCTGTTTGTGGCTTTTGCCTCTTAATGAAATCCCTTTTCGTACAAAAAAAAAAAAAGGTGCCCAAGTGCATGCTTTGGAAAGAAAAAGTTGGTACGTCCTAACGTGCGGACTATAATTTGTTTGTTTTTTTTTACTTTTATGAGATTTTATTACTAGCCATATTCTTCTATAATTTGTTTCTCATTGTTTCAATCGTTGATATTACTATTTTCAATTAATTAACCAAAGTAACAATTAAGTTTTCGGAAGAAGTACCAAATTCGAATCTCCCATCCTTTAAATTTACTCATCACAAGAAAAATAGTATGCAGAAAGTGTTTGAAATTATACGCCTTTATATTTTCTTAGTAGCAGGTTGAATATAGAAATTTAAGTGATTAAGTCTTTCGAGATGTGGTGCTTTTTGAGGTGACTAATGCTTAGTAGGGCAACTTAGCACTATATTAGTAAAATATTGACATAAGTATTTTAACAACCCTCTATAGTCTGTAGGGCAGACTTGGTGATTCATTTGTTAAACAAATAGTTTGTTAAAATATAGGAATTGCAGTACCTAAAAACGCACAAAAGTAGTTTGTTAAAATACAGAATTGCAGTACCTAAAACGGAAGTATTCGTGTCTGAAACTGAAACAGATACCGCGTTGTATTGGGGAGAGTTTTGAATCACTACCAAAAAAGGAAGCAATAGTCACATTTTTTTAAGTAACTAATTTATTTGGTGACAAATATGGTTGGTGAATGCTCTTAACCAAATTAGTCACCATTATTTGTATCTAATGATTTAAATATAATAAATTTTATTATATCTGACACATGAATAGTAATAATGTAATAAAATATAAGAGGATAATCTTTCCTACAATGGCAATTTAATAAAAATATGTAGATGAAATCTTTCTCACTAACCAAGGCTCTTTTGCATCTGAAGAGGCGCCCAAACCAACCCCTCTTTTCCTTTCTTTTGTAATTTTTTATTGAGGGTTTCACTAAAACACCCAAAATGGGACTGAAATTATAAAAAAATCCAACACCCAAAACACTTTATAAACACACCCAAAATCCATCATTACACACACTCAAAACCTATTTATAAACACACCCAAAAAATATACAATTGTTAATTTTGGGTGTGTTTTTATGTTTAAATAGTGTGTGAATTTTTTTATAAATACATGTCTAGGATTGAATTTATTTATAATAATCTATTTTTTATTCTCCCCATAGCTCATCTCTCCCAAAGCCTTCATTTTTTTATTTTTTTCCCATCTTCTTCTTCCTTCCGTCACTTTCCATTTCTCCCTCTCTTTTTATTTTTATTTTTTCCTTCTTCTTCTCTATCTCTCTTTCCTTTTTTCCTGCTTCTTCCTCTGTCACTCTGCAATTTTTTCCTCTTCTTCCTCCTTTGCGCGTCTCCCATATATCTCTTTTTTCTTTTTCTTTTTTCCGTCCCTCTCTCTTCTCTTACTTCTTCTCCTTCTTCCCGCTCTCCCTCGAAGACCAGTTGTTGTCTGGCCTGGCCTTATCCTTTTCGTGGGCTAATATTCAGATCTGAACCGCATATCTCCTTAGAAAGGTAAAGGTTTTGTTTTTTCAAGTTTTCATGTGGGTTTAATTTCAGGAATGATTTTGGGTTTATTTATGTGTGGGTTTTATTTATGAGACTCATTTGGAAAGCTACTATCTCTCAACCTTCTATTGAAATCCTTTTCAGATCAGAGTTTTTTACATGTGAAGCCCAACCGACGCCGACATTGTTCACACAGATCCGATTGTCTCTTCAACAGCCACGTTGAAGCCCAACCAACGACAACGTCAACGCCGTCAGTCTGACCTTCATGTGTTTCAAACGATGTTGGCCTAGATCCTGTTGCCTTTGTCTTTGGTTTGGTGTTTGAACAACATTTGTTTCCTACATATGTAGCTGGACTGTGTCTGGAATTTTTTTTCTTTTGGTTTCTTCTTCTTAAGTTTCTTGGTTTGAATTATTTGGTTAAAGTTTCAACTCTTATGGAAGGATGATATATATATATATATATAATATGGGTCTTGACTCAGATTTTTTCAGCTTTGATTGTGATTTCAGCAAAGAATTGGGTGCTGGGTATTTTGGTTTGAGTGTTGTAACCTGGTTTTCGGTAAGGGATCTGGATTTCAGCTAAAAATAAAAATAAAAATAAAAAGGAATTGGAAATTATTATAATTGTGAAAAATATAATACACAAATATAACACAAATAATAATGGAAAGGGTTTCTATTTTAAAACAAAAAAGGATAATGAAATGATGTTAGACAGCGCAGTCAAATCAAATCAAATAATAAAATATAAGTATAATTTGATTAGATATGATGTGGGGCCCACTTTGGAGCAATAGGATGTCAACAAAATTTGTTACGAAATGGTTTTAATCGTGACTTTAGCCAATAGTAACGGCCACAAATGTAACGAAGGCAAAACTTGTAACTGCACCGTTACAAATGACTTTAGTCCCGAATATTCGTGGCTAATGCTGCCAAAAGTCACGAAAAAAAAAATGACTGTTGTGTGTTTTTTTTGTAGTCTTGAACACATGGGAGTTAAAATTATCACAACACTTTCTTCTAATACAAAAAAAGTTGTTTCATTTCTTTTCTTTGGTCAAAGAACCCACAAAAGACACCCCCGCCCCCCAACAGGAGCTGGCTTCTGTTTGTCTCTACGTCTCTCCCCCTCTTTTTAAATTTTTTTTCCTCAATTGGGATCCTTCCCTCTCTCTCTCTCTCTCTCTCTCTCCAACAAAAAGTATCTGAAGAACTGATTGCAACACTTGATTGAATTAAAGGCAAGGGAAAAGATCTTTAAAATGAGCCTAATATCAAACATATTTTAATTAGAACTTACAATATTACTAGTTAATTATGCGGAACATATACTCATGTAATGATTGGAAGCTTCTACGTATACACATGCATGCATGCACGCCTGCTCACGTACGAATCGGTATTGAGAGATATTACATGGACCTAAGCACACTGGAACATCATCACCTATATTACCTAACTCTCAGACTGGCATTGGTTAGATTTTGTTATACTACTTTAAATAACAAGTTTTAACATATTTCAACAAAGTTGTCATTATTGTTTGAAGATGTCTTAGTCTTTTATGAGATCATCTGTAAATACTGCTGTATCAATTAATCATTTTATAAATAAATAAATAAAAATTAATTTTGAGAAAGTTATCAGTTTCGTAGATGCGATAAAAATACCATCTAATAAAATTTGCAAGTTTTGAAAAATTACTACTTTTCAAATTGTTTTTGGACGAAACATAAGGTTTAAAGTTTAAAGTATGTGGGACCGAAGCCTGCCATGTGGCAATTAATGTACATTTTGACAATGAAGTTAATTAACGTCGAAACCAAATTGCAAAAAATAAAAAAGATTAATGTACATTATTGTGAGGACTACATGTTTATAATAAAATACAAATACATAAAAATATAGGTAGATTGTCCGGTTCAATTTAGGCAAATTTGTGAAAGCTCGAAATAAAAACATTTACGGTTTGGTTCGGGTTTTAAAACGTATAACTTATTTTTGGTTAAAACCAAACTAAACCCGTAATTGTAATTTGAATTGGCCGGTTTAATCGATTCATCCGGATTGATACCCACCCCTAGAGGGCGGGATGTGGTTGTTGATCTTTTTTTTCCAACAGTAAAAATTGATTAGTGCGAAGCATTTCTGCTATCTTTTGGTAGCTTCGATTGAAACTGAGGTAAAATGAAACAACAAAAGGTTTTAGAAATTAATATGAGGGCAAAATGTAAAAGTTTCAAACCATATAATATGATGAGTATATGTTCCGGACATAGATTGCCTTCTTGTTTCAAAAGGATTTTAAGGATGGTTTAATTTTTTTGGGTCAGGGTTTCATAGGGGTCTGGTTCCATCCTGTTGTGAACTTTTGCGAAGGCATACAAGTAACTCATATCATGTTGATTGCCTTCATCAACAATTTTTCAGTGTTGATGGTGGTAGGAGGGGGTTGGCACAGAGAGAGAGAGAGAGGGGTGGGTGTCGATTGTGGCTGGGATGGGGTTGTAGGGGCTGGGGTGACCTGGGGTAGGGGGGTAGGGGGTGTTATGACTGTTGGGGTGTGGTGGTCTAGGTTTTAGTTGAGGTATTGAGTCTATTAAGGGAAAAGCCCTGGCTTGTAGAGTGCAATTCGATATTGTGTACGATGAAACGGGTCCTCCTCCACCCAGAAAAAAAGCACATCCCCAGCTACAACGCCTCTGTCATTGACAAACACTCTCCACTCTCTAGACTGAAAAACTGGCTTTCTATATTTGCCCCATTGCCTGCCTGATAATTTGAACTCGTAAACCCGACGCCTTTGGTTGTCGAAAACTCTGATCGGGATATCACGATCTGGATCGACACGAGGTAGCATCGCAAGCATGGCGCTGGTCACCACAAGTCTTTCGACATCGGTGGCCTTCAATACTTTCTCAAAACGATCAAGCTCCATGGGTCCACTCAACTCTCTCCCTCTCTCTCTCTTACAAAATGATAACCAAAAACCTAGCTACTTTGATCACCTGCACTGCACTATATAATATGCCTGTTGTGCTAGCTTGGTTTTTAAGTTTTGGTTATATATATATACGCGACGAATATTGGGCGGCATGCCAAGTCTTTAAATTCGAATATTTGTCTTTACAGGCAAAACGACAATAATACTTACTACTACGCACTCAAGTCAAGTCCTCTCCATAATCCATCAGCCACGGAGTTTAGGCATGTCGTTTTCTTGGAGGGAGGCACCAGCATTCAATTTTTATATCTGCAAAAATAACCCAAACCCTCTTGGAGTCTTCTCCATTACGGTGTATGTACGGAGTTTTGTTTTTAATCGCCAGATGGCTTTTATATCTGCAAAAATACTCCAAACCTCGTTTCCTGTCGTTTTTTTGGGGAGAAGCACGGGTAGTAGACTGGAGGTATCTCAGCTAGGTATAAAACTGGTTATTAAATTTTGTTTTAAATCTAGACCGTATAAAATCCATCGGACGGTTAAAAACAAAACTCCGTAACGAGTACGTATTTTAGTTTTTTTTGCATTTGTCGGGCCCCTGATGGAGATGGTATGAAATTATAATGCGTGTGTTGCTTCGTGTACCTGTCAAAAACCGTCTTGGGTGGTCGGTCGACTTTAAAATTTGTTTGTTTGTTCGATACTTACTCGATTGTCCGTTTTCACTAAAATGACTGTTTGAGGAAATGGTTAGAATGCGGGAGTAAATAACATAGAGGAGTCATTATGCATGGCCATGCATGTGGCTACCCTTAGATTTTCTGGTTTTACTTATTTGTTGGAAAGTCATTTTGTTTATTTATAAAAGTGGCTTCCGTAAGGTTACAATTTTGTAGGAAGACTTGTAAAGTTTATCGTTGTCTTATATGTTACCTCAACTTAAATTAGAATTTATTTTATTTATTACTAGCCTTTCCGCATGCGCTTCCACGCCTACGAGAGGTTTTTTTAAAAAAAATTAAAATTTATTTTAGAATTAAAAAAGATAATGGGTAGTTGTGTTCCATAAAAATAGGCCATTATCTGAATTTTTCTTTTAATTTTAATTTCTTTTAAATATGAAAAACTGTGAATTTACCATATTATCCTCATTTAATTAATAATTTCAATTCTTAATATTTGCATTAACCAAGGGCATTTTCTGGTATTTTGAATGTTTCACCATTCTCTGCATTTTGCTTTATATTTTACTAGCCTCTCCGCATGTGCTTCCGCGCCTGCGTGAGGCTTTTTTTAAAATTTATTTTAGAATTAAAAAAGATAATGGGTAGTTATGTTCCATAAAAATAGGATCTATTATCTTATTTTTCTGTTAATTTTAATTTTTTTTAAATGAAAAAGTGTGAATTTACCATATTATCCTCATTTAATTAATAATTTCAATTCTTAATGTTTGTATTAACCAAGGGCATTTTCTGATATTTTGAATGTTTCACCATTCTCTACCTTTTGCTTTATATATATAGGTTTATTATTATTAGTTTATCGCTGAGTAAAAATGATCCCACAAGACAACCAAGGTGGTTGGTGTGAGTGGTTCGGCACTCTCATTCCTTAAGAGAGGTCGGGGGTTCGATCCCTGCTCTTGTACGGAGTCACCACTTTGGCTAGCACTTTACCCCTTACGGGCCGACCCGGTGTGAGTAGAGATTAGTCTGGATTGTGGTTAAGGCTTAAAGGTGCCACCCATAGTTGGGGCCCATCCAGGACCACCTCGTGGCTCAGACCCAAAAAAAAAAAAAAAAAAAAAATGATCCCACAAGATCAAACCGAATTGAAAACCCGTAGCATCAAACAATGGACTAGACCAACGTTCAATTAATTGGACTTGCCCAGTCCAAACTAGCCCACCAAACAGGGCCTTTCAGTTGACCCACTGGTTAGACTCTACGGGCCTGAAATAAAGACACCCACAACAAAAATGAAATAGCATCCTACTTCGACTTCTAACTTCTCCGTCAGCTACCGTTGTGCTTCTGATAAACATCTAACTTCTCCAATTCCAGAAATGCCCCTCCTGAAACCTCATATTCACAAGCCATCTTCCTTTCCATGTGCTCCCTCCGACCCTGCTCGCAGAAAAAGCAATCACATACCTCAAACGCCATCTCCACAACCTCAGTTCTCTCTCTTCCTGTTTTACCCCTGAGGCAGCCTCCTATATACTCCTCAAGTCCCAATTAGAATGGTTGCTCTCTCTCTCCCTCTCAGATAATTTAATGCTCAAACTGTTGTTTTCATTTTGTCCTCGGCAGGCTCTGATGAAAAATGCTACAGATGCAATGAAGGAGTCTCGGTAATAATTCGGTTGCTAATGTTTGCTTTGATGTTCCATGACTTTTTCTATGGTATTAGATGTGTTGTAAAAGTACTGACTGGTTATTTCTTCCATGACAGCTAAATGCACTCCAATACAGAAGAATGGATTTTGAAGAGTTCTGTGCCGCTGCATTAAGTGTTCATCAGCTTGAGGCTCTTGATCATTGTGAACAACATGCTCGATGTGTATTGTATATGAACTTTTTGAGAGGGATGGAAACAGAGCAATTTTCATTGAAGAACTTGCTTCAGTAAGTTGAAATTTTAATGCTGCGTTTTGCAGTTTGATAATCATAGGTTGATTTCTGAGTATTCAATGTGTTATTGGACTTGATTTCTGAGTTTTATATTAATTTTATATTAGTTTTTTTTCACTCATTTGTGTCGTTTTCTTGAAGGGAGGAGTTGATTTCTGAGTTTTATTATATCAATACATTGACGGTTTGAAAACTTTAGGTGGCCTCTGTAGTTGAAAAAGCAAGTGACACAGGAAGAGAAAAATTGATAATTCAAGGCATTCACTGTCATGTTTTGTCTTTCAACTAATACCAATTATTTTAAACGTAGAAATCTTATTATCATGTTTTTGCTTCGATTCATTTTGCCTTCCTCAAATGGTTGATGTTTTCCCTCCAAAACAATTTACACAAATAGGAATACAAAATTGAAGACCTTTTCTCCAACCATCAGACCATATAGAGATTGAAAATTCCACCGAAATTGATTGATCTGGAAAACGCGAATCTCGATTTGATAGTTTTGATGGGGGAAGTGACGAATTTCAATTTGGGGGATGTCTTGATGTTGTTGGGAGAAGCAGAGCACAGAAACAGACACATACACAGAGGGATGGAGAGAGAGAGAGAGAGAGAGAGATGGAAGATGCAAATGGGGAAGGAGGGAGGAGGGGCATTAGGAGAGAGTGTCGACATATTTTGACGAAAGCTCGAGTGCGCGAGAGAGGCAAAGGCTTCAACTTCCTTCATCGAAAAAAAAAAAAAAAAAAGGCTTCAACTTCGACCTTTTGCTTCACAATGAGCGCGAGGGTGTCGACACTCGGTGCTCATTTTTGGATTTTAATAATTAAGATTGCGTATATAACCCAAAAAAAAAAAAAAAAAAAAAAACTTTTTGTGCTTTTATTATGATTCTATTATATATAGTAAACACAGATATATAGCCCATGAATTGAGGCAGCGAGGTGGGTGGTGGGGTTTTTGTTTTTGCCCATGAATTGAATAATGCACAGAATTAAAAGGGAATATGCAGAAGGAACATATATTATTTACTAGCTAATTATGTGGCAACACTAAAATAATTATAATGTCGGCGAATTGACTGTTTCCATGCAGCAAAAGCTAACTTCATTTAGCAAAAGCATCCATCCAGATTGTTGGGCATGAGGGATTTGGTACATCTCTCTCTCTCTCTCTCTCCGACCCAAACCCCCCCCTCCCTGAACCACATCATCATATCACACCCCCTCCCTTACCCACGACCCAAAGTCTCAGCCACCTTCATTTCTTGGCACCCATATTCGCTTACATTCAATGTATCTGCACCCTTTCTTCTTGCTAGTATTTGAAAATTCATGCATCAAACTTTTGCCAATATTTTTAGTTTTTTTAACATTGATTCAGTTCAAGACAAGTGAACTGGGAGTTTAGATATTTGCAAATAGGGGTGGGATTGGTAAAGCAATGTTTACATCAGCAAAGCAGCCAATATATAAAAAGACCATTCAGGCAGCACCTACCTTTCTTTTTTAGTCATTTGACCGTCTGTTGTCAACGCTTTTATCGGTCCTTTGTTTTTCTTTTTCTTTGCCAAAATTTTAGCCCTAGACCAATAGTAAATTTGGAGAATTTAAAATTTAAATATCCAAAAATAGATTTTTTACACATCATTTTCTCTATTTCCCGACTTCTCTCTATTCTCTCTCCGCGACGCTGAACTTTGACCGGCGATTGTTTCGCCGTCCAGCGACCGTTTCAAGCAAGATTGGTCCCAAAAATTTCGTATTGACATCCTCTACCTAACCCAGGCCATTTCCCAGCTCGAAAACCCAAGAATTGGTGGCTGAAACGACTGGAAGTGTTGGTGGCTTAGGATCATTTTCCGGCGTTTCCGGCCACCATTTCCGTCGATCGAGGTATGAAATTTCATCTACTCTTCGTGTTCTATCTGTTTATGTGTATGGTTATGATCCATTTTGGACTTTTGAAAGTTAATCAAAACACCCATATTGGGCCGACAGTTACAACTTACAACCCCTGATAAAAATTATAGTTACAAGTTACAACCCATGATAAAAATACATATAAAGATAATAAATATCATTCCAAAACATCTGTATCATCCATCCAAAAAGCCTTAACAAAGCAACATGCATCCATTTATCCAAAAATACACTTGTATTAGTTAAAAATCACTCACCAAACAGATAATTTCAGTAAAAATAGAAATAAATTGTTTGTTTACCTTCGAAACCATTCAAAGCTTAACAAACAAACAAACATGACCAAAATCATAAAACTCATCAAACCTAGCAGCATGGGTACCATAAAACTCAACTCAACCAAAGTTTAGGCTTTTTATCCCAAAGAAATGGAGTCAGGTACCAGTTATATAATTTTAGAATAAAAGTAGAACAAGTTCTGCACCAAAGTCATGGTTAGGTTTAGAAATCAAACCATAAAAGAAATTAATCGAATTAAAATCAAGGGAAATTTCTTCATAAAGAGAAGACAATAAACTCATACCCTAAACCCTATTTTCATAACATGGATATCAAGAACAACAAATTTTAATAAGACAAAAAGAACAAACAGAGAGAGGACTTATCAAAGAGAGAATGAGAGAGAAAAGGACATGGATGGAGTCGAAGATTCTGACCAAGCTTTCAACTTCATGGAGCTAAAACTGCCCCAGTTTCATCCGAGATCGGCGGCCAGAGAGATGGAGAGCGGCGAAAAAAAAAAAGAACTGAGATGGAGGCTGGCAGCGAGTTAAAGTGCAAAAGGGAATTTGTTGCAGGAGAAATAGAAAGGTGCAGCTGCATATTGGAGGGAATGAATAAAAATTGAAAAATAAGTCTGCAACAGCCCAAAAAGGAAGAAAGAAAGCGGAGGTCATGTGCACGCACAAAGAAACATCATCTTGGAGGAGAGATAAAATTGAGGGCGGTATCTCTGAGGTTGTGAGATATGAGGGTGGCATCTCTGGCGACCTGAACCAGACCACAAAGGTGGACGTCGTTTTGCTGCGGTTGTGGTGCTTGCGCAGAGCTTTCTGCGCTTGCATGAGGCGTCGTGGGTATGCTCTAGGTGCTTAAAGTGGAGGCGCAGGTGGGTTGTCCAAAGACGTGACTGCTCGGTGAGCGTCTACGAGGCTCAGGACGAAAGAGACAGCTCGATGAGCAGTGACGAGGCTCACCGAGGAAAAAGACCATCGTTGACGAGTGAGAGAGATAGAGGCGCCATCGGTTGCTGCAAGATAGCTCGATGAAGGAGAGGAACCGCATTGAAGACAGAGACATAAAAATAATATGGGCTCAATCTGATTTTAACATAGAGAGAGAGAGAGAGAGAGAGAGAGAGAGAGAGAGAACACTTATGAGAGGAGTACCAAGAGGACCATACAAGATAAACACTTTTGGAAAAGAAACGTGAGTCAATTAAAAATATTAAATAATAAGGCAAATGAGAGTTTAGCTTACAAATCCATGAACACTTGCTTCTCCTTCTATACCAAGAGGACCATACAAGACAAATACCTTTTATGGGTTACAACACCTGATTGGAATTATTAAAGATGAGGGAAAAGATCTGGCTTGTAGAGGGCAATGCGATATCGAGTTCCTTCAATTGGGTATTCCTCCTCCCAGAAATAGAGCACGTCCCCAGCTGCAATCCCTCTGTCATTGACAAACACTCTCCATCCTCTAGACTGGAAAACTGGCTTTTCGTATCTGCCCCTTTTTCTGCTGGATAATTTGAACTCGTAAACCTTGTGCTTCTGGTTGTCGAAAACTCTGATTGAGACATCACGATCTGGATCGGCACGAGGTAGCATCGCAAGCATGGCGCTGGTCACCACAAGTCTTTCAACATCGCTGGCCTTTAACACTTTCTCAAAACGATCAACAAGCTCCATGGAACTCTCTCTCTCTCTCTCTCTCTCTCTGTGAGAAAATGATAACCAAAAAGCTTGCAACTTTGATCGCTATATGCCCTGCCCTGCTCTGCTAAGTGAGGTTGGTTTATATAGTTTTGAAGCATATTGGCCTTTAGTGCAGCGATGTTGACAGTAAGTAGTAAGTACCCTACCCATCCAAGATAAAGGCAGAGAAAAACGTATGTTAAAAGGAAAAATCAGGTCTGAAAACAAAACTCAGCCTCCTTCTAAAAAACAAAAAGCAATATAGCTCTGCTCTGCTAGGTTGTAGGTTGTATAGTGCCAAGAATATTTATATTCAATATTTGTACAGAAGAGAGAGAAAGAGTCAAAACATTTGTTTTGAGGGTTTTCTAGTGTCAGTGTGGATTCCATCTCTAGTTTTGTTCAAATGGGAGCATTTTTGCTCACCACTTTAATCATAGGTGTACCTTCACCACCATCCTCAAATGCTTGACACGTGTCCATAGACATAACCATAGTTAACTTTTGCTTTATATTTATGGAATCATGATTATACCTATGGACACGTGTCAAGCATTGAGGATAGTGGTGAGGATACACCTATGATTAAAGTGGTGAGCAAAAATGCACCGCTTTCCTCATCATGCCTTTTGTTTTTTCATTTTAACCAGTAGTAATTATTTTGATATGAAAACCTTCCTTTTTATCTTTTTGGCTTGAATCCTTCAAACTCTTGCTTTACAAATTGACTTTCTATCAAGCCTACTTTTGTTTCGATGTGTTACTTTCTATCAAGCCTGCTTTTTAGTGCGGATAATTCCATCTCTAGTTTTGTTCCTTATCACTCCTTCTTTTTTCTTTTTCTTTTTTAAAATTAATTTTAACTAGCAGGAATTATTTTGATATAAGTTTAAATGTAGAAATATTATTATGATGAGAAATATAGCATTAATAAGATCTGAAGGAGATGTTTAAAATGAGTCTAATATCAGACATATTTTACAACATATACTATTTACTAGTGAATTAATTAGGGTTCATTAATGTATTAAATTTTAACTGTCTGTTGTTAATGCCATTTTCAAAAGAGAGAAAAATGGTGACCATAGTGATTGGTCATGTACAGAAGAAACAACGGGCCCACACGTACCCTCACCCATGCCATACATGCAACTTTGCAACTTTGCAACTAAAGTTGTTGTCAATGGTCTGCGTTAACTAACTAATTCAAATTTATGATGACAAAGATTCCAATACTCCGTAATGATTCAAACATATCATCTTCGAAGAGTCCAAGTTCGCAATAAAAAGGGAGAGGCCAAGACTGGAGTGTGCACTTTTGCTGTCTCCTTGGCCTGATCAATGGCAGAATCCACCTCCTTTTCTACATCCTCAACCTGTAATCATCAATCACATGTAAATGATATGTATGCTAAAAAAAGTCTCCAATTTTTTGTTTCTGTTTTTTTGTTTTTTGCTGACCATTGTAGTAACGCCGACCATTGATAACTAGTTTAGTTTCAATGCCTTCTTTCTTTTCATTTTAACTTTTTTTTCATTTCTTTTCATTTGTTTTTTTATACAAGCATTGTTTTCATTTTATTTATTTATAATAAGTAAGACAATAAAATATACTATTTACTAGTGAATTAATATGCACACCAAAGTAAATTTAATCACTATTTGAATGGGGTTGAGTAATGAATTTGCGTGAAAATTAAAGTAGATGTTCTCATCATCTTCACAAAGTCACTGACTTTGTCAACAGGTTGTAAATATTCCCATGTTATTCACAAATGAGTAACACCACAGTAACTACCCATCCAAGATAAATTTTACAAGAAAAAGACAACCATATGTTAAAAGGAAATTGCATGGCTCCTGATACATCTTTGGGTGCTGGGTGAGTGGAGAGCTTCAGTTTTATAGTCAAACATACCATTTATAGTCGAGATTAGACTAGGCTTGTCTGGGCTTGTCTCATGTCATGTGCACAGGTAGCGACCTAGTGGCGTTGAAGAGCCAACGGCAAATACAAAAAATGAAAGCCAACCACAGAGAGAGAGAGAGAGAGAGAGAGAGAGAGAGAGAGAGAGAGTGCGTGAGTGAATGAGATAGAGTTAAGGTAAGTTTGATTTACTGGATGATTTTAATCAACACAAAACACAATCTCAATTCCCAATCACAAGGACAATTAATGCTTCCTTCAATTGCCCTAATTATTACTTAGAAATGTGAACCTTTGACAATAAGGCAGAAATACAATACGCTTTCAGGGGGGACGCTACAGAACGGCCAATTTGGATACTCCTTCTAGATGGTACAACAATGCATCCAAGAATTAACAAGATACATATACTCTTTTTTCTTTTAAATAAGATCAAAGATAAATTTTAAAAAACACTAAAAGAAAAGAAAGAAAGAGGGTGCAGCCGATGGTATTACATCTGTTTTGTGATGCCAAAAGATGTTTTTATGGACCAACTTGATCTTGTAGTATTATTAGTTATTACTGATATAATTTTATGTTCGAATTCTCCTCCTTGACATTTAAAAAGAAAAATGCTTCATGGACAGTTAAGGTTTTGCAATTTTTTTTTGGAGGAATATTGTTAGCCAATGGTCCAAGACTGGAGTGGCTCTCTTAAAAATTTAATGTTTTTTTTTTCGTTCATGTGTAGTTATTGTTTTTGAAGATGAAGATTTGAGTATAATTTTGTAAACCAAAATAGTACCTATATTTTTTTCCATGAGTTTTACAATGGACAAATGCATGTTAATATCAAACAAACAAAGCATGCATCCATCGCCTACAAATATGTACAAAATGCATGTCAAATATGGACTAAATGCATGTCAAATATGAACAAAATGCATGTCATTTGCAAAATTAGTATATCAAAATTCATATGAAATCATCCATTAATCTAACTAAAATCAACACCAATTAATCTAACTCAAAGTACATGTGATTTGGAGGTCATGAAATAAAAGTACATGTGATTATGAGTTTGGGGTATTTTTTGGTGAAATTTTTGGAGCACATATGAATTTTTAATGAATTTCTAAAATTGATCTAGTTAAAATTTGACACATGGCGTCTTGATAGTGGACCATATTAAAAAGGAATGCAAATTGAGAAGCACATGATTTTAACTACAAACATGTCGAGTCATTTTCTTCTTCGACTGGTGTCTGCAACTTAAGTGAAAAAAATTTCAAAATCTTCTAAAATCTATAATTTTGGTTGTGGAGGTCCAATTGACGAACAGTTTTCTCTTAATGATCGTGAGATCGAGCTCAATAATCTAAGGTAAATATTTAGGGTCTCCCACAGTAGCAACAAAACAGCCTCTTTGAGGCTTTTAATTGAATACTTGGTGGGCACAAGCAAAAGGGCAAATTGCTACATGTCCAACGCATTTTTCGGTGCCGCGGGGGGTGTTAGGATACACCTGCACCTCCTTGCGCCTCTATCGCTGGCGGCGGATATGTATCATAAGCTATGTTGCACGGACACGGACATGGGGACACGGAAACGCGACACGGCGACACGAAAAATCTCAAAAAACTAGGACACGGATACGGCTAGGACACGGCAATTAAAATAATAATAAATCCGAATATACTTACTAGTTATATATATTTTTAAAAATAATTGACCAATTACTCAATACTTTAATGTCACAAGTTATATACTATTTTTAAAAATAGTCCAGCCAAAATGATGTGCTCTGCTATGAAGGAACAAAGAAACAAAAAATCAAACAGCAGTTCATAATAAAACTGAGAAAAAAATTTAAAAAATAAATTAGAGCCTCACCTCCTTCACTAGCAGTTCGTAGAGAAGAAAATAAGAGATAGGGGGAGAGAAGGAGAAAATCACGAAGAAGAGATAGAGGGAGAGAAATAGAGAATAAGAGATAGAGATAGAGGGGGAGAGAGGCCAGCACACGAAGAATAGATTAGAACTTTAGAAGATGCGGCTTCTCTTCTCCTGCTGGCTGTAGAAAGACAGGTTTAGCCCACTTTTCAATTTACATTTTTAGCCCATTTAAAAAGATTGTTTCAAATATGTCCACATATGTTTCAATAATTATGTTTGGACCCACATTTTTATTTTAAAGTTTCAAATGGGTCCCTGCCGTGTCTTTGACTTCCATTGACCCGTGTCCAAAAGTGTTTTGACCGTGTCCAAAACGTGTCTTGACCGTGTCTTGACCGTTGACCCGTGTCCAAGCCGTGTCCGGGGCGTGTCCGCGTGTCCGCGTGTCCGACACTCCGACACTTCGGCCTGATGGAGTGTCCGTGCTACATAGATCATAAGTCTGAATACATGTGCTTTCGGTTGCTAATTCAGGGTTAGTCATTGTTTGGGTTGTGCATGATTCTCTCCAGATCAATTCAACATGTTGTTATGTTTGGTCACTGGAGAAGTTTTATCCATATTATTCATCACATAATTGCTTTGTACGTTTGTTTATCAATAATATACTATCGCTTATTTTCAAAAAAATACGTAATGGGCTATATTTGGAAATAGATAATAATATAGTAAATTGCTTTTCCCCCCAAATCTATGCAGCCTATGGTTGCCTTCTTTATAGCTCTGTCATCTGCATTTCCTAAGTTTTTTTTTTCCAAGCATATGCATTTCCTAAGTTTGGTGATGCATTTTATTATCATTAATTTATATTTTCTTAATTAGTATATGTATATGTGTGTGTGATTTCTTCTTAATATGTATTGTTTGTTAAAAACCCAAAATATTTTCCATCTTTTCTTTTTTTGAAGACCTTTCCAGGGGCGATAGTATATTAAACTCACATATACTATACGGATGCTATGAATTAGAAGAGTGTTGCTTCACCAGCTAGTTGCTCGCCAGCAGATGAATCAACCTTTTTAGTTTCTTCTTTCTACAAATTTGCTTTTGTTTTTTTTTCTCCCTCTTTTTCTAAGAAAAAGGCAAAATGATGACATGTAGTCTAAGGACTGCTTTTTGGTTCCTTGGTGAAACCTATGATCGAGACATTTATTTGAATCTCAACAAATCTGATAGATATCAAGCATGTTCACTTTTAAAAGACCTTTTTCCCTTCAACCTTTCTAATAAACTGTCTTGACGATTAGATAGGTAATCGAGAAACTCATCATGCAAGAAGTAAATCAAAGCAAAATAAATCTGGTAATAAAAGTTTGGATGACAACATGATTAGCCGAAACTACAAAGACTACTTGCTTACCTACTTGTTTTCAAATTTTATCGCTTCACTAAAAAATTCCCTATTGATCGAGCTAAGCCCATCACCATCACTTTTATTGTCATTAAAACCTTAAGAGCGTCTTAATTAGAATATGTGAGAAAGTTACGTAAATGAAAGACTAGCAAGCATGTATTTTTACATCTAAAATAGTCGGCACCGTACTGAGAGAAAGAGAGAGAGAACACCATATTTTACATATTAATCCACACAAAGAGGGAGCAATATACCACGATTGCTTTTGAAGAAGACGTTCTTCTTATGTAAATCACAATTTACAGGAATCTTTCATTGCAAATATAAGAAAAATTTATACACACATGTTAAATTATGATTGGCATGAAACATAAGTTTCTACGAGGCGAGCATTTTCTCGATTTTTGTTTCAACTTGAGCAAGAAAACATCTCTAATGGACCCAAGGGTTCTAAATGTCCAAGTCCAGCTACAGGGATTGAGCAAATTCCACAGCTGGTTTCAGCCCTGGAACCGAATCAAAGCGGGGCCTGAAATTGAAAGATCCACAAGAAAAAATAGATTTTTATTCATACTTTGACTCTCTTGTAATTTTCGTCTTCTCCGTTCTACTTCCCGCTGTACTTCTGATAAAGCTCCAACTTCCTCAATTCCGGAAATGCCCCTACTGAAACCTCATATTCACAAGCCATCTTCCTACCTTGTGCTCCCTCCGACACCCTGCTCGCAGAAAGAGCAATCACATACCTCAAACGCCATCCCCACAACCTCACTTCTCTTTCTTCCGGTTTTACCCCTGAGGCAGCCTCCTATTTACTCCTCAAGTCCCAATTCGACCAGCCCCTAACCCCAAAGTTCCTCAGCTGGGCTCGGAACCATGGTTTCTTCACCTTCCAATGCAAGTGACTCGCCCTCCACATCCTCACTCGCTTCAAGCTCTACAAGAGCGCCCAACCCCTCGCCGAGGACGTTGCCGTCAACACCATCGACGATAGGGGTAATTTGGTCTTTCAGTGCCTCAGTGACTCCCTGCATATCTGCAATTCGAGCTCGGCGGTTTTCGACTTGGTGGGGAAGTCTTACTCTCTATTGAATTTCATTGATGAGGCTCTGAATATTGTTAATTTAGCCGAAGTTCATGGATTTATGCCTGGTGTACTGTCATATAATGCAATTTTAGATGCAATAAGTTGGTCAAAAGAGTCTGTTCAATTTGCTAAGGAGGTGTTTTCTGATTAGCAATGGGGTATCCCCGAATGTGTATTACTTACAATATTTTGATTAGGGGTTTTAGCGGGGCGGGGAATTTGAAAATGGGGCTGTAGTTTTTTGGTGGAATGGAAAGAAATGGATGTTTCCGAATGTGGTTACTTATAATCAAGGTATTAAATATCGATAATATCCCCGATATTATCCCGATAATATCTGATTTTTGGGGGTCCGATATTTTAACAACTAACCATAGTGTTATCGTCAATATATCGATATTATCCCGATATTATCCCGATAATATCCCGATATTATCCCGATAATATCGAGAAGATATTTTCAACATTTTTATGAATGATTTGGGCAATATATCGAGATGGGTATGCCTCCTGATGAATTTACATACACAACATTGATCAATGCTTACTGTGTGGAAGTGGATTTAAATAAGGCTCTTCATTTGAATGATGAAATGATACAAAAATGATTCCTACCTGATGTTGTTACCTACAGTGTGCTCATTTATGGACTGTAACAAGCTCGAACGAGGGAGGCAAAGAGGCTTCTGCTCAACTTGTTCTATGAGGAGTCTGTCCCTGCTCAACTGCACCAATGGTGAATTTAAGAGTGTGGTTGCTCTAGTAAAGGGATAATGTATGAAGGGTTTGATGAAAGAAGCACACCTAGTTTTTGATTGAGAGGAAACACAAGCCTAACGAAGCAGTTTATGATGTTATTATTCATGGTCATTGTAAGGGTGGAAATGTTATCAAGGCATACAATCTGTACAAGGAAATGTTGCATTCTGGTTTTTTTTTTCCACATACTGTGGCTGGTTAAAGCACTTTTCACAGAGGAGATGAACAATGAATTGAGTCAAGTCATAGGGAACACACTGACAAACTGTCAGCTTTCTGATGCTGAACGTGCAAAACTACTCGTTGACATCAACCATAAAGAAGGAATATGGATGAAGTTTTTAATGTGCTTAGTGATATGGCCAAGGACGGCCTCCTTCCAAATAGTGGAGTAAGAGCTTCTGCAGGGGGATAACTAATGGCAAGCATTCTCTTATTAAAGGGAGCAAAAAATGATAGCAAAAGTTCAAGCTGATTACAATCTTTTTGGTTGACAGAGTAACTGATGAAGCCGAAGTGCATATTCACCGTGATTGTGATTATTGTCCGATAAAATACTTCAGTGCTATGGTGGCTTGTGCAGATAAGCCTTATTACTCCATGCCCATGTTTTCTTACAATCCAGCCAACCTTTTTATGAAGATTCTTCATTTATCATGCAGTTACTTTCTTACAAGTTCAGGTAATGTGTGTGTGTGTGTGTATGGATAAGGTTTTTTTTCATCATGGAAGAGAAATGGAAATACATTGGCCGTACAGATTGTTGTTTTTGTATACTATGTGTACTCATGACTCATTATTGGACTTTTCAGTTTCAGTTAACAGATAATTGCAGTTTAATCTATTCTCTGCTACTTAGTCGTTCTTCAGAAGATAAAATAAGTTTCATACCAAAGCACAAGCAAACAAGGACCTGAAGAAGCATTAGCTCCTGTCTTCCTTGTAGTGTAACTGCAAATAATGTTTCTCTGCACTGCCATCTTCGCTTGCCGGTGTTGCTGGAAGTTGACATCTTGTGTTGCCTTAAATGTATCTTGAGAAGCCAAGGATGTGGATCTCAAGCTGCATCTGATGAGATTTGAAGAATAATATACTGTCCTAAATATTGATTTATGGCGATTAAATCTTCAGATTTTACAGATGTATATATCTCTGATGATCTGCTGTATTTTGACAGCACAGTATACAAAATTGTAACCTGATATTGTAAGTGTAATTGGGCAAAATTATTTGTGCAGCTATTGAGTTTGTTTTATGAATAAGGTTTGAAAGAAACATCATGCATGGCATTTGATATGGTACTATGCCTCCCTGAAAATCGGATCGGCAGCTACATATATAACATGCCTGTTATGTGATCAATCTTGTGAATGCTAGAATTTCTCGTATCCCAATTTGATTGAATAGACCTCTGAAGTCTTAACCTATTGACCAAACTAAGTCTAGGATCGACGCTGGATTGGTTACCTTGCAGAACTTGTGTATCCTCACCAGAACTTCCAGGAACCTCAAATCTATGGAATTTTCCATCAATCCAGCGCCATACAGTCATCTGCCCTCTGTAGCTGTGTTTCACGACCAAGTATTAACATTTACTTAGGATCTATGGCACCTCACTGATGGAGAGTAGTTTACTTCTTGCTTAAGCGTATCTTCCGTTGGCATCATAACTGCTATGCTACTCATATTGTCTCTTACCAGCATGGTCATTTTGCTTCTTCTCTCAATTAATAATAGGTTTATGATCTCAATCACATTTACAAGCAAACCACTTTAACATGGTAGATGACAGATACAGAATACTTGTAATATACTGACATCTGCCATAAGGTAGTTGACAGAGGAAGGTAAATATAAGGACAATTGTAAATGTAATGACTCATGAGATTTGTTTGGTAATAAACTTTGGGTATGAAAGAGAAAAAGTGAGATTAAATCAACATAAAGATATTATTTGTGGGATTTCTGTTCACTTTCTTTAATTTTCTCAGTAACCAAACATATAATAACTAACAAATACATACGATTCAGGTTACTGTTTTTGCCCATTTACAAAATCTTCTTCTTCATAGCCTATTTATTCGTAGTTGCTGCATCGATGAGGCTTTTATTTATTTAAATTTTTTGAATTTTTGAATTTTTTGATTAGTGAGGAGATGGGAGATCAAATTGCTACCCCTTTTAACATTGGAAATGAGCAGTTACCACATTGGTGGTCTCCCCCTTCTCCCCTGCTTGACACTCAGGTTCGAAAGGGGTTTCTTTCCTCTCCCAAAGTAACTAAAAAAAACATTTATCTAAATCATCTCGATTGGGCTGTTTTTGGTGGCTTTCTATCTTGAGATCTGTTGGGTTGAGAACATGATTGAAAAAGTATAGGCTAGGACACGTGTGGAGGACTAGACTAGGTTAGCTTATAGATGACTAGATTTCGTGTGAAATCAAAGAAGAACATGGATATTGTCTTCGCACTTGGATGGATGAATTATTCATAAAAAATTGATATCTTAAAGTTATCCCCACCAACTCATCCCCCAACTTAAGAGACAACATCCATATTTTCTCTTGATTGCATACTTTCTCTTGGATGGATATTTAGCTGTAAACCAAGCTAGCCTAGTCTAGCTAATCCAAGGGCTGATTTCTACTGTAGTGCTGAGTTTCATTTTTTCGATGTAAACTCTAACCATCAAGCTTGCTACTATAGTGTTGATGTTAGTGTGACGTTATGCTCCACGTGTCAACAGTAAAAAAAATTTGAAAATCAGTCGTTGATGTCAGCGTGACATCAGCACTGACCCACCAGCCCACATAGCCCAATGGCTACAAACCACGTTGCTTTTCATGGAGCCTCTGATAAAAAAATCTTGCCAAATCCAACGGCTGTCCAATTTTTGACTAAAAAATTGAAACAAATATAAAAAAAATTCTAGAATTTTTTTCTATAAATACCTACCAATATTATTCACTTTTCACACCAAATCTTCATACAAATTCATCTCCTTCTAATATTTTTAACTTTCCACACCAAATTTTCTACCACAAAATTCCATTTGTGCAAAATACAAATGGCCTATTCCATCGAAGCTGGAGGGTCATGGACAAACGTTCGAAGAGGTCAAAATCTTGGTGATAAGGTAAAAAAAAAAAAATTGTCGTTTTATTCAATTTAATGTCATATATATATTTCTTGCATTTCCAATTTCATTTTTTTTAATAGATTATTCAAGGCAAAACAAAAAAGAGGAAAACCATTACACATGGCTACTCAAGTGAACAATGCCCATAGTCGGTTCTAGTGGTGCGTTCCGTGTCGGAAATAATGGCACTATTACGTCCTCCAAAGGAAAATACTCCCCCACATCGTGATCCGGTGGAACCGCCTCCGCCAATGATTGAGTCGTCCTTGTACTCGATTATGTCGGACTATGAAGACCGGGAGTATTTCAATTGTATGATGAGTGAGTTGGTATTTCAATTGTATGATGAGTCAGATATGAATTTTATAATAAATATGGACACGTGGCAACCGAAAATCTTATCCGAAAATTTAATTTGAAAATTTTATCCGAAAATATTATCTGAATTTTTAGGTGAGAATTTTATAATAAATATTGACATGTGGCAACCGAAAATCTTATCCGAAAAACTTATCAAAATTAATGGTTTAAGTATAAAAAATAGAAAATAAATTAAAATGAATAGTAATTGCCATTGCCCTTACCTTTTGGGTGAAACTTAAAAAGGTAAGGATGCCACTCTTCACGTGAATAGTGACAAAGCTTGCCTTGCCTTTGCCCTTGCCCTTTGGGGGTGGAGGTGCTCTTAGAGTTGCTTATTAGCATGACATGAGAATAAAAATAAAAATAAGCCTTAGTTGCTAAGTTTCATTTTTTCCATGTAACTTGCTCTTGTCCCTATAATTCTATTTTAGAGTTGCTTAGGAATAAAATAAAATAAAAGCCTTAGTTATACTGGATAACTAAGGCTTATTTTTATGTATTTAGCCTTTAAGCTATAACTAAGGCTTATTTTTATGTATTTAGCCTTTAAGCACTTTGGTGGGATAAGATTAGTTGCTCTACAAGTTTTTTTTTTTATTTTAAAGGCTTTTGAGCAGTGGTAGATCTAGGATTCTATGGACAAGGGGTCACAGTGTAAAAATTCCGAAATTTTTATACGAAGAAAATAATACTAAAAAAATATAAAGATAGAACTTCCATTCATAATTCATAAAAAAATCAATAATATAAGTTACAATTGTCCACGATGAGTTTTTATCTTTTGAAAACATTGCATTATAGTTTCGTTATCAATATAAGTAAAAACATCCCTCTCAATGTAAACAATATCTCATCTACTTCAATTGGTCTTGCACTTGAACTACCCGGATTAGACGGAGAAGGACTACCCGTAGATAATTTTCTTTTAAAGAATCGTTCTATAAATTTAAACATTAATTAATTCAATTAATCATTAAGTTTTATCCAAATTATCATATGAATATGAAAATGTCAATAACCCACTACCAATAATCATTCAACCCCTCTTATCCCAGCGTGCATCCGCCTCTACTTTTGAGCGTAATCTTGTACTTGTAATTATGGTCACAAGAATTTATATTTTTTCTTGTTCAATACTTCAATTAGACTTTGCTTCTTGTCACCAAGAATATGGTGATGATGAGTAAAGGTCGTTCCCAAGGGCGGAACCAGGAATTTTTCAACGGGTGGGCTAGCTAAAGTTATTAGCTTAAAATTTAATGATTATTTTTTTGGTACTTACAATTTCTGTAGTCATTCTAGAAATTAAAGTAAACATTAAATAATATAAACCACACTAGTTCATATCTCCATAGAATAATTTTCAATAAGTTTTAACATAAACCAAATAGGGTTTAACATCATAGTGGATTGAACATCTAAGGCTTTTTACCTAGATTGACCTTAGGTTCTTTCATGCATTCATATCATACATGAAAAATTGTGTTATGTAAAAATATTGACTAAGTATGAAAAATGGGTTTTTGGAATAATCATTTTCTCAAGATAATTTTTGGCGGCTTTTATTCCTCACACATCAAATAAGAAAACTTGATTTTATGGGATTTTAGTATGAAGTATATATTGACTTAATGAGCCATCATTTTTAGCCTAAATCGTATTTTGCACTAAAACCGATTTTTCATAATTTGATTTGGTGGGAATTTGATTTTCTAGTATTTTTATTTGAATCCAAATGGGGGGTACTTCCTTATTTACATTGTAAACTTAAGTAAATGGAGTAATATAAAAATAAATAAAAGTAAAATGACAAATAAGGTAAATGTTGAAAATGGAAATAAGGTAATCTATACACCGCCACTGACTAGGCTAATATTGAAAATAAGTTAAATATATAGGTTTATATTTTTTTTCTTAAAAAACCACACTGGGCTACAGCCCACTGTAGCCCTTAGTGTGGTTCCGCCACTGGTCGTTCCTTTTTTATTTATTTATGAAAAGTAAAGGTTGTTCTTTTTGTCCATATCCGATTCATTAGGGTAGAAGCCCATGAAGACCCTAATCCTTGGGAAAATTTAAAAAAAAAAGTATATGCCTTTGAGCATAGTTAGTAAAATATAGAAACAGAAAAAGTATGAATAAAATATGTATGTTAAAATACAAATGAAAAGTTTTATAACTATATAATATTTTAATATAATTTATTTAAAATTTGTAATATATATTATTTTTATTCAATATTATGTGAAAAATATGTATAATATGTGAATTTTTTCTATACGTATATTATTAAATTTTTTAAAACAATACATATATTAAACATGGAAAAATACATGCATAAAAGGGAACAAGCTCTTGGGTTGAGGCAGCGAGGTCGGTGGTGGGGTTTTTGTTTTTGCCCATGAATGGAACAAGTTCTGAAACCAGAATTGGTAGACTGCGCAGAATTAAAAGGGAATATGCAGAAGGAATTGCATTATAATTCATTGACTGGTCCAAAGGATGACCTAGAGGACTTGAATCCAAGTTAAGTTGATTCTTCTGTTGCATTAATTCCAAGTTAAGTTGAAAAGGGAATGGAGATAGAAAGGGCGGCGGGCTCCGCATGTTAGAATGAATTGAAGCAAAGGGATATGTTAGAGTGGCGGGCTCCGCATATTGAAACTGAGAGAGAACGAGTGTGCTAATCTTTACATGCCAAATCCAGAAGAGGGAGAAATTGAGAAATCACAAAAGAAATCTTATTATTTTGATATAAGTTTAAACATAGAAATCTTATTATTATGAGAAATGTTCCATTAATAAGATCTTTAAAATGAGCCTAATATGGAACATATATTATTTACTAGTTAATTATGTGGCAACACTAAAATAATTATAATCATGTAATGATTGGAAGCTTCTTCTACACACGTGCATGCATGCATGCTCACTCACGTGACCTTGTTATAATGATTGGAAGTTTTTCTCCATTAATGAAAATCTTTTTTTTTCTTTTTATAAAAAACATTTCCTATTAAAAAAGATGATAGTATACTATACTCACACATTACACATTTTCTTAAAACACTACGCCTTTCCTATTTCCTATTAATGACAACCTTTCTTTAAAAGGGTGCATTTTTGCTTACCACTTTAATTATAGGTGTACTCTCACCACCATCCTCAATACTTGCTTGACACGTGTCTATAGACATAACAATAGTTAACTTCTGCTTTGTATTTATAGAATCATGATTATACCTATGGACACGTGTCAAGCATTGAGGATGGTGATGAAAGTACACCTATAGTTAAAGTGGTGAGCAAAAATACTTCCTTCCTTAAAACACTACACCTTTCCTATTTCCTATTAATGACAACCTTTCCTTAAAACACTACACCTTTCCTAGTAATGACGACCTTTTTATCGCTGCACGACGACGGGTCACACTAGCACTAAATTATACTAGAATAATGGGACCGCATATATCTGATTCCAAAACACAGTCCCTATAGGGACTATTATTTTTTGTAAGCACGCAAACCGTAAGAAAAGATGAACACCCAAGGTATAAAAACCAACCAAACAGATGGCGACTTACATGAAAACAAAGCACGCTATTGTACTAACCTCAATAAAATAATATTTAAAAGTAAATAGAATATAAAATTCATCGTTAGATACAAACATTCAAAAACTTGTAATAACTTTGTTAACTATCTAATCTAGAGAAATGATATTTAAAAGGGCTTTTAGATATGGGTCCAATTTCAGCAATACAGTTTGATTGCAAGACAGTAATTGTTACCTATTATTTCCAGTCCTAATGCCCAGTCGTGCAGCCACCTAAGCAAATAGTGTGCCCACCAATTTTAATGTATTTATAACTCCTGCCATTATATACAAACCGAAAGTAAAGGAGGTAGATTCAAATTGCATATCTAACAGCCCCCAAATCGAAGAAATCCCAAAAGTCATGCTCTGTCTTTGCCAATTTTCACTGATTTTTTGGTTCCTTAATAGGAAGATTTTTGGGTTCCTACTTATGATTCACTATTACATATGGAATAACCCGAATTTTTTGGATTATCATCAGTTGTGGCGTCAATTGAAGTTCATGTATCCCAGATAAATTCTCTCATTCGGCATACGTTCATACTTTTCTGTTACAGTTTGTTCTTGATGCTTTCTGAGAGTCTGTTTGTTGTTGCTTTCCTCAATCATTGGTGAATGGTTTTGCTGCAAATTTTTTCTAGCATATCCAACTCTATTTGTTGGCTTATGAATCTCTAATAGACAAATATCATAACTGGGTTTTCCTCAACTAGAACCTATTGTATAGGTAATCTCTAAAACTGTACCTATGTTATAGGTATGTTGCAGAACATGAACATCATATCCCACGAAATATATTAGAGAGAGAAACAGAGAGCAGATGAAAATGGGGAAGTTAATGTTAATGGTGGTGTTGTTACTGATTTGTGTTATGATTTTGGGTGGTGCCAGTGGCCAAAGTGCGAGCAACGTCAGGGTCACGTCCCATAGCTACAACCCAGGGCAGATAAATTGGGATTTGAATGCAGCAGGGGTTTATTGCTCCACTATATCCAACTTTATTTGCTGGCTTATGAATCTCTAATAGACAAATATCATAATTTGGGTTTTCTCAACTAGAATATGTTGTATAGGTAATCTCTGAAACTGTACCTATGCTATAGTTTTTCTACCATAATCTGTCAATGGTAAGAACTATCACTTTGTGACTTGATATGGCACTTCACGTAGAACCTAACCGACAGGTAACCTCTTGAGTGTGTACCTATGGCACAGGTAACCGTTTGGCATATACCTGTGATATATGTACAGTGTCGGCGATTACCTATACAATAGGAGCTTACCTATATGATGGGTGCTATAGGTACATAATTGATTGTGGAAGATATGATATTTTTGCAATTTTTTCTGTTCTTGCCGTCTGAGGATTGTTTAACGTGATTTGTGCGATTTTTCTGTTTTTAAGGTTACCTTATTTATATCTTAGGACAAAATTGGAAGCACAACATAAATTAAAAAATAAAGAAAATAAAATATAAACCTCAGAAATTAAAAAAAGGTAAGTAATCCTACGTGGCACAAAAGTCAGAGTACTTGAATTACTAACAACAAGGGTGTGGATTGCACCCAAATTCTATCATAAGAATTGGACTTATACCGAATTAATTATATTTAAAAAAATTACATTGAAAACAATACATGCTGAAATAAACCAAGCTATTTAGTACGGTAAAACTTCTGACTCTAACTTAGAAGCTAGCACTTTTCTTTGTAGTTTAAGCCTCTACGTCAATCTGTCAAGAGTTAAGACATGAATTTAAAGAGTTAAGACATACAACCAATGAACACGTCAGCCTTGTCCAACACCAATGAAGTCTCATATCATTCACATTCATTACCAAATACAAGTGCCCACTTCTTCTTAATTAGGTTATGATTGAATTCAGACTTGTAGAGATCAACTGGTTAATTTACAATTTCCAATATTCCATAGTGATTCTATTTTGGTTGAAACAGAAAACTCAAGTGGGACTTTAGAGGGAATTCAAGGAGGTTACTAGGGTTCCTTAATATTTTTAAAAATTAGGGTCAAGTGATGAATTCTTGACCTGCAAAGAGATTGAAGGATTTGATTTCAGATTTCGGTTTTTAAAAACTGAGGTTTGCAGAACCTGTAGTTTAGTATGTATTGGCTAATATGCCACGACGTCTTAAGAATATAGATCAAAACATTGATATCTCAATCTCAATAAAAGTTGCCTTGAAGGAAATATAAGAGAGAGAGAGAGAGAGAGAGAGAGAGAGAGAGAGTTGAGCCTTGAAGGCAACAAAGCAAAGGCTGACCCCAGTCAATAAAGCATACAAGTTAGTCCAACCTACAAAGAAAATGGATATGCATGCACACACCGCTAGACAAAGCAAGCCTAAAAGAAAAGCCTACAACAAACGAGTTTTGACTTCAGCGCAGGGCTAATGTTTTATTATTTAGGAGTATTTGCTAATTAGCAGGATGGGTCCATGCCAAGGGTTTATGCTTTTTTTTTTAAAAAAAAAAAAAATTGGAAAGAAAAGGGTTTATGCTTTGAAGGCTGGAACTGATGAAGATAATGATGATGATCCCAATAGAAATAACGTGAACCATTAAAAGTAGAAATAGGGGATATAGCAGAATGAAAAAGAAACGCCATTTGATCAATTAAAAATAATACTTGAGGGAACATGAGCTCACAAATCCATTAACTTTTGTTGCCTCCCTCCCGCGCAAGAAAAAATGCCATTTGACCGTATTTCAAACTCAGGTTTAAAAGCAAAATAGAAAGGTTCCTATTTCAAACATTACTTTAACAATTTCACAATTTATGTAAAAAGGCATATTAATTAATTAATATTCTTTGGTGAATCTCAATAAAAATTTCACAATTTATGCTTTGTTTAATTATTATGCTTTGTTTAATTATTATGTTCTTTGGTGAATCTCAATAGAATCATTAGTTGCATGGGAATATAAAAATAAAATATTAATAAAATAAAAAGGAGGTTTTTTGTGTTTTCACATAGCCCCTAATGTCCTAGAAATTACACAAAAACACCCCCTCAGATTTCAAAATGATTTCACATAACTTCAAAATCCAAAAAAAAAACCCTAAAATTAGATGTAACAATACTTATGGATATACTAAAATACCCACTTATGGATATACTAAAATACCCTTCATGGTGGTTTCCTCCATGGCCTCCATGGCCTCCATATCTCCTCCATCTCCTATACTCCTTGAATCCTCAATCTGATGAGTCCCAAACCATTTAATGATTTCAATACACTCCCAACTTCAGAGAAAAAGAAAAATAAGGTCTTTCCCAAGTTCAGAGAAAAAGAAAAAGAAGGGCTTTCCAAAGTTAAGATTAAGAATACACTCCTATCCTCAAAACCTGTGATCTCAATCTGTAGAGGTTAGGATCCCCATCCATGGTGTACTCGAATTTCTTCTCAGTAACTTGGTGACTAATGCCTAATAAACACTTAGCGCAAGTGGTTGTGGAAAATAATAAATCAACCCCACCCAAGGTGCAAGGAGACTGTACGAGCTGAGAATTTTCTTTTCAAAACTGCAAAAGATTTTAGAAGATGGAAAAGAGATTGAGGAGACAAAGTCTTTTTTTTTTTCTTGGTGGAAGAGTAAGATGAGTTTGATGAATAACTTTTGCAGGTTCTCAATTTGCCGTCCGTGAATAACTTATGTAGTTCTAAGTAGTTCTGATTTGAAAACCCTAGCTGGCTACCCCTCCTCCAGGTCAAATTTCACTCTTCTGTTTGGTAGCTAGTGCGTTGCGAATAGCTAATTAAGTTTCTGGATATCATTAGTGATAATTATCAAGAATACATACATACATGCATACATACAGACAGACAGACAGACAGACATACTTTGGCTAATTCAGTTTCTGAAGATGGAGAAGAGATGGAGGAGACAGAGAAAATAAAAAAAGATGAAAACCATCAATCTCGTTATAAGTTACAAGATTAACTGATTACAACACTTGATTGGAATTAATTATTAGTGACTGTAACAGGGAAAAGACCTGCCTTGTAGAGCGCAATTCGATATTGCGTTTGATGAGCAGGCTCTTCCTCCGCCCAGAAATAGAGCACATCTCCAGCTGCAATGCCTCTATCACGAACAAAAACTCCCCATTCTCGGGATTGCAAAACTGCTTTTTGATATCTTCCGTTCTTACGGATGGATATCTTGAACTCATAGGTCTTGAGTTTTTGGTTGTCAAAAACTCTGATAGGGGTATCGCGATCAGGATCCACCGGCGGCAGTATTTCAAGCATTGCGGTTGTGACCACAAGTCTTTCCAGATCGCTTGCGTTTAACACTTTCTCAAACCTACCATTCTCCATATCTACTATCTCTGTGTGTTTGTGTGTCTATCTGCTTCATAATCTGCCTATAAATAGGCCAGGAACTGCACTTCACACTTTGTTGCCACTCAAATCCAAGTGATGATTTGCAAATCTCCGTCCGAGTCACTGGTGTCTTTTATAATCCAAAGTGGGGTGGGGTCTTTGTTTGTAAAATTCATCTAAAGTTCACTTACTTTAACAGGCGTTTTGTTTTGTTTTTTTTTCATTTTAACTAGTTCTAATTATTTTGACAATGTTTTACCATTCTCGTTAAACATCTTGAAAATGATATTATGGCTAGTTTGTTAAGCAATTACTAGTCCGTAAGTAAGTTGTATTCTATAAATAGAGCTACACTGTTCATTTGCACAATTATCAGAGATTAACAGAGATAAGAAATTTCCAGAGGTTTCTCAGATTCGTTTTTCTCCCACTTGGTTCTTTGTTCATGAGGTTTCTCATATATATACCATTTACTAGTGAATTATGCGGCATTAATAATAATATAATCATGCTTCTATTTTACAACACATACCAGTGAATTGCGTGCGCTATTTTCAAAATTGTTGAATTTGCAAAATCTAGATACATTAATATACAACAAACTAAGGTAAATCCTTCTATGGGTAATTAACTTACCTATACGCATTTATAGGTATATTATAAAAATAATTTACCTATACACATTTATAATATTATACCTAAAATAATTTGTAGGTATTATTTATCCCCCTGCAATCAGCTTTAATAATAAAATGCTTTGCCATTATTTATCCCCCTGGAGAAGATCTTATTCCAATATTTGGAAGCAGGAAGTCTTGTGCACAGTGCACGGACCATTCCTAATCCAACATATGTCCTAATCCATTTAAGTTTTGATTTTTTTTTTTGGTCGATATATTTAAGTTCTGATTAGCAGACACTTATGATGATTTGAGGCGGCGCCACTAAGGGACTATAGTCATTTTTAAAGAACTTTGTTCAGTTTCTCCTAAAAAGCATAAATGTTTGTTGGTAACAACATGCTTCTTTAATTGGCTTTGCAAAACAAAAAAAAGAACAAAATCGGAGAGACGAATTAAATATTCAAAAGAAGAAGTTTCATTAACTGATGTGCATGTGCAAGCTTTCTGGTCAAATGCTTGTCATGAAAATGGAACTCCCATGAAGGCAAGTATCTGCATCCATATCCTTGTTTTCCCTTAAGTTTGACTTATAACTTTTTTGGTTCTGCAATTTATGGGACGCTATCTGTGACTGTGAAGGACCTTTTAGCGAATGTGTCTGTGTGCAGTACTCTACACTAATTATCCAACAACTACCATTTTTTGTGTTGAACTAAAACACAGATTTGCTTGTGGGATGCATTAATGACATTATTTTTAGTGTAAGGAAAGTGACACATGTAATGAAGAAAAGGGAGAAGGTCCAAAGGAGAAGGTTGGAGAGAAGGTTGCTAGCATTCCCGCTTCCCCATTTGTGGGAATTCTGTTCACTTTCTTCAACTTTCTCAGTAACCAAACATATATACAATAGTCCATCAATCCCAAAACTCAATAACTCTAATAACTAACAAATACATACGATGTCATATATGTTACTGTTTCTGCCCATTTATTAAATCTTCTTCTTCATAGCCTATTTATTCATAGTTGCTGCATCGATGAGGCTTTTATTTATTTATTTTTCTTTTTGAATATTTTGATTTGTGAGGGGAGATGAGAGATCAAATTGCTATCCCTTTTAACATTGGAAATGTAGCCGCAAAAATTGTATCTAAATCATCTGGGTCTTAGACCACCTCGATTTAGTGGCCTCGTGCGCTTATGAACATAAAATGATTCCTACGGCAGCAATCCCAAACAAGTTACTAAGAATTTCTAAATTTTAGGCAACTTGCTACTTCTTTGAGATAAAAGAGCCCAGGCCTATCTTGAGATCTATTTGGTTGAGTAATTGATTAAAAAAGTGCAGGACTAGACTGGACTAGGTTAGTTTAGAAATGACTAAATTTCACGTGAAATCGAAGAAGAACATGGATATTGGATGGATTAATTATTCATAAAAAGTTGATGTCATAAAGTTATCACCACTCATCTTTCACTTAATTATCCTTATAATTAATTAAGTATGCACCAATAATTAACTACCCAAACCCAACAAAAGGAGATTAACTATGACATGTTCATATTAATATGTTTCAAAAGGGGAGGCATAAGTCTTTCGAGTATTAGATAATTATACACAAAATAATTATAACTAAGTAATTCAAGCAAAATAATCAATCCTGAAACTCTTTTTATGTTTTCTTCCCCATAAGCAACTTCTTGCTAATCGTCATTATTTTCATATCATCTTTCTAATGATAATGCCTGTACATCTAGCTTGAATTGCTTGTCCTCGCTGCAAGTCGAGCTCGGAGGTTTTCGACTTGGTGGTGAAGTCTCATTTGAATTTCATTGATATGGTTCTGAACATTGTTAATTTAGCCGAAGTTGATGAAGTTGATGGATTTATTCCTGGTGTGCTGTCATAATGCAATTTTAGATGCAATACTTAGCATCAATTGTCTGCTACTGAAGCAGCACACAAACCAAACAAGGGCCTGAAGAAGCATTAGGCTCTATCCTTGTAGCGAAACTGCACATAATTTTTCTCTGCACTACCATCTTCACTTGCCGGTGTTTTTGGAAGCTGGCATCTCGTGTTGCCTTAATGTATCTTGAGAAGCCAAGGATGTGGATTTCAAGCTGCATCTGATGAGATTTGAAGGATGAAATTGTTAGAATTCACAGACTATTATCTGAGTAATTTGGATTGTTGGTTATGAAGCTCAATAGCTAAGAGAAAATGAACACACCAGAAAATGCTCAGAGAGCTTGGAGAAGATGAAAACGAAGAATGGGTCTGTTAACTCATTACCAATTCACGCACAAGTTGTGCAGTACAAATAATACCTTTAGGAGAGAATATTCCTCTCTTACATCAGCTCAATCTAGCCATCCAAACTTCTATCCTATGAGATAGAGACACATGGCAACAACAAACACTCACATTACAAACTAATGTCTTAGCCGTCCATTGGACTATAATCCAATGGCTCACAATTAAGTACACAGCTTAAACAAGCTTAATGGATCTAAACGAATATTTCAGCTAAATATACTTATATTTCAACACTCCCTTCTAAGTGTTTAGCTGAAATAACCCCAAGCTTTCTTCTCAAATACTCAAAACGATCTCTAGCCAATGCCTTGGTAAAAATATCAGCAGTTTGCTCTTCTGTTTTGCAGTACAATAGATCGATTTCTCCATTTTGCAAGGCATCTCGGATAAAATGAAATCTCCTGTTGATATGCCTTGTCTTATGATGATGCACAGGGTTCTTGGTTATGGCAATAGCAGAGGTATTATCACATAGGATTGTAGTAGCACTTACTTGTTCTTCACCAAAATCTGAGAGAACAAAACGCAACCAGATTGCTTGTGCAGTAGCTTCTGCTGCACTAACGTATTCTGCCTCAGCAGTAGACAGAGCTACACTACTTTGCTTGACTGAAGCCCAAGAAAACACACCTGATCCAAGATTAAATGCATATCCAGAGGTGCTTCTCATGTCATCCTCACTTCCTGACCAGTCACTGTCACAGTAGCCAATGAGTCTAGCTTCTTTTCCTTTCTCATATGTAATGCCATAGTCAAATGTGCCCTGAATGTACCTCAGTACCCTTTTTGCAGTTCCCATGTGTTTTCTAGTAGGTCCATGCATAAATCTGGCCAAGAGACTTGCTGCAAACATAATGTCAGGCCTTGTTGCAGTCAAGTACAACAGGCTGCCAACAATCTGCCTATAGACTCCTTCATCAGCTTGTTCACTTCCATCTTCCTTGGATAGCTTTTCATTTATTGCAAGGGGAGTAGCCACTGCTTTACAGTCCTTGAAACCAAACTTATCTAGCAATGTCTTAGCATATTTCTTCTGGTGCAAGAAAATATAAGACTCCGTTTGAATCACTCCTAACCCCAAGAAATGGTGAAGCAAACCGAGATCAGTCATTTCATATTGCCTCATCATTTCAGTTTTGAACTCCATTATCAAAGCTTTTGAACTTCCAGTGTAGATAATATCATCTACATATAATGAAACAATGATAATACCACTTTCTGCAGCTTTAACATATAGGGTTGCCTCACTAGGACTTCTCTGAAAACCTGCCCTGGTGAAGTAGGAATTGATTTCCTCATACCAAGCTCTTGGAGCTTGCTTAAGTCCATATAATGCCTTCTTGAGTCTATACACTTTGTCCTCTTTGTTCTTAATCATAAAACCAGGAGGCTGATCCACATAAACCTCTTCATGCAACACTCCATTCAAGAATGCCGACTTCACATCTAACTGAAACAATTTCCACCCCTTTTGTGCAGCCAAAGCCACCAAAGTTCGAATGGTATCCAACCTAGCAACAGGTGCAAACGTTTCATTGAAGTCAATCCCTGGTTTTTGAGAGTAGCCCTTAGCCACTAGTCGAGCCTTGTTTTTCTGAACTGTGCCATCCAAGTTCAGCTTGGTTTTGTAAATCCATTTGACACCAATTACTGGTTTATCAGTCGGTCTATCAACCAACTCCCAAGTCTTGTTCTTTTCTATCATTTCTATCTCGTTTTCCATTGCCTTTTGCCATGCTCCATCCTTCATAGCCTCTTCAAAAGTCTCAGGCTCGATAATACACAAGTTACATCTTGCATACACTTCAGCAATACTCTTGTATTTCAAAGGTGTGTGGTCAACATCCGGTGATCCTGAGTCAGAGTCAACCTGCCCTTCTTCTGAAATTTCTTCTTGACTCAGGCTAGAGTCACTAGATTCCTCTTCTCTCTCGGTGAGTGACTCATTAAGAGGTATAGAGATATCACTTTCTTTATGTGCATTCCAATCCCAAGCAGCAGCCTCATTGAATATCACATCCCTGGAAACAATCAGTTTTCCAGATGTAATATTGTATAACCTATAGCCCTTTTCACAGCTGCCATACCCCAGAAATATACATCTTGTACTAGCCACATCGAGCTTCTGCCTTTGTTGATTTGGAACATGTGCATAGCACAAAGATCCAAACACTCTTAAGTGTTTAACTCCTGGCTTTCTGCCACTATAAGCCTCAAATGGAGTTTTCTTGTCTAAGGCCTTGGTTGGACATCGGTTCTGAACATACACAGCAGTGTTTACTGCCTCAGCCCAAAATTCTAGAGGTATTTTCTTCTCAACCATCATGCATTTAGCCATCTCCATAATCGTTCTATTTTTCCGTTCTGCCACTCCGTTTTGCTGTGGTGAATATGCCACAGTCAGCTGCCTTTCCAATCCCATGTCTTCACAGAATTTGTTGAATTCATTGGAAGTATATTCTCCCCCTCTATCACTTCTTATTCTCTTCAACTTATATCCACTTTGCAGCTCAACAGTGGCTTTAAATTTCTTAAAGACATAAAGAACTTCAGATTTGTATCTCAAGAAATATATCCAACACATACGAGTGCAATCGTCTATGAAGGTAAGAAAATACCTATTTCCAGCCTTGGTAACAGTCTGCATAGGTCCACAGACATCTGTGTGTACCAACTCGAGTGGACTTTTGGCTCTGCTTGTTGTTTCCTTTGGAAAAGAATCTCTGCAATGTTTTCCAAAAGCACACCCCTCACATACTTCATGTACAAGCTCAATTTCTGGTAATCCAAGTACCATTCCTTGATTTTGCAACAGCTTCAAACTGGTGAAATTCAAATGCCCCATTCTCCTATGCCAAACTAAGGATGACTCTACAGTTGCTCTTAGTGCAACCTGCAGGGTTGAGTGAAGTTTTAAAGGAAAGCTTCTATTGCCTCTCATTTGCACACTTGCAACCAGATTTGATAGGGAACTATCATCATAAATCTCAGCCTTATTGGCACCAAAAATCAGAACATATCCATGCTCCATCATTTGGCCAACACTGAGCAAGTTTTCCTTGAGACCAGCAACTAACAGTACCTCTTTGACATACCTTCTTCCCATCTTAGTGTTAACAACCAGATTTCCTTTTCCAACAACATCAATCAATTGTCCTGTGCCCATTGCCACTTTTGCAGTTACATTCCAATCAACATCAACTAGCATATCTTCTCTGCCAGTCATATGATTGCTGCATCCGCTATCCAAATACCATACATCATCACATCCTTTTACATTAGTAGTACTTTGATTACTAACATAAAACATGGTTGGTGTGGATTCGGTCTGAGTAGCATAGTTGAGCTGTTGAGGTGATTTCTTGCTGTAGCAATCCTTTGCAATATGGCCAAATTTATCACAATTGTAACATTTTGGTTTTCCCTTAAACCGACATTCACCAAAATGTAGCTTGCCACAATGTTTGCAGGGGTTTCTAGCTCCATCAGTGGGTTTATTATCCCACTTTTTGCCTTTTGTTTTCCAATTCTTTTGATCTTTAGAACCACTCTGACTTCCACTATATTTTTCAGATTTGGGATTCACACTAAGGCTAGCAAAGGCTTTCTCAGTCTTATCTCCAGAATGCCTATCTAGTCTTAATTCAAAACTCTTCAAAGAAGCTACCACTTCTTGAACCTCAATTTTATCCAAATCCTTAGAATGCTCAATAACAGAACAGATTGCATCATAGGCTGATGGCAAACTGATTAGTAGTTTTTGAACAATTCGTGCTCTAGCCAAATCCTCTCCATAGCTCCTCATTTGGTTTATCAGATCAAATAATTTGGTAATATAAACAGAAAAGGACTCATCATCCCTCATTCTCATATATTCAAATTCTCTTCGTAAACCTTGCAATTTAACACTTCTAACCTGTTTATCACCATGGAATTCCTTCATCAAGATATCCCAAGCACCCTTAGAGGTTTCTTCATGAGAGATTCGAGGGAAGATCTCTTCAGACACAGCTCCTTGAATCAGACCCAGAGCTTTGGCGTCCTTCATGAGTAGCTCAGAGACCGTCATCTTCCCAGCACCACTAGATTCTTCCTTTTCTTTCTTCTTTGCTTCAGATTCGTCAGCTCCCTTCGAATCTGAGCATTCGATTCCCTTCTCAACCAATTCCCAAAGGCCATGAGATTTGAAAATGGTTTTCATTCTTATGCTCCAGAATTCATAGTTCTCTCCGCCAAAGATCGGCGCTCTCAACTCACCACCTCCAGACCCTGCCATGGTAGACACAGATCTTTCAAGAGAATGAGTTCTTCAAATCGCAGCTCTTCACAGATTCAATCGCCCAGCTAAACAACCAAACCTGGCTCTGAGGCCATGTTAGAATTCACAGACTATTATCTGAGTAATTTGGATTGTTGGTTATGAAGCTCAATAGCTAAGAGAAAATGAACACACCAGAAAATGCTCAGAGAGCTTGGAGAAGATGAAAACGAAGAATGGGTCTGTTAACTCATTACCAATTCACGCACAAGTTGTGCAGTACAAATAATACCTTTAGGAGAGAATATTCCTCTCTTACATCAGCTCAATCTAGCCATCCAAACTTCTATCCTATGAGATAGAGACACATGGCAACAACAAACACTCACATTACAAACTAATGTCTTAGCCGTCCATTGGACTATAATCCAATGGCTCACAATTAAGTACACAGCTTAAACAAGCTTAATGGATCTAAACGAATATTTCAGCTAAATATACTTATATTTCAACAGAAATGCTGTATATAACGTGCCAGTTCTGTGATCAATCGTGAGTGGGAGGTTGTATAACGGTTGTATATTCTCATATCTCAATTAGATCAAACAGACCGCGTAAGTCTTAACCTATAGACCAAACTAGGTCTGCGATAAAAGCTGGCTTGGTTACCTTTGCAGAGCTTCTGTATCCTCACCAGAATTCTGATTGTATTCTTCTCCCAATAATTTGTCTAAGCTGTCCTTTTAATTTCTATTGATGGAAACATGAAAACTTCCAGGAACCTCAAGTCTATGGAATTTGCCACCAATCAAGCGCCAAACAATTCTCCGCCCTCTGTAGCAAACTCCATCATCCAGATTTTCATAAAAGAGCACTAGTCTTAACAATGTCATCCAACTTGGAACTTAGAACTTGAACTCTCCTCCTGTTAAGGATAGAAGGCTATGTTTCACTAGCTCAACCAATTATTAGCATTTACTTAGGATTTAAGGAAAATCACTGTATGCAGAGTAGTTTAGTTGTTGTTTTAGTATAAGCATATTTTTGATCGGCATCTTAACTGCTACTTTGTATCTGCTGTCAGTCATGGAAGAATCAAATCTCAGAAGGGTACTGTTGCTGGCAGCGGCATTCCTTCCATTAGTGCTTCTCTACATAACTGGCCACATTGCCAGTGCAACTGTACAAGGCACAAGCACGAAACATATATGTTATCTGAGAGTTCTGCAAGACCTGAACCCGAAGAGGAACAGACCCCAATAACACAACCATGAAACTATTGAGCCTGGAACTTTCTTGCACAGTCAATTTAGCAGATTTAAGCGAGAATAACATTTTAAAAAGGAAACTTTTTCATAAGAAAATGCTAGCAACTAACCCATTATAGGGGATCAAAATTCAAAATGCACCAAAGAAGTACTCTCATCAATCAATATGATAATTTTCAATAGTAATATTGCAATGTTAAGAAGTACAAGATTGTAGGTAGACAGATTTCCTTCCAAATCGACATAAAACCACACTGGCTACTAATCCCCTCACCAGGCCCTGCTTACAGAGATGAGAATGCAATGCTATTGATAAAACACTAGTGAATTTCCACTTTTTCTACCAATCTTGTAATTTTCATTACCATGTCAGTTGGTCCCAGCAATTATATGACAGGCATTACTTATTAGCTTAATCCAAGTTCTACACCCTACACCTAAAAGGAAGAATAAAGATAACAATCAAAAGGACATCCTTACATAGAAATAAAGAAGGGTTAAGAAGCCATCCCTTTACTGAGGAAACATGTCCTATCTCGACGAAAGCCTCTGATGCAAATCATCAGCCAATGCTTGCCTCAAGCTTTCCCCAAAGTAGTAAAACGACTTCTCACTGTCAAGCACCCTCGGTGGCGCCCCACTGTCATCAGGGTCCTTCCAGAGCTCCGGTTCAGGCTCTCTCGCAATCTGGCACAAATTATGCAACACACAACAAGCAACAGTTGTCTGGGGCACATGGTTAAGACCCACATTGAGGTCCTGCAGAATCTTCCACCTCCCTTTCAGCAATCCAATTGCTTCAACCACAACAGACCTTCCCTTTATAAGCATTCCATCGAACAGGTTCTGTGCAGGAGTTCCCATCCCATTTGGGGAAAAGGGTGTCAACAAAAAAGACAGCAAGGGATAGCACCAGTCCCCAACAATGTAAGGCCTCACATGGTGACCCCTCACATTGATCACCTTATCCCAAACAATATCACCAGAAGTCAGCCTATTATACAAAGACTATCTCTAAAATGGGTTGCGTCGTCTGTGCCTCCTGGAGCTTTGACACACACATCCCAGAAGATTTTCTTGTGATCAGCCACAACTTCGAGCAAAACCGAAGGGTACCCATATTTGCATTTGTAGTTTCCAGGCAAGTTGTGCTTGTGGAGCTTGATTGGGCTACCGTCAAATGTTGGGAAGCGATGTGAGCTCCTCGAAAGCCTGGGTGAGGAGATGGGAGATCAAATTGCTACCCTTTTTAACATTGGAAATGAGCAGTTACCGCGGTGGTGGTCTCCCCCTTCTCCCCTGCTTGACACTCAGGTTTGAAACCCTAAGGGGTTTCTTTCCTCTCAATGTAACTAAAAAAAACATTTATCTAAATCATCTCGATTGGGCTGTTTTTGGTGGCTTTCTAACTTGAGATCTATTGGGTTGAGAACTTGATTGAAAAAGTATAGGCTAGGCCACGTATGGAGGACTAGACTAGGTTAGCTTAGCAATGACTAGATTTCGTGTGAAATTAAAGAAGAACATAGATATTGTCTTCGCACTTGGATGGATATTTAGCTATAAACCAAGCTAGCCTAGTCTAGCTAATCCAAGGGCTGATTTCTACTGTAGTGCTAAGTTTCATTTTTTTGATGTAAACTCTAACCCTCAAGCTTGCTCTTGTCCCGATAATTTTATTTTAGAGTTGCTTATTAGCATGACATGAGAATAAAAATAAAAATAAGCCTTAGTTGCTAAGTTTCATTTTTTCCATGTAACTCGCTCTTGTCCCTATAATTCTATTTTAGAGTTGCTTAGGAATAAAATAAAATAAAAGCCTTAGTTATATTGGATAACTAAGGCTTATTTTTATGTGTTTAGCCTTTAAGCACTTTGGTGGGATAAGATTAGTTGCTCTACAAGTTTTTTTTTAAAAGGCTTTTGAGCAGTGGCAGATCTAGGATTATATGGACAAGTGGTCACAGTGTAAAAGTTTCGAAATTTTTATACGAAGAAAATAATACTAAAAAAATAGAAAGATAGTACTTCCATTCATAATTCATAGCAAAATAAATCATATGAGTTACAATTGTCCACGACGAGTTTTTATCTTTTGAAAACATTGCATTATAGTTTCGTTATCAATACAAGCAAAAACATCCCTCTCAATATAAACAATATCTCATCTACTTCAATTGGTCTTGCACTTGAACTACCCAGATTAGATGGAGAAGGACTATCCGTAGATATGTATAATATGTGAATTTTGTCGGTATTATTAAATTTTATAAAACAATACATATATTAAAAGTGAAAAATACTTATATACATGTATAATATGTATATTGTATAGAAAAATACATGTATAAAAATATTTACGTATATATAATACGAATATTATACTGAAAAGCCTATACTTGAAAATGCTAACTAGGCTTTTCAGTATAATCCGGTCATCATTGCCATTGGTTTCCCCTGGACACTACAAAGATATATGGGCTAATAATTAATGCACGAAGTGTTTAGATGTTTGCGCAAATATTTGTTGGGGTTTTCTTGGTAAGTTGAATATCTTTGTCGCGAGCGCCGGCACGCGGATACCCCCATCCGAACCAAACGACAAGAGTGCCATGTTTAACTTTGACTTTCCCATGCAAAGTGAGAGCCAATACATCACATGAAGGTCGCCAAGTGCATGCATGCTTAAATGCTTTGGAAAGAAAAAGTTGGTAGCTACTTCCTAACACGTGGGCTAAAATTTCTTCTATAATTTGTTTATCATTGTTTATTACTTTTATGCGATTCTTTTACTAACCATATTCTTCCATAATTTATTTCTCATTGTTTCAATCGTTGATATTACAATTTACGATTAATGAACCAAAGTACATTTTTAAAATTAGGTTTTCGGAAGAATTGTTCCCCTTTTACTCATCACAACAAAAAAAATATATCCCTAAAATGTTAAAAATTATAAGCTTTTATATTTTCTCTCAAAATAACAGTAAGTTAAATTTAGAAATTCATAAGTAATTAAGTCTTTCGAGATAAGGTGCTTTTCGAGGTGACTAAAACTAATGCGTAGTAGGGTAGCTAGTACTATATTAGTAAAATATTGACATTAGTATTTCAACAACCCTCTATAGTCTATAGGTATGGCTACATAAAACAAGGTAACGAGATTATCTTTATTCTTTGAGGAATGCTATTCACAATCGCTCAAAAGCGATTCTCACAGCACTTGCTAGACACGTGTACCCGTTCCCATCCTTTCTTTTTTTTAATTGTTTTTTCTCTTTCTTCTCTCGGTTGCCTCCCTCTCTCTCTTATTCTATTACTTTTCTCTCTTTCTTCTCTCTGTTGCCTTCGTCTCTCTCTTTTTTCTATTTTTTTTTCCATTGCTCTCCCTCTATTCTCTCCTCCTCCTGCTTCTTCTCCTTCTTATTTTCTTTTCCCCGTCTCCGTCTTCTTCTCTGTATCTGTCTCCATCGATGGGTTGTAAAAACCCAAACCTTTTGTAACACAAAAACAAATACCTCAAGCTTTAAAAACCCAAACTTCTTCTTCTCTGTGTATGTCTTCCCCCAAATCACAGTTCTCTCCCTCAGATTTCTTAACTTTCTTCTCTCTTTTCTCTCTGTTTCTCTTCTCTCTCTTTTTTAATTTCTTCTTTTTCTTCTCATCTGGTATCCGAGAAAGAAACCCATTTGATGGGTCTCGGAAAAATTCTAATGGAGCTATTGGTGCTGGAGGTGTAATCCGTGACTCTACAGGGGACTGGGTCACAGGGTTTACAGTTAATTTGGGTAAAGGCCAAATCTTAGAGGCTGAGATATGGGGGCTGTTCTTTGGTCTCAAATTGGCAGCTGAAAAAGGCATCCCCAACCTTGTGGTTGAGATGGATTCTGCAACTGCAGTTCAGCTTTTGAGAGAGAGACTTAAGACTTGAGATTAAAAATGGAGGGGAGTGCTGAGGTTTCAGACCAGAAAAATAGAAACAAAAGGGCTGTGCAGGCCAGATAGCACGGAAGGGAAGAGGAAATGGAGAGAAGGAAGAGAAAAAAATAATAGAATAAGAGAGAGAGGGAGGCAACCGAGAGAAGAAAGAGAAAAAACAATTAAAAAAAAGAAAGGATGGGAACGGATACACGTGTCTAGCAAGTGCTGTGAGAATCGCTTTTGAGCGATTGTGAATAGCATTCCTCTTATTCTTTTACTAGAGGGGCAGACGTGCATGATATATATATATATATATCAAGGAACATTCTGGCTTTGAAGTTATCTCCTATTCTTAGCTAGGCAGCCCAAATCTCTAGGCATATGCACATTACATCTTAGGGATCATTGTATTTTGCTTTAGCAAATCCAGTTGTTTCACCGAAAAAATAAAATCCAGTTGTTTCCAGGTTGATTTCAATTCAATATTAAAGGTAAGAGTAAAAAAAACATTCTTGGAAATAGTTATAGTTTTTTTTTATTTATAGTAAATTGAACTTAGACCCATAAAATTCATTTTTAATCACATACAACCCTTTCCTTTATTTTTCTATTTAAAATACCCAATTTTTTCAAATAAACCCCAATGATTGGGATCCAAGTAAGCAAGTTACCTAATCTAGCTTAAAATTTGATTTATTCTATTATTCAGATTCCAAAACAACCCTTATTTACAAGTTAACGTGTTATGTGGGGGTGTAACTAATGACACACGTTGAATTTGGAAAGATTTTCAAATGGTTGTAATGGATGCAGGAATTAATTTAGAAACTTATTTGAAATTAAATATTAAATTCAATATTAACATATTAGTAATCTACATGTGATTAATGTTTTGGTTTATTTAATAATTTTTTGTTGTTGTTTTGCTTTTAAGAATTATACTACTAGTAATCAATTTTATTATAGTTTTATGAATAATAATGTACATTCTAATTATGTTGAAAAGCATTTTGATAATCTATTTATTGTTTATTTTATAAGAAACATATTTTTTTAAATGAAGCTATTTTTTCTCTAAATAATGTACCTATTTTTTTTTCTCTAAATAATGTACCCTTTTTTTCTCTGAATAAAGTACCTATTTTTTGTTTTATGATTTTTTTTTTTAATGAACCTATTTTCTCTCTTCAAATAATGGACCTATTTTTTTTTCTCTAATAATGTACCTAGTAAAACAATGTACGTAATTTTCTAAATGAACTTATTTTTCCTCTCCAAATAATGTACCTATACACTTTTATAAGTATATTGTAAAATAATTTACCTACGGGTAAATAATGTACCTATATTTTCTATAAATTATTGTGTACTTATTTTTAATTTATGAAAAATATACGAAAATTTCAATTACAAAGTAACTGACTTAGTTTTTTAATTTTTTTTGGTAAGTAATATACCTATATTTATTTAAATAATATATTTATACTTATATATTTATATTTATATTTTTCATAGGTACATTATTGGATATGTAATTTACAGATTTTTTTTTTTGTTTGCAATTTTAGGGGGCGATATGTGAGAGGGAATGACAACCAAAAGAAATGGGGTGATTGATAGGCTATTAATAGGGAGTATTAATTACAATTATGGTAGTTAATGAAATGCTTGAAATAAATTATAAATAAAATATGAAGTCTGATGGCAACGATGTAAAAACATAGGAATACTACGACCTATTATATCCTATTGGTCATTTAAATTTGAAATTGGGTTTTACACATAGATTTATAGAGTGATGGGTATATGTCTAAGAAATAGAAAATATAGGGATCTATATTGGACAAGCCCTTTTTTTTAATATAAAACACCAAATTCAGTGATAAAACTAAACTAAAAATAAAAAGAATAAAATTTAAACAATCTGAATGAGATGAGATTAGCAGGGGATTTGAGAAGTGAACCTCCATCACATGAATTGGGGCTTTGACCAACTCCACGACCACCGTCACGCACAAACAGCACGGGCATACGCAAGTCAACAACAATCCAACGATCCAGATAACGATGCCGACGATTGAGAGGACGAGGGAGAGGAGAGCAAAAGGAAGGCCGAGCAGAAAGCCTAGAGGCCTGCAATCACCTTCTGAAGAACACATTTTCTCTCACTTTCTTTCTTCTTCTTTTTTTCTGGGATTTTGGTTCTTCAGCAGCAACTGCTTGAGAGAGAAGAGAATGGAGAGAGACTTGTTTAGTAATGGGAGACGGCACACGCTGTGTGTTGTATTGTTGGAAGTTTCTTGTGTTTTTCTGGAAATAGTTTTAGTTACTTGGACTAGGGATACCAGTCCATGACTTTGACTCTTTTATGACAATTTCATTGTCTGGGATAAATATTATTCATCACTTGAGATTCAGAGAAAAATATTCTTGACCATTTGAGATTAAGAAATAATTATTTTTTATCACCTGAGCTACAAGCTACTGTATGTAAAACTTTTTAAATGAAGCAGAACGATGTAATTAAAATACAACATTACTATTTGTCAAATTGTCATCACCAGAAGTAGAAAAGATACAATCTCTACAGGAGCAATATGCAAAAACTTTCCATATATGCACCCATCAGGGAAAAAAGCATACACAACAAGGATACAAAAACAACAAAACCAATACAAAGAAAGGCCAAGATGGGGAAGAGCAGTACCCATCTATTTATCTAACATAGTTAGGCACTCTCTAACGAGCAAACTGGACAAAGCCAGAGTAAATTGCAAGAATAACTAACCATAATTCATTGAAAATAGGTTAGCTGTAATATTCTTGAAGATCTGGGTATGTGGCTACCGAAAAAGCGGTTTGAGCAGTGCAATTCTGTACTCTGTATGATAAAATGCATTCTCCTCCCGCCAGAAATACATGAAATCGCCAGCAGCAATGCCTCTCTCCTTTACAAATACTTTCCAGTGTTTTGCCTGGAAAACTGGTTTTTTGTACCTGCCTTGTCTACCAGATAAATAGAACACATAGACCTTACCCGTTTCGTCTAAGACTCTGATTGGGACATCATTCTCTGGATCTATTTCGGGCAGGAATTCAAGCATGCCCTTCATCACTGCTAGTCTTTGATTGACATCAGACGGCGTCAACTCTTTTTCAAAGCGATTCATCTCTCTGGGGCCTCTAGTACAAAGTTTGAGCACCAAACTAAAGCTATCGAGCTCCGTACGGACGTAGCTAGCTGCTTATGTTGAGATGAGTTGATAATATTGGTGAGATATGCATATATAGAGCACTCTTCGTTTTGTGGGAGCCGAGTCCAGGGGCGGAGTTAGAATTGTAAAATTAAGGGGGTCGAAGTAGAAAATACGAGTAGATAAAATACTTAAGTATTCAATAAGTACATGTTTAGAACTAAATATTTCTATTTTAGTCATGTCTAATTTGTTTTAGAGGGAACGGCAACTCCAAGTCTAAGAGTGGCTCCGCCACTGGCTTAGTCATTTTCTCTAAGTAAAAATTCATTACATAGCATGAAACAAGATCATATATGTACAACCATAGTCTAAAATATCGACCATATCGACGAAATATCGAGGATATTATCGTTTTTTCGAATCACGGATATTTCGGAACGTATCCATACACATATCGTATAAATATCAATAGTATCGATGATATTATCGGAAAATATCGATGTGGATGATTTCACTCACACTTCAGCAATATTTTATCAAAATATTGAAAAAAAGGAAAGAAAAAAATCACAAAGCACACACGCAAAGGTATTTGAACTCCTGCCATTTCACTCCTCCAACGTCTTAACCACCATGTTGCTTATGTTTTTGTAATAATACGGAAAGGGGAACTCTATGTGGTACTAAGTCACTCATGTATCTTACCATACAATGTATAAAGTGTAAAATATTTAGTAAATCATTATATATAAATGATTATGGTGTGTTTAATATTCTTTCATCTTACTACATTTTTTATACACTCACAGCATTTGTCAGCTCGCTATATAATCAACTTAAATCAGTTAAACTAAATATCCATTTCCTTCAAATTTTTTGTGATAAACTAATAGATAATTGACTAAATAAACATCCTCCAAAGTTTCAATAAAAATTTCCAAGTTTTTCTTACAATTTCCGTGGTTTTTATTCAATTTTTATCGATATCGATAATATCCCGATATTTCCATTGAAATTTCGTTGTTTTTAGACTACCGATATTTTTGATACCATCGATATTTTAGACCCTATGTACAACAAATAGTCCAAATGATTTTGCATAGGTAGGGCCCAACAGCCCTAATTAGGAAGCATAAGTCCGTAATCGTAAATCAAATATGTGATGTAAGCAAAACGAACTTACATTTATATTTATTCAAAAAGAACTAGAGATCGATTCGGTAAAGTAGCTATTTATATTACAGAAGGCCTAATTAGGGTTAAGGAGCTCCCAAAAGTAATTTTGCAACTTGCGGCAGGACCCTAATTAATTCCGAGAGGTGATGGAGAGAACTTCAATCTAAGCATGGTCCAAAAGAGGTGATGTGGAACTTCAATATGAAAACAAAAGTACATTACAAACTAGATAGGGATCTTAATGCCATACATATCAAAATAAATTCTAATAACCACATCGATAGGAAAGTTACTGAATCATGTACAAGAGTTACTTGCTAAATAATCAACTAGCATATTAGCCTTTCCGTAAATATAAGCAATTGTTACTTGAGAGAAAACTTGTCCAACAAGTGCCAAATAGTTGTTCACCTATTTTGGTTTGTCTCTTATGATGGTAGGGTAAAGTTCCTCATTGCCTTGAAAACCATTAACTAGTCAACAAGTCAACTTTCTTTAGTGTGCGAGCGTGCCACTGCTAGCAATGAAAAATTCTAGCAGACCTTTTGAAATAGATAACTTGCGCCCCAAGTCATTGATTTATAAACAAACGATTGTGAATTTGGGTAAGGAATATCTCCCAAGTAAGTTTTTTTCTTGCCTCAGACTGGTGAGGACTTCATAATTTTTCACAGTACAAAGCTGGTAGTTCTGGCCAGAATAGATGATAAGAAAGAGAACTGTTTTCAGGCAGAACTCTCTTTTACAAAGCTCAAAAGAGAAAAATTGACTCTAGAAGGACAAAAAGAAGGCTGGACTTCCATTTCTGTCTGGGTAGATGCTTCTGATCCGGGCTGGATTGGATATGCCTGGGCTGGACTGGACTGTCGGCAACTTCAATTGCTAAGTTTCAGTTGTAAATCAATACCAAAGCTTGAGTTTGGCAAAGCTTTAATCTACTTCAAGCCTTGGAAGGCTTTTTGAAAGGGCAGAACTGCGGCCTCTTCAGTATAGAAAGGGCAGAAGTGGCTGGACTTGAGGATTACTGAGCTGGAACTGCGCTGTGGTACTTGTTCTGCTTAGTCAATGCTCTCCATAAATTCGTTGAGGTTTTCGTATTTGTAAAAACCCAGACTCTGCTTGCTTTGGCTTTTGTTGGACCAAATTTGTAACGAGAGAAATCTCGTTTTGAATGAATTTTCCTAAGTCTGAAACTGGAGGTTTCAATCTGTAACTGGCTTCTTTCTTGTGGCTTAAAGAGCTTTCGGTTGCTTCAGTTTGTTTGAAGGTTCTTTGAGATCAAGTGATCATTTTGAGTCTTTTGTCTTTTGATTGATTTTTTGGTTGTTTGATTGATTGTCCTTTGCCCTGTTCACCTCCTCCTATATTTATATAAAAAGAAAAATGTTGGAGTGGGATTTTTTAATGGGCGGCAAAACAAGATCTTTTCATTTTTTAAGTAAAAAGAAAAGGGAAATTATCTTTCCTGGTAAGTAAAAAACCGCCGGCAGTTAAAGCCATCACTTCTCTGTTATCACTTCTCTCTTTTTAGAAAAAACTGATCCCTCTTTTTAAGGTTGCTATGATGGTTAGTTGATCTTCCAGATGAACAACTCTCGGTACTCTACTTATCTTTTTTTAGAAAATGTAGTTTGCCTATACCTTGGAAATGTTGCCTGCCGAATTTTTCTGTATATAAAAAAGGATTTTGATCCTACTTTATCTGTAAAAGACTGAAGAAATCTTTCTGCAAAAATGTCTTCATTAACTCCCTGTTGCATCTCTATGTGACTTCAGTTGAAATTGTTGACTCTTCAAGGTCAAGTAGTCACGTGGGTTCCTTTTGAGAAAAATCTGTTGCCTTGTTCCTGGGTTTTTGAAGGAAATGGTAAAGTTGTTTATAGGGATTGGGCCCAATTTTGTCTTGTAACTGCCATTTATTTTGGCATTTTTACAACTCACCCTTTTTTTAAAAACGTGGGCTTCTGATGTGGATTGGGTTCGATATTTTTTGGAGCCCAATCCTTTGCTTCTCCATTATTGTGGGCCTTTCCTTGTGAAAATGGGCTAACACCTCTTGTTTTCTTTTTTGGCCCAAACAACAGTATATTAGTGATCTTTATGGTGATAGCAGAATTGTTTCTGTCATTATTGACATGCTTATAGTCATCCAACTTGAACTTCTCTTACACTGAAAATATTCAATATTTTCAGTGGCAAGGTGATTCATTGTTAAACAATTTTTTTAATAGTTTGTTATATAATATAGAAATTGTACTACTTAAGAGCACCTATAATGGACTTTCAAAATTACTTTTTTAAATAAAATTTAGAAAGGAAATGAGAAAATTTACCTCCACCATGCTCCTCCCTATTTAACTCCTAATAAGGAAGATCTCTATATCTGAGGAGAGAGAAAGGAGAGAAAGGACTCCTAAAATTTAACTAAGAAGCATGATTGTTGCCCAAACAAACAACCCCCCAAGCGGTTATGACAAAAAAAAAAAAAAAAAAACAACAACCCCCCATGCGTCGCTTCTTTCACTCTCCCCTATGTCTCTTTTCTTAATTTTTTTTTTTCTGCAGTGTACTTGAACTTGAATTGGGATCCCTTTGTCTCCCCTTGTCGTATCTAAAACGCGTCCCCTTCCCATAAGATGGTACGTACTCCATAAGATTATGACAATTTAGTATTTTCATGCTTGCGAATTCATAAACAATTAATTCAACTAATAAGACAATATTACTATTATTATTATTTTTTGCCAAGTTAAGAAGGGAAGGGGTATTCTTGTACAGTATAAATGTGCCATGTATACGTACAAATCAATGATTTTTTTCACCAAACGAAACTCCATTAGCAAAACTATATAACCCTCACCACAAAAATAAAGTAGAAGGGCGAGTATAGACTTCTAGGCGGGCTAGGTGAATGGAGAGCTGCAGTTGGTACACTAGCAATTGGGCTTCAGCTTTCTTCCGCATGGAGCCCACTCGGTTGCAGGGGATTCAATTTCAACCATGAAAACCCAATGGTGGTTGAGCCCAATTCATAGCTCCTTTTGGAAATATTTCGTGGGGTGAGTTTTCAACACCTTCAACTTCAACCTCAAAATCACAAAGCTTCCTCCTATTTTGCATAATTACTCAAATTATTTTGTGTATAATTATCCAATATACTCGAAAGACTTATGCAAAGCTTTAGCGTAGCCCAATTTTTTTTGTGGGGCCCAGCTCATTTGCTTTCTAAGAGGATAAAGTATCACGCGTGAGCAAGAGTACGAAACATATATATATTAAAAATCTTTTTAAATGTTTTAAATTCATTTTGTTCCTTGAACAGCTGCCAAATACTATTTGTGAACTTTATGGAAATAGCAGAATTGAATCTGTCATTATTGTAGTCATCCAACTTGAACTTCTCTTGCACTGTCAAAAAGAAAAAAAAGACATCTTGCTTTTGATTGTTATTCTTATGTTCAAATATTCAATAGTTTTTTGTAGCACGGTGATTCATTGATAAACAATTTTTTAATAGCTTGTTATAAAATATAGGAATTGAAAGCCAATTAAAGGGGTTTGACTTTAGTCAAAGATTGGTTATTGGGCCTCTTGGGCTTTGGGGATTTACTAAAGACACCCAGACGAAGAAATGAAGGATTGAGTGATGCGTTTTGGTTCATAGATTTGAATATCGGAGGAAAGAGAGGGGAGCTAAAAATTGGAGGGACATGGAGTTTTTTGGTTCATAATATTGACTGACAGTTTGACTAATCAAAATCTAATTATACTATATATTTTGACCAAAAAGGAAAACAGAAAAAGAGACAAAATCAATCTCAACATGTACGTCCTAACATGTGGGCCAAAATTTCACGACACAAAAATTTAGCTCATCCATCTTCCCAAAAATATAAATTTAGCTCATCCCCACATTTAAATTAAAGCCCACTATATTTTCTTTTATAATTTGTTTGTTTATTACTTTTATGAGATTCTATTACTAGCCATACTCTTCTATAATTTGTTTCACATTGTTTCAATTAGGGGTGGGCACGGTACGGGATGACACGGGATGGAGGTCATCCCGGTGTCAATCCCGAATAGGAGAATCGGGACGGTATGACACGGGATGGGGGATTTTCAAAACACGTTCAAACCATACCGGCCCAAACCGGGACCGGTATGATTCGGTATCAAAACTGATACCGTTCACTTTAGCTAAAATTTGATTTTTTTTTTCTTCAGTTTTTGTAGCGGCCAAATAACTTCAGTTTTTGCAATAGCTGCCAAATCATGCAAATGGTGACTCCTGTGAACCCAGTTGAAAAAGAAAAAGAAGTCAAAAGCAGTACCGGTGTCTTCCAGTGTGCATCATAAAGGGCTTATCACTTGATGTAATTCGCAAGACAGCATACATAGAAATATCTAAATTAAAAAGAGACCATCAGCAAAAGGGGAAAAATAATTTCATACCCAGGGTTTGCTGGAGCCCACGAACCATTGGAATGTATCTAGCAGATAAAGATGGGGTGCTATGCTGGAAGACACTAGGAATTTCCAACAAACTTGTGTAAACATGAGCATGATCAGAGCCTTCAAGTTTAATACTCTGCCCTCCCTTCCACCTGTGGGTAGGGAAAGAGGTCAAAGAACAGAGAGATGGAGCAGACGGAGAGAGAAGAAAGAAAAGAAGAAGAGAGGAAGAAGGAAAAAGAATAAAGAGAGAGAGAGAGAGAGAGAGAGAGAGAGAGAGAGAGAGGAAAAAAGAATTAAAAAAGAGAGGGAGGAGAATAAAAAGGAGAAAGACGAGAAGAAAGAGAGGTTGACTAAATCTGAAATGTTGGAAATAATATTTTAATATTTAATATTTAATATTAATTAGTTACTGTACGGTACGGTATGGCACCAAGCGGGATCACAAATCTGATACCGGTGTCGTGCCAAACAGTAACGGGATGACACGGTTTCATCCCGTTTAAGCATCAACACCAAACGGTTTGGCACGAGTTTGACACGGAATGGCACGGTTTCGGGACGGTATCGGTATTCCGGTTTTGATGCCCACCCCTAGTTTCAATCAATCGTTGATATTACTATTTTCAATTAATGAACCAAAGTACGTTTTTACAATTAAGTTTTCGAAAGAGGTACCAAATTCGAATCTCCCTTCATATACTGATCACAAGAAAAAAGTATTCATAAGGTGTTAGAAATTATAGGCCTTTATATTTTCTTAGTAGCAAGTTGAATTTAGGAATTCTTTTTAAGTGATTAAGTCTTTCGAGATGTGGTGCTTTTGGGGGTGACTAATGCTTAGTAGGGCTAGGTAGAACAATATGAGTAAAATATTGACATAAGTATTTTAACAACCCTCTATAAGTATGGTAAGGAGATTATCTTCATTCTTTTACTAGAGGGGCAAGACTTGCATGATATGACATATTTTAATTAAAACATATATTATTACTAGTTAATTATACGGAACATATAATCATGTAATGAGATCTTTAAAATGAGCCTAATATCAATCATATTTTAATCAGAACATATATTATTTACTAGTTAATTTAATTATGCGGCATAATCATGTGAACATATAATCATGTAATGATCGGAAGCTTCTACGTACACACATGCATGCATGCATGCTCACGTACGAATTGGTATTGAGAGATATTACATGGACCTAATAAGCACACTGGACTGGAACATCATCACCTATATTACCTAACTCTCAGACTGGCTTTGGTTAGATTTTGTTATATTACTTTAAATAACAAGTTTTAACTTATTTCAACAAGTTTTCATTATTGTTTGAAGATGTCATAGTCTTTTTTATGAGATCATCTGTAAATACTGCTGTATCAATCATTTTATAAATAAATAAATAAAAATTAATTTTGAGAAAGTTATCGGTTTCGTAGATGCGATAAAAATACCATCTAATAAAATTTGCAAGTTTTGAAAAATTACTACTTTTCAAATTGTTTTTAATACAATAGAGAGAGAGAGAGAGAGAGAGAGAGAGAGAGAGAGAGAGGTGGATGTCGATAGTGGCTGGGATGGGGTTGTAGGGGCTGGGGTTGGGGTGGGTAGGGGGTGTTATGACTGTTGGGGTGTGGTGGTCTAGGTTTTAGTTGAGGGTATTGAGTCTATTAAGGGAAAAGCGCTGGCTTGAAATTTCATTCACAAAAAGTAATTTTCTTTGTATGATTATTTTCCTTAAACACTTTCTTTTTTTAATTTTTTAATTTGTGCTCTTTGACTAACAGAGTTGGATTGGACATGTTTAATGGATCTCAAGCTACTTACCATTCATTATTTTGGTATTATTGTTACTATTAACATCTTCATTTACTATTTTGTCTTTCTCAAGTTTACTTTTTTGTTTTCTGGTTAACAAGTGTTACTTAATTAATTTAGTCAGTGCGTGCTTTATTACATGTGAAAGAAATTTTGAATGTTCAAAGTGCATCAAACTGAAACTGAAACTGAAACTTAGTCTCATGCCTTCGCTTTTAGTGCGGATTCCATCACCAGTTGCAGGGGGATACAAAAACAAAATATTAAAAATAATAATATGAAACCCTAAACCCCATTACCCCCATCCCATCACTCGCCAGCCATCGCCACTTCTCTCTCTCACCGACCCAAACGCCCCTTCCCCGAACCACACCATCAAATCACACCCCTCTCCCTTACCCACCACCCAAAGTCCTTCCCACCTTCATTTCTTGGCACCCAAATTTGTCTAAATTCAATGTATCTGCACCCTTTCTTCTCCCATTATACAATACTACTGTAGTAACCCTAAACCTAATACATCTTCCATTCAAATATAGCCACATGTCAATTTTTGTACAGCCAGCCCTCTCCTTCGATCTCCTCCTCTGCCATCTTCTCTCTCTGTTCTCTCTCTCCTTCTAGAGCAGCGCGGGTGGCCCTATCTTAAATACCTTGAAGAAATTAATTGTAAACTTTGTTACCATTTCTCATTACTGTGGCTGCATAGTTGAGCCCAACATACAAGATTTCATAGTTAGTATCCACAGTTCATGTCGAGTACCTACATCTGGGTTAATGAATCACTTCATGCATGACAAGTACAGAAAATCATCCAGCCATCTTCATAACAACAGTAATATTATATATTTTTTATTCAACATATATAAGCCACAATGCTAGTACATTATAACAGTACTCGCATCAGGCACACACGGACAAACACCCAAGGAATAAAACTCACTAAATACACAGATGGTGATTAATTGACAGCAACACTGACATGAAGACGAAAAAGCACACTCTCTATGAAGGACCGACTAGACAAAACACAAAACAAACATGTTGCTGCTGCTAACTCATTAATTTCTAGACACCATGAAGATCTGGGTGGCCGGGAAAAAGATGTGGTTTGAACAGTGCAATTCGGTATTGTGTTTGATAAGTTGGGTTTTCCTCCTCCCAGAAGCAGACGACGTCCCCAACAGTAATGCCTCTGTCGTTGACAAAGCGTTTCCATCCTCGAGACTGGAGAACTGGCTTCAGGTATCTGCCGCGCCTACCAGCTAACTTGAACACGTAAACCCGATCTGTTTGCCTATCGAAAACGTTGATTGAGATAGCATTACCTGGATTGACAGGAGGCAGCACAGCAAGAATTTCTCTGGTCACTACAAGTCTCCCAACATCGGTGGCCGAGATCACTTTCTGCACACCGTGTGCAGGCTCCATCGATATCATCACTCCCTCTTTACAAATGAATTCAGTACCAAACTACAAAATGTTCACTTAGCTACTTATCTTCTGATGTTTCATTGATTTAGAGGAGCTCAGCTCACTCAGATGCTACTATATAAAGAGAAATCTGATATCAGGGTCACTACAGGTAGGATATGATTTTGGAGTAGCCCTCTTGAAAGATGTAATACTTGTCAAAGATGTAGGCCAGGGAACTGCCAGCGCATGGCTTTAAGTGGGGTTTCCATCTCTATCTCTGTCTCTCTCTCATGTAGGCCAGGGAACTTCCGGTGCATGGCTTTAAGTAGGGTTTCCATCTCTATCTCTGTCTCTCTCTCATGTAGACCAGGGAACTTCATGTAGGCCAGGGAAACTTTGAGTGCATGGCTTTAAGTGGGGTTTCCATCTCTATCTTTGTCTCTTGTTGAAAATAAACATGCTTTATTAATTAGATTCATGCGTTATGTATTTAGTTGATGTATAAGCATTTAGAAAGATTCTAGAAGTTGATTGGGCGCATGTGTTCAAGACTAGGAAGTAGTGGGGCTTTATTACCTTCAGTGGTTGTAATTGCCATATATGTCAAAGTCATGTAATCAGTTGGCTGTACCCAAGCAATATGAAATAAAGTAACTTCTCCCAAATATTGTTCATTGTGAGTTTTATGAGTGAGGGTCCATCACCTTCCAACAAATTGGCATGAGAGCCATAAGAAGAAGTTTAGAAGATGGCGAACAATTCGATGGCTCCATTTCAAGTTCCTCTATTGACCAAAGATAATTATCACAATTGGAGTGTTAGCATGAAGACTTTGATTGGCTGCTATGATGCTTGGGAGGTCGTAGAGAGAGGAATTGACGAACATGGAGATGAAGCAAATTTGACTAATACCCAGAGAGAAGCATTGAAGGAAACAAGGAAGAAAGACAAGAAGGCACTCACCCTCATCCATCAAGCCTTGGATGACAAGACATTTGAGAAGGTTGCATATGCATGTCCAACTAGCTAGTTATACGATTGGTGACACTTAACAAGCATGCATATTTACTTTGAGTGCTACTATTTCCACCCATCTGTCCTATTTTTCCACCCACATTATCTTCAAAATTTAAAAACAAATTTATCCATTTGTAAAATGACTTTTAAGGACTTTAGATTAAAAAAAACACATATTCTCCTTCATCCTTGTCAAACCCCAACCCCTCCCTCTCTCCCTCATCCTGACCAAACCCAAATCAAAATTCCAATAAAGCTTCAAAATTTCCAACTGGGTCCAATCCAATTCCATCAGATTTCTTCTCAGTTTCTGTACCCAAGGGCACAGGCTTTCTGTTCCATTTGCTCAGTTTGCTCTTCGTCTTCTTTCTAATTCTGGCATTTCTCTCCGTTATTGTTTTCGTTTGGTGGAGAGACGATGAACATTGAGAGCGATTTTCTTTATTTTAAAATTTTTTAATAATACTTTACAGAGGATCCCACGCGTTTTGATTGATAGGGGTTGAAGGTTTGAAGCATGCTTTGAATGAAAATCAGGAGAATTTGCTTGAATTAATAATTAAATGGTATTTTAGGAATTATGGTGGGTGTAAAAATAGGATTATGTTTTTTCAAATTTACATGGTGGGTGGGAAAATAGGACTGGATGGTGGAAATAGCAGCACTCTTTACTTTTCCCAATGGTATAACAGTGTTAAGGTAAGTTTGATTTCCTGGATGATTTTAATCCACACAAAACACAATCTCAATTCCCAATCACAAGGACAATTAATGCTTCGTTCAATTGCCCTAATTATTACCTAGAAATGTGAACCTTTGACAATACGGCCAATTTGGATACTCCTTTTGGATGGTACAACAATGCATCCAAGAATTAACTAGTTATTACTGATATTAAACGAAAGCGATTAAATTATAAAGCCCAAAAATTAGAGATTTAATTAGATCATCCCACATTTAGATTAAATTATAAAGCCCAAAAAATAGAGATTCCATGTTCTTGTATAATTTGTTTATCATTCTTTGTTCCCATCATTGATATTAGTATTACTATTTCCAATTAATGAATCAAAGTGCGTTTTTAAGATTAGTTTTTCAGAACAAGTACTAAATTCGAATCTGTTAGAAATTATAGGCCTTTATATTTTCTTTCTCAATAGTAGCAGCAAAGTTAAGAATTTCTGTAACTCCACTGATTATTTTGAATGCAAAAATCAAATAATTGTGTGTGGTGGAACAAAATATCCCCTCGAATAAATTCTTCTTTTTTATTTCCAAGGGAATGTTGTTATGTTGCCTCGAAAACCTGATCAAGAAAGTTTCTCACCTTTCTCTATGTGACTTTGAAAACCTGTCCATAACCATATTGACTTTAATGATTAAATAAGATATTTTTAATTTATAACACGCATGACAGGAAAGTGTCAAACAGTAGATGCTTTTTATATTCAATAATTCCAAATTAAGAACCTTTTTTGTTTTTGTTTTTTTGCATCCATTACGCGTAGATGCTATAGATACTTGACAAAAAAAAACAGTAGATGCTCTAGAAAGATATGTGGCATCCATTACACGTACAAAAGTCTCCTGAGAGCAAAAAAAAACAAAAACGAAAAAGAAATATTGTGCCAGACCAGAGGGTTGTCCTTTCGGTTTGGTAATGGAGCTCTTTTTATGCCCTCTTTTTATTACCATCTTTCAGCCCTTTGGAGTTTGGACGGGCTTTTTCGACCAAAACAAGGCAGGAGCTGTTATAAAATAAAAATTGTGAAAAAAGGATATTTTAACACAAACCTCTTAAATATTTTAGTAAATTGAGCTTAGACCCATAAAATTCATTTTAAATCACCTACAACTCTTACTTTATTTTTTTTATATTTAAAATACCCAATTTTTTCAAATAATACCTTATGATTATGATCCAACTAAGCAAGTTACCTTATATAACTTAAAATATGATTTATTATATTTTTCGGACTCCAAAACTACCCCTATTTATTAGTTAATGTGTTATGTGGGATGTAACTAATGACACATGTTGAATTAAGAAAGATCTCTAAAAGGTTGTAATGGATGTAGGAATTAATTTAGAAACTTATTTGAAATTAAATATTAAATTTAACATTAACGTATTAGTAATCTATAGGTGATTAACATTTTGGTTTATTTAATAAAAAAATTATGTTGTTTTCCTTTTATGAATTATACGACTAGTAATCTTTTTTATTATAGTTTTATGAATAATAGTGTACATTCTAATTATGTTGAAAAATAATTTGATAATCTATTTATTGTTTGTTTTTTGAAAAGCATTTTTTTTAAATGGACCTATTTTTTCTCTAAATAATATACCTATTTTTCTCTAAATATTACTTGTTTTATGAAAAATAATTTGATCATCTTTTTATTGTTTGTTTTATGAAAATAATTTTTTTTTAAAATGAACCTATTTTTTCTCTCCGAATAATGTACCTAGTAAACCTAGTATAATGAACCTATTTTTTGGCTAAATTTTGTATCTATTTTTTTTCTCTAAATAATGTACCTATCACTTGTTTTATGAAAAATAATTTGATAATCTATTTATTTTTTGTTTTGCGAATTTTTTTTATATGAACCTATTTTTGGTTTTATGAATTGTTTAATTATACAATAATATTATTTATATCACATTTATGCTGAAGATGCTGCATTACAGGTTGTCTATTTCCCACTCAAATTCGACGCTCAAAGAGGGTCGAGATTTGGAAGAACAGAGAAAGAAAATAAAGTTGAAGAAGGGAAGACCCAAGGTAAAGTGCCAATTTGGTAAATTTGGAGAAATAGAAAGGTGCAGCTGCCAATTGGAGGGAATGAATAAACATTGAAAACGAAGTCTGCGAAAAAGGAAGAAACAAGGATTTAAAAGATGAATAAAAGTGGAGGTCATGTGCACGCACAAAAAACTAAGAAGAATTTATACATATATATATATATATATATATATATATATATATATATATATATATTATATTTATTATCTTTCCCTAATTTTATTTTATTTTCTTTCAATCAAGTAGTTTTATAATAATGTTTTATTAATTTTATATTAGTTTTTTCTCACTCATTTGTGTCGTTTTCTTGAAGGGAGGAGTTAGGGTTTCCATTTCCACGCAGCTCACTCTCTATTGCTTTCTTAACCGCCACTAATTCTCAATACATAAAAATTTCTCTAAAGGTCTGTTGCTTTTACTTTTTAAAAATTTCTCTAAAGGTCTGCTGCTTTTACTTTTTCTTTTCCATGCACCAAAAGGTAACTTCATTTAGCAAAGGGATGACATAATTTAGCAAAACGGATGACATCATTTAGCAAAAGCATCCATCCAAGATAGTGAGTGCTACGTACTTTAGATGTCATAGTTTTTGTTGTCAAAGATGTCGAGTAGAAGGGAACATAATTCGACCGAAAAGAAGAAGGTGAACTGAACAAGTTACTCTTAACTTATTAAGGGAATCAAAATGAACTTTTAAGAGCATTTCCAATCGATATGTCAAAAGTGCCACATAGACATTTAACAGCTAGAAATAACATCTCACACACTCCAACCGATGTGTCAAAGCTGATGTGGAATGAAGGCTGAAGATTGAGATGTTATTTTTGACATCCCAAAAGCAAGATGTCAAATGAATATTTTATTATTTTTTCTTTTCTATTCTTTTTAATTAAAAATAAATCAACACTAAAATGTAATAAAATAATAATTTAATTTGACATATCAGGTGGAGTCTAAAGCTGTGTAAAATGTCAAATTGCCACATCAGCCATCAAATTTAAATTTGATGTTTGGTATTTGACATCTCCCTTGGAGATGCTCTAAGAGAGAGCAAGAAGTCAATTAAAGCAACAAAACATCTGGTAATAAGAGTTTGGGATCACTACATAATTAGCCAAAGCTACAAAGACCACTTGCTCACCCTAAACTCTAAACCCTCTCACTTCATCCCTAAAAAGGTATATGCTTTTGAGCATACGTAGTAAAATATGAAATACGTATGTGAAAATACAGATGAAAAATTCAGCCACTATATAATATTTTAATATAATTTATTTAAATTTTTTAATATATATTATTTTTATTCAATAATATGTGAAAAATATGTGTATAATACTTAAAAATTTTGTATGTATTATTGAAAATTTTGTATACAAAACACGTGCATTAAATGTGAAGAATACATACGTATATATACAATTGTTTAATTTTAAAAACATATGTTTTATCAAATCTTTCATATGAGTATGGAAAACGATAATATTTTTAAAAACTATGTATGTATATGTATAATAAGAGTATTATTAAAAAAAAAAAAATGCTAACTAGGCTTTTGAGTATTATCTGGTCATCATTGGGTTCCCTCTTGGACATTGCAAAGATATATTGGCTAATAATTCATGCATGAATTGTTTACATTCGTGCGCAATTATTTGTTTAGGCCAATAATTAATGCACGAACAAAATTTCAGTTGAAGTTGAACGATTGTTACAAGATTGTAGGAATTGACAACAGTTTTAGAAGAACGATTGTTACAAGATTGTAGGGGGACAGATTCCCTTAAACCACATGGGGGGCCCCCGCACCCCGGGAGGAGGGGGGCCGTAGATAAAGTTAGAATCAAATCTTGTTTGAATTAAATAGTGTGCCCCCACTCATCTGTTTCATTGGGATTTTTGCACTGACTCACTATTTGTTATCATATGAAGAGATGTCTTCATCGTAGAGCTTATAATGCCATCCCCTTTTTCTTCCTTTCTATTTTTATTTCCACTTATTTTTCATGTTCTTCATATCAACTGAACATAGACCTTCATTTTTTTCCCTTTTATTCCTGACCAGGGCCGGCCCTGACTTTTCGGTGGCCCTAGGCAATAAACTAAATGAGGCCCCTTCCCTTAGTATATATAAAATTGCAAAAAAAAAACAACAAATAAAATGATTTTATGTAGAGTGTAGCCATATCTCCATATAAAACAAAAAAATTCTGATTACATATTTAATATCATGAAGGAAATTAAAAATTTACAAACCAACATTCCAACAACCAATAATGGGAACATGTCAAGATACATTAAAACTAAGTGTTTGTACAAAATACTAAACCCTTTCCCTTAAGATTAGCTTCTGGCTTCAAGCTTCATCACATGAGTTTAGCAAAATCAGCTTTAAAAACAACATATGAAATGGTTGCAGCAAATTTGGATGGGTACAAAATCTTCCTGTAGCCTTCTTCCTCCCAAACAGGCAGCCAATAAGAGATCCATCCCATTACAATGTGCAAATATCTGAAGCTTTCCCTTTATCAAATAGCTGCTTGATTTCCTCTGCACCATTTACAATCAAAAAAGTAAAAACTGTAACATTAAAAGTACAATCAAACACTGAAAAATCCTTGATCTTCTAGCACTTTGAGAAACTCCACTCCGTACCTCCACCTGATTCATGTACATCTGCAATGATAAGATATATGCAAGCTTTTGTTAAGAAAAGTTTAGTAGATGTCATTGTGCAGTTTTATAGCGACTTATATAAGGAGACTTGGGAGATTATCTCCACCAGGCAGATGATGTTTTGCCTTAGAAACAAATTCAAATTAAGTGAGCTAGCTGTATGCTGTAAGTTAGCGGCTTGATATCTAGAAAAGTCAAATTAGAGTGCCAGTATGAATCTATAATTATCCTTTGCGGAGTTTCGTAGAGACAAAAAACAAGTTAGACAAGAATAAAATCTGAACAATAATCTGATTACCACTCTGTATCTCTCTGTGTTTTGTTCCTATTGGAAATTGAATTGAAACAATAGTTTGCTGGGTAGGAACAAATATAAAGAAAAAATTATAAATCTGATTACCTTTTCAGTTTCTCATGCTCCTCCCCTCTTGGTCACCATCAATCTCAAAGACAATTTGTGAGTTTTTTGGGTGAGATTGAAACTTAGGGTTATAATATGAATCTGATATGAGAAAGATGATAGAAACTGAAAATAAAGGATATGGATAATGGATTGAAGGGAGATGGGAATAACAGAGAAAAATATAATGGTGGATTATTAAGAGATCGATGGATTAAATAGAGCTCCATGGAGAAATAATTAGGAAAGGGGCTGTTGCTCTTGGCTGGCTGTGTGGCGTAGGAAACAAAGAGTTTCTGAATGGGAAGAGGAAGAGCCTTCCTCGTTCAATTACAACGCTGACTTTCTGTTTTTTTTTTTAAATTTTTTAATTTTTAGTTGGACAATAAAATATATATATATATATATATATATAGTCCCTTCAGTTGAGGGATCACTCAAATAGTGTTATTTGAGGGATGGGGCGCTCAGCCGTTGGATCTCTTTTAATGACATCTTGCGGCTGTGATTCTTTTAAATGTTTTAACCCATTTTAACACTCCTGACCCGAAAAAAAAACACGCGATGGCTGAAGAACCTAAGGCACGCACGAAGAAGAGGAAGAGCCCACCCTTCCAAGACGAAGGAAGATCTGCCATCGCAAGTTGAGCTTGCGAGGATTCTATGCCAATCAGGTAGGCGTATCCATAGCGGCGTTTATGTTTCGTTCTAAATCTGGGTTGTGATTTTCGAATTGGGGTTCTGCGATGGGTTTTTAATTTTGAAAATTTCTGGGCAAGGTTGAGATTACACCTGATTTCTTGTGGGTTTGTTGATTTCGAATGAATGACAATGGGTTGGTTCTAGGACTCGCTATTCAGAGAATGAGTTTGTAAAATTTTCATTATTGACTTATTGTTGTTGTTGTTGTTGTTATGATATCTGAATTGAGTTCTAATGGGCATGAAGAGAAAAAAAAAATACAGGGACAATTTTATATTCTGATATTAAATAGTGCATGGGCTGTATGCCTTAGAATTATTTAGGTTTTTGTTCCTTACGATGTGAAATTTGGTTTACAAAGCCAAACCTGTCAGCCTTCAACTTTAAAGTCTTAACTTTCATAATAATGGAAAGCTTTCATTAGCTATGACATCCTTCTTAAGCTTTAGGCATACATGCCTACTAGTGTGTTGAGCTGACATCCTTCCTGTGGGATTCACACTTTGATTTGTGAATTTTCATTTTTTTTCCACATTCATGTCAATTTCCTCTACTTTCTGTTGATTTCGATTGGGTTTTTATGTGTTTTTTTTAAAGGAAAAAAATGAATTGTTGTGGGTTAGTTTTAGGACTCACTAATCTGCAACAAATAGAGAATGAGTTTGTGTAAATTCATGTCATTTACTTATTGTTGTAAGCCAAGTACAGATTACTATAAAAGTGGCTTTAGTACCTTAAATAAAATGTAACTGTTTGTTATGGTAAACAGAAAGAAAAAGGTCACTTTCCTTCATTGTCTCTGAAGCATATGTTTCAATGTGTGCAAGTGAAGCCTAAGGATTTAATATTTTTGTTCTGCAATAAGCCTTGTTGCTTATCATGTTGCTTCCTCTTCAGTTTCCATGATGGTTCTTTTATTGGAACTACAAAGTGTTTAAGTTTTTATATATGTCCATTATAGTTCCAACTTCTGATATCGAATTCGATTGGATGCAAGAGATAATAGAATTCAGTTCCTTTTTTTTTTTTTTGGAGTCAGAAGATATTACAATTCTGTTCAGTTCGGTAACTTGCTTCTTTTACTTCAATAAAAGATAAATATAATAGAATCTCTTAACTGATTTGTTGATGTTCATAATACTTATTTCGCTTATGCATGACAGTGATAATAAACTTTAAATGCTTTGTCATTCATGAAGCCATTAAAATTACTATAAATTCTTTGAAGTACCTAGAGTGTATCTCTTTGTCAGATGCTTATGGTGTTTGAGTTATTAGAAAAGAAAACATGATAATTGAAGGTATTTATATGTTTCTTTTGTTTTTGTTTCCTTGCAGGCTATATGGCTAAAACGAACAAGATGATCATTTTGCACGGAAATGTTAAGTTTGGCTTTAGTAGATGGAGGCCGTGGCTCAGAGTTTCTATGAAATCATGATCATTTATGTTTTAGTGATGCTTCTTCTTTTAAGAGTGTAAATTGTATGCGCAATAGATATCTCAATGCCTTAGATTAGATTAGGTGATGTAAATCTAACGTTTGTTTGTTGTATCAAGGTAATGTCACTTGGGACCTGTAATTATCAACGTTTGATAGTTGAAAGAGGTTCATGGCAGTTTAGAGCTATTCATTTGTTAGCCTTACAACTTCAAATTTCTGCATAATTCACAGAGAAGTTTACATACAACCCCAATAGTATTACAAACATTTTAATGAAAACAACCAAATCGTGTTTGCTCCTTCGAAGCTCTTCTACAGAAATTTGCCACAACCGTACGAGCATTTCAAATCAAAACATTCTAATTCATATCTGTGAAAGAAAACACAGGGAAACTACCACACTATGAACTGAATTAAGTTTTCATTACTAAGATAAAATAAACTTGATAACATCGAGTATTCATTACAAAAGGGAAAAACAATTATGTACAGCACCCATTATAGAAAGTGAGCTCGTCATCCCTATACAGATCACCAACCCACCAAAAAAAAAAAAACCATCCTATTACAGAGAAGAAAAGAAAAGAAAAATTAGAATAGAAGATGCCATATTGCTGGCTAAAAATGGTACATATGCTGCAATGGTGTCGCCACCTCTGCTGCTTCCCTTGGTAGAGACTCGAGTGCAATCCAAGGAAGCTTCATCCTTATGAGGGCAGCAGCAACATCAGTAGGTAATTCAACAACTGATTTCACAGTTTCATTAAGCCTCATCCTTATGCAGCAGCAGCAGAAGCAGATTTCTATTATCTCAGGCACAAATTCCAGACATAATGCTAAATACCAACTGCTAACAGAAGAGATACCATATACACTTCATCTCATTCAGACGAGAGACCATATACACTTCATCTCATGTGGCATGTCTACTAACAAAATCCTTCAGCAAATTCTCAAGAGCTACATATGAAAACAAATAAATAGAAAATGTAAGCATTAACGAATAGCAAACTTTAGTAGTGATTAAACCTTGTAATGGAACCTGCTATGAAAAAAAATTCACAAATCAAAGTGTGAATCCCATAGGAAGGATGTCAACTCAACACATTAGTAGGCATTATGCCTAAAGCTATAGAAGAAGGATTTCATAGCTAATGAAAGCTTTCCATTATCATGAAAGTTAAGACTTTAAAGTTGAAGGCTGACAGGTTTAGATCTGTAAACCAAATTTCACATCTTAAGGAACAAAAAACTAAATAATTCTATGAGGCATACAGCCCATGCACTATTTAATATCAGAATATAAAATTGTCCCTGTATTTTTTTTTTCTCTTCATGCCCATTAGAACTCAATTCAGATATCATAACAACAACAACAACAACAATAAGTCAATAATGAAAATTTTACAAACTCATTCTCTGAATAGCGAGTCCTAGAACCAACCCATTGTCATTCATTCGAAATCAACAAACCCACAAGAAATCAGGTGTAATCTCAACCTTGCCCAGAAATTTTCAAAATTAAAAACCCATCGCAGAACCCCAATTCGAAAATCACAACCCAGATTTAGAACGAAACATAACGACACTATGGATACGCCTACCTGATTGGCATAGAATTCTCGCAAGCTCAACTTGCGATGGCAGCTCTTCCTTCGTCTTGGAAGGGTGGGCTCTTCCTCTTCTTCGTGCGTGCCTTAGGTTCTTCAGCCATCGCGTGTTTTTTTTTCGGGTCAGGAGTGTTAAAATGGGTTAAAACATTTAAAAGAATCACAGCCGCAAGATGTCATTAAAAGAGATCCAACGGCTAAGCGCCCCATCCCTCAAATAACACTATTTGAGGGATCCCTCAACTGAAGGGGACTATATATATATATAATATTAAAAATTTTGCGGCCCCCTTAATTGGAGGCCAATGGCCAAGGCCCTTCTTGCCTACCCCCAGGGCCGGCCCTATTCTTGACTTTGGTGCCAAGGGCGGATCTATGTATGGGCACTCTAGCCCAGTGCTAAATTTGGAGATGAAAAAAAATTAGTGTTAATTTTATAAGTGAAACCCAAGTTAATTAAAAATAGTCCACCCCTCTACTCCTCTTTAAAATTGTACCAACCTATATCCAATGGGTTCTTTAATATTAGTAAGATCTCTCTTACTTTTTGTTTTATTTTCAATTTCAATTGTTATTGTTAGCTTTTTATGATTTAAGATTTAGGGCTCTTTTTTTTATTTTTTTATTTTAACTAGTAGTAATTATTTTGATATAAGTTTAAATGTAGTAATATTATTATGATGAGAAATATAGCATTAATAAGATCTGAAGGAGATGTTTAAAATGAGCCTAATATCAGACATATTTTACAACATATACTATTTACTAGTGAATTAATATGCACACCAAAGTGAATGGATCCCGAGCTAGCAAACATAGACATCATCCAAATCTAGGATAATTTGGTCTAGTATGTTTAGGCTTCTATCTTGAGATCTGTTGGGTTCAGAAGTTACCTAATCTAGCTACCAAAGGGGTTTGAAAACTCATTCATTTCATAAATTTGATGATGCATTTTCTTAATGACAATAGTATATATTGGCTAATATTGCCACGATGCCTTTAGATAGCACATTGTGACAAAGGGCATGCTAGTAGCGTTCTGCCCCCTATAGATCCAAACCATGATATCTCACTGAAACCAGGAGCGGAGGACAACTGAGTAATAAAACTGGAGCAGTAGTGGTTGCATGTCGGGGAGGCTTCTCTCTCTCTCTCTCTCTCGGGAACATACAAACAAGGCACGTTACGTTTCCATAGGATACTAACAGCCGCTCCATAAGCGACGTTTGGCAGGCAGATTAGGTTTTTAATAAAAGGCTTTTTATCACAAATGGTCCTTGACGTTTACGAAATTATCACGAATGATCCTTAAGGTTTTTTTGTGACACTAATAGTCCTTAACGTTTGGACTTTTTATCACAAATGGTCCCTGCCGTCAAAAATTCTGTTAAGTGTATGATGTGGAAGATAAGTGGAGCCCACATGTCCAATCACATTGTGACATGTGGATTAAATAAATAAATAATTTTTTTTTTTATGAAAATCCATTAAAAAACCATTTAGCCACTCTCTATCTCTCTCTCTCTCTCTCTCTCTCTCTCTCTCTCTCTCTCTCTCTCTCTCTCTCTCTCTCTCTCTCTCTCTCTCTCTCTCTCTCTCTCTCTTACCTCCATTAAAAAAAAATAGGTAAAAAACGTACAGAAGTTTCACATAAAAAAAAGTGCGAACCTCTTTTATATGTGGAAGCAGAGAGATTCTTCCTTTTAAAGCTTATAACATATTTTGTGTGGAAACACAAGCACCACCTTCCTTCTCTCCCTCTTGCTCTTTTACCTCTCAATCTATCTCTGTAACTCTGTTTCCGATTAACAAAAGATGTCCAATAACGAAGAGCCTGTGGAGGAAACAAATGGGAATTCATTTCACATAGTGAAGCAGGATTTGAAAGATCGGTGTAAGGTATGGCCAAATTTGAATGGTTTTTTAATGGATTTTCATTAAAAAAATATTTATTTATTTATTTAATCCACATGTCACGATGTGATTGGACATGTGGGCTCCACTTATCTTCCACATCATACACTTAATAGAATTTTTGACGGCAGGGACCATTTGTGATAAAAAGTCCAAACGTTAAGGACTATTAGACCATCTCCAACCCAATGGGTGGAAACTCAAATTTTGAGTTTAGCCTCCAAAAATCTTCTCCAACCCATGTATTTGGGAGGGTGAAAATTTGAGAAAACTCAAAACTAGACTGGAATTCCAGACTGATTTCTGCCTGGACTGATAAATTTGTGGGCCCCAAATCTACTTTAATTTAATTTTTTTATTTTTGCTGGAAGCCCACGTGATGGGCAATACATGCTGGGCCCGCTGACAAGTGGGAAAAATATGATTCGCTTTTCCTTTATTAATGGCCAACGGCTACTTTTTCAAAAAATATGTTATGCTTTTCTTTTCTTTTTTTAATTCCAACAGCTATAAAAATATGTTGTACTTGTTTTTATTTTTAAGTGAAATTCTATTATGTTTTGGAATTTTAATTTTTTTGGTTAAAATGTTTAGAAAATTAAATCACGAGTATTGAAACAAAAATAATGTCAAGAAAAATTAACAAGAAAAAAAATTTAAGGGTTAATCATTCTTAAACAATTTAATAAAGTTGCGGACTCAAATTATGAGTCTGCAAGGTTGGAGGAAAAAAAATTTGAGTCCTAAAAATACATGAATAGTTGTATTTTGAAAGGTGAAAATTTGAGTTTAGCCCCAACATGGTTGGAGATGGTCTTAGTGTCACAAAAAAACCTCAAGGACCATTCATGATAATTTCGTAAACATCAAGGACCATTTGTGATAAAAAGCCTTAATAAAAAGTAAAAGGCATAGCCTGAGCATTAGTACTTCAAATTGGTCCATGAGATCCTTGAACAAAAAGAGTTTGAGTTGATAATATTGACATTAGATGCTTAGAGCATCTCCAACCGATATGTCAAAAGTGTCACATAGACATTTAACAACTAGAAATAACATCTCACACACTCCAACCGATGTGTCAAAGCTGATGTGGAATGAAGGCTGAAGATTGAGATGTTATTTTTGACATCCCAAAAGTAAGATGTCAAATGAATATTTTATTATTTTTTCTTTTCTATTCTTTTTAATTAAAAATAAATCAACACTAAAATGTAATAAAATAATAATTTAATTTGACATATTGGGTGGAGTGTAAAGCTGTGTAAGATGTCAAAGTGCCACATCAGCCATCAAATTTAAATTTGATGTTTAGTATTTGACATCTCCCTTGGAGATGCTCTTAGAGAGCCAAACCATAAGATGTTACGTACTCCATAATATTATGACAATTTAGTATTTCCATGCGAATTCATAAACAATTAATTCAACTAATAAGAATACGGCCAATGTGCTATATGAGTTTGAATATAAGATTATTGATATGCAAATTAATGTCTTCTTTTTTTTACTGAGTGAGACTCCGTTATCATTATTCACTTGAAACTTTTATATGACTAATCGGTCTACGTACAACCATCACCACAAAAATAAAGGAGAAGGGCGAGGATGAATTCCCAGGCGCACGGGGTGAGTGGAGGGCTGCAATTTGGACAGCTTTCTTCCAAATGGGGCCCACTCGATTTCAGGGGCTTCAAGTGGGCTTCAAAAACTACTTTTATGTATTTGTATCTAGATAATCAATGGGTAATGGCTGTTTTTCTAGTAGTTAAGCCCATCACCATCACTTTTATTCTCATTAAAACCTTTGAGCATCTTAATTAGAATATGTGAGAAAGTTACGTAAATGCAAGACTAGCAAGCATGTATTTTTAAATCTAAAATAGTTGTTCGCACCACTTTGCAAAACCCAAGGGAGATGTCGTATAGCAGTGTAGCTTGGAAGTCCGAGTGTCGTATCCACAGAGAGCAGTGTAAAGAAAATAACAGAGATGAAAAAGAATAATTATGATTGAGAGGTAGATTTATGCAAGATTTGATTTAGAGAAAATTTAATTGATTAAAACACTAAGGCATTGGGGTACCACTTTTAACATAAGCATGCAACTCTTAATAATTTGATCCACAAAATATTTTCCATTGTAGTTGTTCAAAATAATTAAAGTTCTTTTTAATTTCCTTTAGAAGTATTCTAAGCATAACTTGTACCATTGGCAACAAACTATCAAAAAATAATCTTCATCAAAATTCTATTAATCTTTAGTAATTCTCTTCTCTTTTAAAAGCATGAAAGTTTTTACTACACAATGGGAAAAACATGATTGAACCCATGAAATAGATTATCAAACATTCATCAATTAATTAAAAAGAAAACTACAAATTCCATTTGAACAAAAACTACAAATTCACATTAAAGCTTAAGTTTGGATCAAACTAATAAAAATTACACACTTATATTAAAAGCTTTCTCCCTAGCCTTAGCTAGGGAGTTAGTTCCCCATAATAAAATTAAACTAAAAACAGAAATTAAAACTTAGAAAGATGGAGGGAAGAGAGAAAGCTCAAGAGTTGTGGAGCTTGGTGTCATTTTACAATGCCATATCTCCTCCTATTTATAGGAAAATTGGAGCAATTCTAAATTCATCAAATCCCTCCATTCATGAATTTAATATGTATTCCACTTGCCATCAAACCAATTGCCAATTTGCTTCCATTACTTATTCCATAGTGTTGATGACTCCATTCTCCAAATTCTTCATCTTGTTCAATGCACAACCGTAACCCATCTCTTCATTGTTTCTTCTTTTGGCATGGGTGTGGCACTTCATGCATTCTTTTCAATTCTTTTCTTCTTGGTTGCTCCATCCATTGCTTCTTTTCCTTTCTTTTATGCCTTGGTGTGGCACTAATTCTTCATCATTCATTTGGTCGTTCCCAACTACAAATTGTTTAATGCCACCAAGTCTCCATTTGATAATTCTTCAACCTTAAGATAAAATAATGAAATCATCATCAATTATGTAATGGGTATGTAAGCAAGTGCAAAAGTGAAAAACAAACCTAATTAACTAAAATTGTAAGAAAATTAATTACTAACAAATATATTTAGGGATAATAAATGTGATAGTTTATGTGCTCATCAAATACCCCCAAACCTATGATTTGCTAGTCCTCGAGCAAACTAAAATTAAAAACTAAGCATAAATGAAAACTAACTATAAGCCACTTTCGTAGGGATCTCGATTGCATTTAGCGTATGCAATAAGCCTTTAAACCCCTAGGTTGCCCTAGTGGACGAGTTATAGTCTCGTGAGGGTTTTCAGGGATGATACCCACAAACATATGAAATTTTAAGTAACTCTCCTGTCAAATCATCATCAAGAATGTTAAAGCTCAAAAACTAAGATTCTCAATTCATGAACAAATTTAAAAGAGCGAACACAAATCCAAAACTTTAAGTTCTCCCAGTCTAAAGTCAAAGTCATTTATCACCATTAATAAACTTTTCATTTGCTTGCTTTGGTGTAAAGTGAACTAACACAGTTGAGAAGACAAAAATTCAATCATAATCACACCATCCTTGCTATCTTAGATTTTTTTTTTATTTTTTAATAAATATATACATGCTATTATGTGGACTGTGCAATGTTTAGCTCCCTTAAGCTTTCTAATTAACCCATGTAGCAAGTGTTAGGCCAATGACTCTCAAACACAAAGGCTTTAAGGCATTAGGTGTTGAAACACCCCGATGAGCTTAATAACTCGAGTTAAAAAGGCTACAAAGCTAAACAAGTCACACATGCATTTTTTTATTATTATTTTTTTTAAGAACTTCACGGTTTAACGCGAACACTCACTACTGATTAGGCAAGAGGCCCGGTTACTAAGTGAAAGTTCTCTTTTTATTCTTTTTTTTTTTAAGACAACAAAGATAATTACAATCAATCTCAAACTCTATCTTCTCAAGCGCATTAGTGTGAGTGTGAATTTTTCAAAGCTTAGCTCATAAATCATTCATTAAGTAGAAATAAATGAAAAAGACTAAAGACTGGATTAGTTATCGTATCGCTCAAGTGTTCTCAATTTTAAGCTCATGCATGAATATCAAATCTCAATTTAATGCAAATATATTTCGATGACAACAAGCATAGAGGTTTTTTTTTTTTTTTTGGTTGATTTTTGTTGATTTTTTTTTTTTTTTTTTTTTTTAAGGAGAAAATTTTAGAAACAAATTGTGATAACTAATTCCACTCCCCCCCCAACTTGAATGAAACATTGTCCTCAATGTGTAAAACTTAGAAATAAGCAATGTTATAACAACAAATGAAGGGTAGTAAAGTAAATAAAAAAAGAATTAAAATACAAAATAAATAGAAAATACAATTACAAAACAAATAACAAACAAACAAAAGAAACAGGAACCCTTAATCACACAAGTATACAAGCAACTCATGGATGACCAGTTAAGGGCCTCAGAAAAGACAGCCAGGGGTTCCGGGAAGGTTGGAGGGGTCACAATGGTCCCGCTTAAAACCCAAACTTCTTAGACACCGAAAGTGTCGCCTAAAGAACTCCTAGACACTGTATTGACAGAGACGCTCACTGGAGTTACCAAAAGTCAACTCATATTATTTTAATTATTAAAAAAAACAACTTAAAATAATAACAAAATAAGTAAAGAGAAAGGATTGGAATGCTCCCCCTTGAAGCGATTAGGTCGAGCATGATACCAAGTAAAGATAGTCTGAAAATTCAATCCTGATAAACAGGATTCTCCAAGTGAATCGTGTCATCCTGCAAAACAAAATTCTCCAAAAATGGTTTAAGACGTTGACCATTAACTTTAAAAACATTACCATTCTTTGGATCCTCAATCTCTACTGCTCCAAAAGGAAAAACTTTTGTGACCACAAATGGACCTGTCCATCTGGAACGCAGTTTACCAGGAAAAATATGCAATCTTGAATTATATAAGAGAACTTTCTGTGATGGTTCAAAGTTTTTCCTCAAAATATTTCTATCATGAAAAACCTTCATTTTCTCTTTGTAAATTCGAGAGTTTTCATAAGCATCATTCCTTAATTCTGCCAACTCATTCAACTGAAGCTTCCTATTCGAACTTGCATTATTTAAACCAAAATTAAACAATTTAATTGCCCAATATGCCTTATGTTCAAGTTCAACTGGTAAATGACAAGCCTTACCGTAGACAAGTCTGTCCGGTGACATCCCTATGGGGGATTTGTATGCTGTACGGTATGCCCATAAAGCATCAGTTAATCTCAAAGACCAATCTTTACGGTTAGGACTCACAGTTTTTTCCAAAATTTGTTTTATCTCCCGATTAGCAAGTTCAACTTGACCGCTTGTTTGTGGGTGATATGGGGTAGCGACTTTATGAGTGACACCATATTTTTTCATTAAAGCCTCAAAAGGTTTATTACAAAAGTGTTTCCCCCCATCACTTATTATAGCTCGAGGTGTTCCAAATCTTGAGAAAATGTTTTCTTTTAAAAATCGCAAAACAGTTTTATGATCATTATGTCGACAAGGAACAGCCTCTACCCATTTGGAAACATAATCAATACCGACCAAGATATAAAGATATCCAAAAGAAATAGGAAATGGACCCATAAAATCAATGCCCCAACAATCAAATATTTCAATTACCAAAATTGGGTTCAAAGGCATCATATTTCTACGGGTAATTGCCCCTAACTTTTGACAACGGTCACAAGTTCGACAAAAAGAATTAGTGCCTTTAAAAAGTGTAGGCCAATAAAATCCACACTGCAAAATTTTTGCAGCGGTTTTCTTTACAGAAAAATGACCACCACATGCTTCATTATGACAAAAAGAAATTACTGCATGGATTTCATTATCAGGTACACACCTCCTAATGATTTGATCAGGGCAGTATTTAAACAGATATGGGTCATCCCAAAAGAAATTTTTAACCTCTGTAAGAAATTTCCTCTTGTCTTGAGCAGTCCAATCAGATGGAATTTTACCTGTAGCAAGAAAATTAACAATGTTAGCAAACCACGGTAATTCCGAAATAGTAAATAATTGCTCATCTGGAAAAGAATCATTAATTGGTAATGTTTCAATGGAATCCTCAAAACTCAATCTAGACAAATGATCACCCACTACATTTTCTACTCCCTTTTTATCTTTGATTGTGATGTCAAATTCTTGAAGTAGTAAGATCCACCTAATCAGTCGAGCTTTAGCATCTTTCTTTTCAAAAAGGTATTTTAAAGCTGCATGGTCAGTGAAAATAACAATAGGTGATCCAACTATATAAGCACGAAACTTATCCAAAGCAAATACCACAGCAAGGAGTTCTTTTTCAGTTGTAGAATAATTCATCTGAGCACTGTTCAAGGTTCTGCTTGCATAATGGATGACATGTGGCTTCTTATCCTTTCTTTGCCCCAAAACAGCTCCAACCGCAAAATCACTGGCATCACACATAATTTCAAAAGGTAAAGTCCAGTTAGGTGGTTGCATAATTGGAGCAGATGTGAGCATTTCAATTAATTTATCAAAAGCCTTTTGACATGAATCAGACCACTCAAATTTACTGTCTTTTAATAGGAGATTACACAAGGGTCTAGATATTGCACTAAAATTCTGAATAAATCTCCTATAAAAACCAGCATGACCTAAAAATGATCTGACATCTTTAACAGTTTTTGGAACTGGCAATTTTGAAATCAATTCAATTTTAGCTTTATCCACGTCAATTCCTTTAGATGAAACAATATGACCAAGAACAATTCCAGAAGAAATCATAAAATGACATTTCTCCCAATTTAAAACAAAGTTTTTCTCCTGGCATCGAACCAATACTTTTTCCAAATTACTCAAGCAATTATCAAAAGAATCACCGAAAACAGATATATCATCCATGAAAACTTCAAGAAATTTCTCAATCATATCACTGAAAATACTGATCATGCATCTTTGAAAAGTAGCAGGAGCATTACATAATCCAAAAGGCATTCTACGAAAAGCAAAAGTACCAAAAGGACATGTAAAAGTAGTTTTTTCTTGATCTTCAATGGCAATTTCAATTTGATAATAACCTGAGTATCCATCTAGGAAACAATAAAATTCATGACCGGCTACCCTTTCTAAGATTTGATCAATAAAAGGTAAAGGGAAATGGTCTTTTCTAGTTGCAGAATTTAGCTTTCTATAATCAATGCACATGCGCCAACTTGAAACAACTCTAGTAGGTATCAATTCATTTTTATCATTTTCAACCACAGTTATGCCAGATTTCTTAGGTACAACTTGAGTAGGACTTACCCATTTACTATCAGAGATGGAGTAAATAATACATGCATCTATTAATTTCAACACCTCAGTTTTAACAACATCTTTCATGATTGGGTTTAACCTACGTTGTGCCTTCCTGGAAGACTTGGCTTCATCTTCTAAAAATATTTTATGAGTACAAACAAGAGGACTGATTCCCTTAATGTCAGCAAGAGTCCAACCAATGGCAGATCTATGAGAATTCAACACATTAAGTAACTTACCTTCTTGCAAAGAGTCAAGTTCAGAAGATATTACCACTGGAAAAGTGTTGTGGGACCCCAAGAATGCATGTTTAAGTCCTGTGGGTAAAGGCTTCAATTCCAGCTTAGGAACTTCCACATTTGATGGCAATGTCTTTTCCTTCCGAGGTGGAAGCTTCTCAAACCTTGGTGTCCATTTATCAACCTGCAAGGAATTAAACAATGAATTAAGATAAGTAATTTCCGGATCCTCAAGTAATTCAGATTCTTTAGAATTCAATAAAAGAGCCTCTAGAGGTTCAGAAATACTGGTCTTCTCAAATTGATCTTGCACAAGAGCTTCAATCAAGTTCACCACTGCACATTCATCATCTTCATAAGGTCGCCTGAAAACATTAAAAATGTTAATTTCCAATGTCATGTTACCAAAACTGAGTTTCATTACCCCACTTCTGCAACTAATGTGTGCGTCACATGTAGCAAGGAAGGGACGTCCTAAAATGACAGGAATTTCATTTTCAGAATGCAAAACAGGTTGTGTATCCAAAACAACAAAGTCAACAGAGTAGTAAAATTTGTCCACTTGGACCAACACATCCTCAATTACCCCTCTCGGCACTCGTACAGACCGATCAGCAAGTTGCAACTTCATTGTTGTGGGCTTCAATTCACCAAGACCTAACTGCAAATATACTGAATATGGCAATAAATTTACACTAGCCCCCAAATCAAGCAAAGCACAATTGATGTAATTTTTTCCAATTACACATGAAAGAGTGGGACTTCCTGGATCTTTGTATTTAGGAGGGACCTTATGTTGCAACAATGCACTCACATGTTCAGTCAAAAATGCAGTTTTCTTCACCTGATGCTTTCTTTTAAAAGTGCACAGATCTTTTAAAAATTTAGCATAAGAAGGGATCTGTTTAATAGCATCTAACAAAGGAATATTAACTTTGACTTCTTTATAAACATCCAAAATTTCAGAATTTTGATTCAATTTCTTTGGAGGATTTAAAGCTTGAGGAAAAGGAGCAGGAAAATGATATTCATTTGATTCATTCAAGTTGGACATGTTAAGTTTATCATTATTCTTAGATTTTTCAACTTCCTTTGGTGAAGGTGTGTTGTCAATTATTTTACCACTTCTAAGAGCAATGACAGACTTAGCATGTTCAATTGAGGTTTCACACGAATTAACATTCTTTGGATTTGGTTGAGTTTGAGAAGGAAATTTTCCTTTTTCATTTATTGCAAAAGAATTTGTCAATTTAGAAATTTGGCTTTTAATTTCTTTATTTTCTTCAACCATTTGACCAAACAAGGTATCATACCTTTGATTTTGCTTCTGTTGTTCCTGCATAAATGCTTGAAGAGTATCGCTCAAAGAAGGTCTAGCATTAAATGTATTAGTTGCAGGAAACTGATGATTGAAAGAATTTCTATCACTTACCTGAGGTTGTGAATCATTGCTCCAACGAAAGTTTGGATGATTCCTTGTTGCTGGATTGTAAGTGTTGGAAAAAGGAGAATACTGTTGTTTGAAGTTTCCAACAGCAGCACAACGCTCCTCATAAGCTCCTTTCATTTCCTGAAAAAATGGGCCATTTTTAAAAGTATGACCAATCTCATAACAAGAATCACATACTTGATTAATATCAGCTTGAAAAACAGGTTGAGGCAAATTTGATTTTTCCGTTTTCAAAGCAGCTATCTCTTTAGTCAAAACCTCAAATTTTAATTTCCAATCATCTTCTTCTTTTAATTGATAAATTCCTTTATTAGTAGAAGATGTGGCAATTCTTGACCGATCAGTGGTCTCAACTGGACTGGGGACAGTCCATTGATGAGCTTTTTCAGCAATTTCATCCAAAAATTCTAAGGCATCATCAGGGTCTTTTTGCATAAAATTTCCATTACACATTGACTCAACAAATTGGCGATCATGAGGGAGAAGTCCCTCATAGATATAACTAGCAAGACGCCAGTTTTCAAAGCCATGGTGTGGGCACAAATTCAAAAGCTCTTTAAATTTTTCCCAAGTTTGATATAAAGTTTCATTTTCCTTTTGAGAGAAATTTGAGATTCTTTTCTTAAGAGCAATCGTCTTGTGATTAGGAAAATATTTGTTAAAAAATGCTTGAGTCATTTCCCCCCAAGAACCTATGGATCTAGCCCTTAATGAATACAACCAACCTTTGGCTTTTTCTTTTAAGGAAAAAGGAAAAAATTTCAACCTTATGAAATTAATCCTATCAAGTTGAACATTGTAAAAAGTGCCAATAGCTTCTTCAAATTCCCTAACATGCACATAAGGATTTTCACTTTCCATGCCATGAAAAATGGGAAGCAGTTGAATCATTCCAGGTTTGAAATCATAATTTGGCATGTTAGGTGGAAACATGATGCATGAAGGATTTGGTGCACGAATAGGATGCAAAAATGTCTCTAAAGTTCTAGGTGCAACTACTTCTTCTCTCATTTCATTATTCAAAATCTGAGCATTAACCTCTTGTTCATTATTCGCAATTTCTTGTTCATCATTCACAATTGCTGCCATGCTTTCAGATTTATTGGATATTTCAGTTGAAGAAGTTGAAGCAGAATGTTCTAAATTAACAGTTTCAGACTGTTTGACAAACCTTCCTGGGTGATCTCTAGGTCGCATAAAGTAAGTAAATAAATAAACAAAAACAAAATTTAAAAAAAAATATATATATTAACAATAGGATGAAAGTTGGAAAGAGTGTACCATATGTGAAGAATTTCACATAACCAGCAAACCTCTGACCAAGGGGATCTCTGTACTCTTTGACCAGCCGCTCCCCGGCAACGGCGCCAATTTGTTCGCACCACTTTGCAAAACCCAAGGGAGATGTCGTATAGCAGTGTAGCTTGGAAGTCCGAGTGTCGTATCCACAGAGAGCAGTGTAAAGAAAATAACAGAGATGAAAAAGAACAATTATGATTGAGAGGTAGATTTATGCAAGATTTGATTTAGAGAAAATTTAATTGATTAAAACACTAAGGCATTGGGGTTCCACTTTTAACATAAGCATGCAACTCTTAATAATTTGATCCACAAAATATTTTCCATTGTAGTTGTTCAAAATAATTAAAGTTCTTTTTAATTTCCTTTAGAAGTATTCTAAGCATAACTTGTACCATTGGCAACAAACTATCAAAAAATAATCTTCATCAAAATTCTATTAATCTTTAGTAATTCTCTTCTCTTTTAAAAGCATGAAAGTTTTTACTACACAATGGGAAAAACATGATTGAACCCATGAAATAGATTATCAAACATTCATCAATTAATTAAAAAGAAAACTACAAATTCCATTTGAACAAAAACTACAAATTCACATTAAAGCTTAAGTTTGGATCAAACTAATAAAAATTACACACTTATATTAAAAGCTTTCTCCCTAGCCTTAGCTAGGGAGTTAGTTCCCCATAATAAAATTAAACTAAAAACAGAAATTAAAACTTAGAAAGATGGAGGGAAGAGAGAAAGCTCAAGAGTTGTGGAGCTTGGTGTCATTTTACAATGCCATATCTCCTCCTATTTATAGGAAAATGGGAGCAATTCTAAATTCATCAAATCCCTCCATTCATGAATTTAATATGTATTCCACTTGCCATCAAACCAATTGCCAATTTGCTTCCATTACTTATTCCATAGTGTTGATGACTCCATTCTCCAAATTCTTCATCTTGTTCAATGCACAACCGTAACCCATCTCTTCATTATGCACACATGTTCAATTGTAATTGGCCTGAAACATAAGTTTCTAAGAGGCAAGCATTTTCTCACTTTTCGTTTCAACTTGAGCCAAAAAAAATCTCTACTGGACCCAAGGGTTCTCAATGTCCAAGCCCAGCTGCAGGGATTGAGCACATGGAACCAAACCAAAGCGGAGCCTGAAATTGAAAGATCCACAAGAAAAAATATGTTTTTGATTAATATATAAAACATCCTACTTTGACTCTCTTGTAATTTTCGTCCTCCCGTTCTACTTCCCGTTGTGCCTCTGATAAACCTCTAACTTCTTCAATTCCGGAAATGCCCCTCCTGAAACCTCATATTCACAAGCCATCTTCCTTCCCCTGTGCTCCCTCTGACACCCTGCTCGCAGAAAGAGCAATCGCATACCTCAAATGCCATCCCCACAACCTCACTTCTCTTTCTTTTTGTTTTACCCCTGAGGCAGCCTCCTATTTTAGGAAATGGCTCGATTTGATGTAGGTAGTCATTATGCATGTGGCTACCCTTAGATTTTCTTATTACTATTTATTAGTTTTTGGTTTTACTTGTTTGTTGGGAAGTCATTTTGTGTTAGTTATAAAAGTGGCTTCCGTAAGGTTATGAGTGAGTCAATTTTGTAAGAAAACTTGTAAAATTTCTCGTCGTCTTATATGTTACCTCAACTTAAATCAGAATTTATTTAATTTATTATTATTAGTTCAATTTGGCACTCTAAGCACAATAATTGGTATCAGAGCATTAATTTTGGTTGACGAAGATGGGTGACAAATCGGGATCAGAAAGAGCGCATCTTTTATCGAAATCACAAACTTCACATGTTGCAAGAACAACGGTTCAAAATGCAAAGTTAGATTAAAAGTAAATAAAACCTAGTGAGACGATTAGAAACTCATGCAAAATCCGACTAGCAAGAGCTGCTATTTTTGATCAATTGTAGCCTACTGAGTAAAAATAATCTCACAAGATTAAACCGAATTGAAAACCCGTAGCATCAAACAATGGGAGCTTCTATAATGAGGAGGTTGAGTGAGGAGCTTATTTGAGGAGGCTCATCTCACCATCAAAAGGGGTGTGGACCCCCCAATGCATCCCCCCATGTGCTTTGTTTTTAGTTGTTGATGGTGAGATTTCACCTCCTCAAATAAGCTCCTCACTCAACCTCCTCATTCTAGCCTCTCCATCAAACAATGGACTAGAAATAAGGAGACCCACTGGACTTGTTCAGTCCAAACCAGCCCACCAAACAGGCCTTTCAGTTGACCCACTGGTTAGGCTCTACGGGCCTGAAATAAGGAGACCCACAATAAAAATGAAAAAATGAGAAATGAAATATCATCCGACTTCGACTGTAAGGTTCATCTCCTCCGTCAGCTACCGTTGTGCTTCTGATAAACATCAAACTTCTTCAATTCCAGAAATGCGCCTCCTGAAACCTCAAATTCCAGAAAAAGCAATCACATATATACCTCAAACGCCATCTCCACAACCTCAATTCTCTGTCTTCCTGTTTTACACCTGAGGCAGCCTCCTATTACTCCTTAAGTCCCAATTAGAATGGTTGCGCTCTCTCTCTCTCTCTCTCTCAGATAATTTACCGCTCAAACTGTTCTTTTCATTTTGTCCTCGGCAGGCTTTGATGAAAAATGCTACAGATGCAATGAAGGAGTCTCGGATTTCTGATCTCATTGCATCGGTAATAATTTGGTTGCTAATGTTTGTTTTGATGTTCCATGCCTTTTTCTATGGTATTAGATGTGTTGTAAAAGTACCGACTGGTTATTTCTTCCATGACAGCTAAATGCACTTCAATACAGAAGAATGGATTTTGAAGAGTTATGTGCCGCTGCATTAAGTGTTCATCAGCTCGAGGCACTTGATCTTTGCGAACAACATGCTCGATGTGTGTGTTTGAACTTTTTGAGAGGGATGGAAACAGAGCAATTGTCATTGAAGAACTTGCTTCAGTAAGTTGAAATTTTAATGCTGCGTTTTGCAGTCTTGCTTTAAATTAAATTAAACAGTATGATAATCATAGGTTGATTTCTGAGTATTCAACGTGATACATATAAATTGGACTTGATTTACATCTCTAACAAATTCTCTTTGCCTTGTTACACTTGTAAATAATAAGCAATCAGAAATCACCTCAGATAAAGAGTTACTGTGGAGAGAACTAGTGATCACAATATTACACATTAACTTGTTTTGACCAAGTCCTCTTTTTGTTTCGAATTGAAGCAATGTATTTCACTCCTCCATCACAGTAATGATTTACTAGTTTGCTCCACATCCAGAGAAAAAGAAAATTTTGAACTACTGCAGTTAGTAATGTTTGCAACCCGGATTTTAGTTGAGCTCACTGTATGCAATTTCAATGCTCAAATTCGGAAAAATGGACTTGTTATATCATATGTAGGACTATAATGTGGGTGTAGTGTAGGTGGCAGGAAAGCTGCATGGCATATGCCCTATACTGACCTTTGATGCCATATTATATTAGTAAACACCATCGTGACCTGTTGATTAGCATTCTAGAAACCAAAAAGAGTTATAAGGCTCGGTACAATTTGGAATGTAGCAAACTGAGACTATTTTTATTTACTCTCTCTTCAAAATGTGTTTCAGGAACTTGGATTTGGTCCCTCAATCCCGCTTCATATGGTTCTCCATGACTGGATTAGGCACACTGATGGGAACGTGGATTTGTTGCATGGTGTGTCCAGCCAGATGTTTGTGAAAGCACAGTGAAGATATAGAGCATTATTTGTGTATGCTTTTTAGCCAAACGAGATGTGCTACGTGTTGATAGACATGGTGCTTGTGCCCAATGATTGAATTTCAAGATTTGGAGGCAAGATGGCCAATTTACAATCTGCTTTGGCACACAATGAATGAGGCTTCCCTGCCAATTGGTGGAGAGGGGTTTGAGCTTCCCGTACACTGCAGGTGCAAGCTTGGTTACCAGTTTGAATGCTGTGTTGTTGATACTGTGAGTGTAAAGCTGTAGTTAGTTTGCCTAAATGGGTAATTACATATTCTTCAATTCCTTAGATGTATTGTACACGTTGAATTAACCTCGTCTCCAACATCTGTCTAGTTACTGTGAAACATGCTTGAATTGCCTCAGTGTAGTAAAACTCCTCTGTGGCTTCAATTGAAAACCAAGCTTACTTTTCAGAGCGATGCATCTAACTCAGACTAGCCCAAAAGTTCTTTTTTCTTAATGTCTTTTTGCTTTCCGTTTTGATTGATACGGCTCTAACTACTTGTTTCATGATTAGAATTGTTCATTTTTAAGTAACTTTCAAGGGTTACTTTTGTTGGAAATTATATATTATAATATTTAATTTTAATGTGTGAATGAAAACAGTTATTATATTTAAATATGAAAAATCGCATAGCATACAAACCTGATGCAATTCAATTAGAGGACTTGCATCTTCCCTTTTGCATGGGTGTTGATAAGGAGTTTTCCCCACTCGTGCTATGTTAGAGCATCAATCTTCAAGTTTCTTTCCTAAGTGTCTTGAGAGTACAAATATATAATTGGTTCGACAGAGTTTTAAATTGAAGTGTTTCAATTTAGGATTATCGATTGTTGAATATTAGGAAATAGATGCTTATAGAACTGCGGGCACAATGGTAAGAGCGAAATCTGTCTTTAGGACATTGTAATTCTTGCAAGCCTCAATCGCTAAAGTTATCAGTATCTCTATTTGTGTTTGTTAATTTACATTAATTTCATGTAAATTTATTATTGTATTTGATGATTACAATTTTATTGAGAATTATTATAATTAAATTCATATTTCCTATTATTCCGCCAACAACTTTTGCAAGTGACCTCAAATGCAGGGCAACTAATGAGATTGACCCTATGAAAAAACTAGAGGTGCTAAATTGGATTCCAGCAAAGAATTGCACATAATACAGCTGACTTTCATCTAAGTTGAACCTAACAAAGTTGACTTCCATTGCACATCCTTATACCCCAAGACTTTCCCTTCTAATTAGGACTTTTGTATTTTTATCTATTTGTACCATATTTGGAAAATGGACCAAAATTAATTTATTTTTAAAATATTAAAATTACATTAAACCCAAGTCCAGTTTCATTCTTTCAAAACCAACAAAAAAGGCTTTTGTTTTTGTATTTGGGCCATTACTTGGTAAAATTCACTCAAACACCTATATCTCGAAATACTTAGCCTTGACTCACACTAAAGTTAGAAAATAGGTAACCGTTACGAAGTTGACTCACATGACTTTCTGAAGATGGGTTTTCACCATTAAGAGCGACTTTGATCACTGTCTCTCTCCGCAAGGAAGCAGACTGGCTGATTGACACCAAAACCAAGAAGAGCCGTCATTCGACTGGGTTTTCACAATTAACCTCATTTCATATACAAAAGCTAAACTCCTACAGTTATAATTATAAAATAATTTGAGTGTACTGATTGAAAATTAAATAAATGCAATAAAATAATATAAAAAACTTAAAAGTTAGCTATATACTTTGGAACAGAAACGTGAAAAATATACGTAAGGCTTGAAAAACATACTTTGGAACAGCCAGCCCTCCCCTTCCGTCTCCTCCTCTGCCATCTTCTCCCTCTGTTCTCTCTCCCCCTCTCCCTCTCCCTCTGTTCTCTCTCTCCTTCTAGAGCAGCGCGGGCGGCCCTATCTTAAATACCTTGAAGAAATTAATTGTAAACTTTGTTACCATTTCTCATTACTGTGGCTGCATAGTTGAGCCCAACATACAAGATTTCATAATTAGTATCCACAGTTCATGTCGAGTACCTGCATCTGGGTTAATGAATCACATCATGACAAGTACAGAAAATCATCCAGCCATCTTCATAACAACAGTAATATTATATATTTTTATTCAACATATATAAGCCACAATGCTAGTACATTATAACAGTACTTGCATCAGGTACACAGAGACAAACACCCAAGGAATAAAACTCACTAAATACACAGATGGTGATTAATTGACAGCAACACTGACATGAAGACGAAAAAGCACACTCTATGAAGGACCGACTAGCCAAAACACAAAACAAACATGTTGCTGCTGCTAACTCATTAATTTCTAGACACCATGAAGATCTGGGTGGCCAGGAAAAAGATGTGGTTTGAACAGTGCAATTCGGTATTGTGTTTGATAAGTTGGGTTTTCCTCCTCCCAGAAGCAGACGACGTCCCCAACAGTAATGCCTCTGTCGTTGACAAAGCGGTTCCATCCTCGAGACTGGAGAACTGGCTTCAGGTATCTGCCGCGCCTACCAGCTAACTGGAACACGTAAACCCGATCTGTTTGTCTATCAAAAACGTTGATTGAGATAGCATTACCTGGATTGACAGGAGGCAGCACAGCAAGAATTTCTCTGGTCACTACAAGTCTCCCAACATCGGTGGCCGTGATCACTTTCTGCACACCTTGTGCAGGCTCCATCGATATCATCACTCCCTCTTTACAAATGAATTCAGTACCAAACTACAAAATGTTCACTTAGCTACTTATCTTCTGATGTTTCATTGCTTTAGAGGAGCTCAGCTCACTCAGATACTGCTATATAAAGAGAAATCTGATATCAGGGTGACTAGAGTCGGAAATGATTTTGGAGTGGCCCTGTTGAAAGACGTAATACTTGTCAAACATTTGCTTTTGCTTTTGCTTCTCGTGGGGTCTCTCTCTCTCTCTGATAATATATAATATTTGTTCTAACATTTGCTTTTGCTTTTTGGGGTTTTCATCCCCCCCTATTTCATCCAATCAGGGACAGTTCAAGGGGACACGTTTTCGTGATGTCCTATTTCACCATATGCAAAATTTCCTTCTTGTTTTGTTTTATTTTTATTCTTGCAGCAAAAATTAAAAATAACACTCAGCCATTTTTTAACTTTCAAGAAAAAATCAAATTTTAAAATGTTGCCATGTAAGATAATATTTATCCTAGTATTATATACTAAATTACAATCTATCACACCCACCCACCCACCTTCATATTAATGTTTTTATACTTCATATTTTGTGTTATAATTTTTACTCACAAAGCATGCCATTAATTCCTTGATTTGTAAATATACATTTTTTTTTTCTAATAACAGTTCCTAATTTCTAGCATATCCATAATTCCGTTTTTTAGTCCCTCTAATATTAGATTATTTTCCTTTTTCTCTCAAACACTCTCAAACCCTAGCCGCGGCTCGTATCCTAAGGGAGTGGGAGGGAAGGTCATTGTCTTTATTGCATCTAAAATTGCATTATATGACATCACACTAGGCATAAATCCATCAAACTTTGGCTAAATGAACAAAGTTCATAGCCTTATCAATGAAGTTCATGTGAGACTAAGACTTTACTCTTATTTAATAAAAAAAACTATCTTGCATCCTCCATGGATGACCTTGACCTGGACATAGTCGTGAGTTTTAGGAAGAACTACCCTTAAGCTTTCATCTATGCCCATCACATGAATTAGAGATTTTTAAGCTAACATAACTGACAAATGATTGATTCTTTTGCATCATGTTGGAGCTCGCTTTGTGGCTGCTTTCTTAGAAAAACTAAATTGATCAGAATCTTTTTAAACAAAGTAAACAGTTTTTAAATCTTTCATAAGGATCTGATAAAACAAGATTTTCCTGGACTCCTTTCTAAAATCAGAATTATCCCCTCTTTCTAATTGGTTGGAGGTCCAAAATATTTGTTGCAAATTTATGATGACAGTTGAAGATTCCAAGACTCCGTAATGATTCAAACATATCATCTTCGAAGAGTCCAAGTTCGCAATAAAAGGGAGAGGTCAAGTTCGCAATTGAAGATTCCAAGCTCATATCTAAAAGCCAATGATCAGGTCATGTATAGAAGTGAAACAGAAACTTACTGCATCAAAGTGATTCATTTTTTCTCTCTCTCTCTCTCTCTTCTTGGCCTTGAGTGCATCAAAGTCAAACAGAAACTTAGTCTCATGCCTTTGCTTTTAGTGCGGATTCCATCTCTACTTTTGTGCAATCATGCCTTCTTTCTTTTAATTTTAACTAGTAGTAATTATTTTGATATAAGTTTAAATGTAGAAATATTATTATCATGAGAAATATAGCATTAATAAGATCTGAAGGAGATGTTTAAAATGAGCCTAATATCAGATATATTTTACAACATATACAATTTTCTAGTGAATTAATATGCACACCAAAGTAAATTTAATCATGCTCCTTTTTTACAACATGTGCTATTTACTTGAGATCTGTTGGGTTCAGAAGTTGAAAAACCAAGCGAGACAGGAAGAGAAAAAAAGACAATTCAAGGCATTTACTATCATGTTTTATGCGATTGTCTTCATTTTGAGGATTTGTGTAGCATGCACTAGATGCCAAATGCAGGAAATACAAATGAAAACTGGGTTTTTGGTCTGGAATTGAAGCATCTCAAGGGACTTTCTTTATTAGTTATGCTCTTAGTACAAAAATATGATGGATCAGTTTGGCAAGCATCAGTCAAAGACATTTCTTTTTCTTTTAAAATTTAATTGAAAACGAAATATATTTTCAATTAAATTTTAAAAGAAAAAACTTAAATTGTCTTTGACTAGGTGTTATGTTGCCTTGAAAACCTGATCAAGAAAGTTTCTCACCTTTCTATGATATAGCAATGAGTTTGAAAACCTGACCATAACCATAATTAGACTTTAATGATTAAATAAGATATTTTTAATTTAAAAGAGAGAGAGAGAGAGAGAGAGAGAGAGAGAGAGAGAGTATTAGTGAATCAATTCAGTCTGTAATTCCTGATTCTCTTACCATTTGTATCTCTGTCATAATGAAAAATATACTGAGGTTTATTTCTTCACATGGTATCAGACTTCTTTTTCTTCCTCTGAAGCCTTTTTCTCACAATCCTCATGGCCTCTGCTTCTACCGCTCCCACCATCTCCCTTCCCGGTCCAAACACCGGTCACTTCATAAAACTTGATGCCTCAAACTACCTTCTCTGGCTCCGCCAAATCAAACTGTTTCTCATTCAGCCTCCATTTTCACGAGAACATATGGCTATGTTTGAAATAGGAACCTGTAAGTAGTATCATACGCACATTAGTCAGGTAGCGACCAGGGACGAACCTGCAGTGTGTACAAACTGGGCTATAGCCCAGTCAAGTGTTTTTCTGTTGTTATTGTTAGTATAAAAGACATATACTAAATATTGTCAACTAATGTTAATTTTATCTATAATCAATTGTTGCTGGCATTGTTGGTGTAAAATTGGACTCTTTAAATAAATAAAATAAAAATGATATGTTCTTAAATTAAAATTTTATAATATTATATTATTATGATCAATTTCATAAGTCTCCCTATAAAATTTAGCCGAACCTAAAATCTAGCCCACTTCATTTTAAAATCCTGGGTCCATCCCTGTTAGCGACCTAGTTGCGTTAAAGAGGAGTGAGTGAGAGAGTGTGCATATGCATGTCCAACTAACTAGTTATATGATTGGTGATATACTTAACAAGCATGCATATATATGCTTTTCCGTTTCCCAATGGTATAACAGTGTTAAGGTAAGTGATTTACGGGATGATTTTAATCCACACAAAACACAATCTCAATTCCCAATCACAAGGACAATTAATGCTTCGTTCAATTGCCCTAATCATTACTTAGAAATGTGAACCTTTGACAATAAGGCAGAAATACAATACGCTTTCAGAGAGGACCCTACAGGCTACAGTACGGCCAATTTGGATACTCCTTTTGGATAGTACAACAATGCATCCAAGAATTAAAAAGATATATATACTCCTTTTTCTTTTAAATAAGATCAAAGATTTTTTTTTTTTATAAAAAAAAACTAGAATAAAAGAAAGAAAGAAAGAGGGTACAGCCGATGGTATTACATCTGTTTTGTGATGCCAAAAGATGTTTTTATGGACCAACTTGATCTTGTAGTATTATTAGTTATTACTGATATTAAACGAAAGTGATTAAATTATAAAGCCCAAAAATTAGAGATTTAATTAGATCATCCCACATTTAGATTAAATTATAAAGCCCAAAAAATAGAGATTCCATGTTCCTATCATTGACATTAGTATTACTATTTCCAATTAATGAATCAAAGTGCGTTTTTAAGATTAGTTTTTCGAAGAAGTACTAAATTCGCCTTTATATTTTCTTTCTCAAGAAAGTAGTTTTTCTCACCTTTCTATGATATAGCAATGAATAAAAAAACTAAGGTTGATTATCCCTAGAATTAAAAAAGGGTGATTTTGACTTTCCCACTGGAATTGAGCAAACGTAAGGTTAACGTGGAGCTAGCAAATGAGCAACACCAAACCGCCTTTTCTCTCTGACCAAAAAAACAAAAAAAAACCGCCTTTTCTCTTCTGTCTCCTATTTTTTTATTCAACTGCTTTCCTTATCATCCCTTCTTTTTTTAAATTTTAACTAGTAGTAATTATTTAGATATAAGTTTAAATGTAGAAATATTATTATGATGAGAAATATAGCATTAATAAGATCTGAAGGAGATGTTTAAAATGAGCCTAATATCAGACATATTTTACAACATATATACTATTTACTAGTGAATTAATATGCACACCAGAGTTAATGGATCCCGAGATGGCAAACATAGACATCAGCCAAATCTAGGATAGTTTGGGCTAGTATGTTTAGGCTTCTATCTTGAGATCTGTTGGATTCAGAAGTTACCTAATCTAGCTACCAAAAGGGTTTGAAAATTCATTCATTTCGTAAGTATATATTGGCTAATATTGCCACGATGCCTTTAGATAGCACATTGTGACAAAGGGCATGCTAGTAGTAGTGTTCATGCCTCCTATAGAACCAAACCATGATATCTCAATAAAAGTGAGCATTTGTGGTTGCATGTCGCTTCACTCTCTCTCTCTCTCTCTCTCTCTCTTTATCGGGACACATACAAACAAGGCACGTTTCCATAGGATACTAACAGCCGCTCCAAAGGCGACGTGTGGCAGGGAGATCAGGTTTTCAATAATTATATTAGTACTTCAAAATTGGTCCATGAGATCCTTGAACAAAAAAGAGTCCGAGTTGATAATATTGGCATTAGATGCTTAGAGAGAGACAGAGTTTTCATACCCAAACCATAAGATGTTATGACAATTTAGTTATTTCCACACTTGCGAATTCATAAACAATTAATTCAACTAATAAGTAAATATCATTATTCTTTTATTTTTTTTCCCCAAGTTAAGAAGGGGATGAGGTATTCTAACATATGACCAATGTACTATATGAGTTTGAATTTAAGACTACTCATATGCAAATTAATGTCTATTTTCACTGAGTGAGACTCCGTTATCATTATTCACTTGAAACTTTCATATGACTAGCCGGTCTACGTACAACCCTCCCCACAAAAATAAAGTAGAAGGGCGAGGATAATTTCACAGGCACACTGGGTGAGTGAAGAGTTGCAGTTTGGACAAAAGTAGGTGGGCTTCAGCTTTCTTCCAAATGGGGCCCACTCAGTTTCAGGGGCTTCAAGTTCAACTATGAAACCCAACGGTGGTTGAGCCCAATTTAGAGCCTCCTTTAGAAATGCTTTCATGGGGCAAGTTTTCAACACCTATTTCAAACTCAAAATCACAAAACTTCCTCCAATTTTGCATAATGGCTCAAATTGAGATGAATTTTGCCATTCATACATTTACAAATTTACAACATGAATTAACTAATACGGAGGCAAGAACTAGAAAATAATGATTTTTTTTTTTATACAAGCGATAATCTACATTAAATTAATCTAAACTATGGAGAGGAAGATTCAAACTTTGGTGCAGAGTGAGGAGCACATTCACTCTAGTTAACTTGGCTAAACCCATATTTGCCAAAAAATAATGAATTTAGGTGAAGGAAGTGTAGCATTTATGAAACAAGAAAAAACAAAACAAAACAAAAAAGAGAGAGAAAGCAGACATATTTCACCGAATACATAAGGCAAAGCATAAGTCTTTCGAGTATTGGATAATTATACACAAAATAATTATAACCAAGCAATTCAAGCAAACTAATTAGACCTGGTAATATCATACACGACACGATAACACGACACGAATTCGCAAAAAAATTTCAGTATTCGGGTCTGTATTATCGTGTCAACCCGTTAGCCACATGATAAGTTATCGTGTAAATTTGCGAATACCCATTAACCCGTTAAGTTCATGGGCATTTTTGTAAATTTATCTCTTCCTTTTATTTTTATAATTTTTTCTTCTTCTCTTTTGTCTCTTCCTCCCCCATTCCACCAATTCTCTCACTACCCCATCTCTCTCTCTCTCTCTCTTCAAAATCATTAAAAAATGTATAATTTTTTTTTAAAAAACGAACTGGTTGATTTTTAATTATTTAATATTTCTGTTTTTATTATTATTATTATTATTTTTATTCTTATCGTGTCGTGTTAACCCGTTAAGAAAAGCGGGTTGACACGAAAACGACACGAACACTGATAACATCACACGAATGTCAGGTCTAAAACTAATCAATCCTGAAACTCTTTTTATGTTTTCTGCCCCATATCATCTTTTCTAATGACAGTGCTTGTTGAATTGCTTGTCGTCGCATATGTGCTGCAATTCGAGCTCGGTGGTTTTCGAATTGGTAGTTCATCTCCTCCGTCAGCTACCGTTGTGCTTCTGGTAAACATCAAACTTCTTCAATTCCAGAAATGCGCCTCCTGAAACCTCCAATTCACAAGCCATCTTCCTTTCCCTGTGCCCCTTCGGACACCCTGCTCGCAGAAAAAGCAATCACATACCTCAAACGCCATCTCCACAACCTCAATTCTCTCTCTTCCTGTTTTACCCCTAAGGCAGCCTCCTATTTACCCCTCAAGTCCCAATTAGAATGGTTGGTCTCTCTCCCTCCCTCTCTCTCTCACACAGATAATTTAATGCTCAAACTGTTGTTTTCATTTTGTCCTCGGCAGGCTCTGATGAAAAATGCTACAGATGCAATGAAGGAGTCTCAGATTTCTGATCTCATTGCATCGGTAATAATTTGGTTGCTAATGTTTGTTTTGATGTTCCATGCCTTTTTCTATGGTATTAGATGTGTTGTAAAAGTACCGACTGGTTATTTCTTCCATGACAGCTAAATGCACTTCAATACAGAAGAATGGATTTTGAAGAGTTCTGTGCCGCTGCATTAAGTGTTCATCAGCTCGAGGCACTTGATCTTTGCGAACAGCATGCTCGATGTGTATATGAACTTTTTGAGAGAGATGGAAACAGAGCAATTGTCATTGAAGAACTTGCTTCAGTAAGTTGAAATTTTAATGCTGCGTTTTGCAGTCTTGCTTTAAATTAAATTAAACAGTTTGATAATCATAGGTTGATTTCTGAGTATTCAATGTGTTACATGTTGAAAGTTGGCTCAAATGTAGAAGAATTTTGGAGTTGCCCATGTGAGTCAAAGTTAGTTGCCCATGTGAGTAAATGTTGGCTTACTATGAGGTCAAAAAGGGTGGATTGTTTGGTAGCCATCCATTGGTAAGTTTGGTAGCCAACAAATGAATAGTTGAAGCTTGCATTCACACTCTTGCATTTTTGGCTATAAATTGGAAGCAAATGGTTCCATTTGAAGCATCTCACCAAGTGTTGAGTAGAAGAGGAAAAATAGCAAGAAAGGCATCTTGCCAAAGAGAGAAACATTTCTCTCTAATTGTTCTTTGCTTTGTATCATTGTTTTCTCTTCAATTGTTGTGAGAGTGAGACTTGGGTGTATTTGGGGCTTTGGGTTTTCTTGAGTGATAAACACTTTGTATACTCTCTTTGATTATAGTTAATTACTCCGTCGTCTCCAAACTGGATGTAGGCATTGCCGAACCAGTATAAATCTTGGTGTTCTTGTTGGTGTTGTTTTGTGTTCCATTTATCTCCTGCCAGTTGTTGTTTATTTTTCACTCGCAATTGGTTGACGCTTCCGCACAACAAGTGGTATCAGAGCTCCAGTTTTCGACTGGGGTTTCGTAGGAGTGAAAAATTCGTCGGAGCTACAGTTTCGTGAATAGTGCCGGTGCTACAGTCCCGTGAACAGTGAACTGCTACAGTCGTGAACAGTGCTGTATTTGTGAACAGTGCCGGAGTAGATGGCTGGAGATAAAGACGAACTTGTGAAGGAGAAGGAGTCGACATCGTCTTCGTCGGCACCTACATCCAATAGACATCCTATCGCTACTACAAGGTTAGAGGTTGATAAATTCAATGGCTCTAATAATTTTGGTATGTGGCAATGTGAAGTTATGGATGTGTTGTATCAACAAGAGTTGGATATGGTTCTGGAGGATAAACCAGAAGATATTGATGACAAGCAGTGGACGCGAATTAATCTTCATGCTTGTGCTGCTATTCGATCGTTCCTTGATAAGGAGTTGAAATACCCGTATATGAAGGAAACTTCTGCTAAGGAGTTTTGGACGAAATTGGAGGAGAAGTATATGACCAAGAGCGCAGGAAATCGGCTCTTCTTGAAGAAGCGACTCTTCCGATTTCAATATCGTTCAGGTATTTCTATGCACGAACACCTCAATGATTATAATAAAATACTTGTTGATTTAGCAAACCTTGATGTGAAAATTCCTGACGAGGATAAGGCACTATGTTTGTTAAATTCATTGCCTGATGATTATGATCATTTGACAACTACTTTGTTGTATGGAAAATCCGAGGTGAAACTTGAGGAGGTGTCTGCGGCGTTGGTGAATCATGAGTGTCGTAAGAAGGAATTGAAGACTCAAAATCCACAAACCGAGGCACTGGTTGCAAGGGGTCGAACAGAGGAAAGAAAATCTGGGAAGCGGGGAAAATCTCGTTCAAAGTCACGAGGGAAGTTTCCTGCTAAAGATGAATGTGCCTTTTGTCGCCAAAAGGGTCATTGGAAGAAAGACTGCCCCAAATTGAAGAACAAAGAGAAGGAGAAAGCGAGTTCTGAAGCAAATGTTGCAGATGATGATTTCGAGTTTGCTTTGGCTAGTTCATCTGCTGATGGTCACTCCGAGGAGTGGATTTTGGATTCAGGTTGCACCTATCATATGTGTCCCATACGAGAATGGTTTTCTAGCTTCGAGGAGCTGGATGGTGGAGTTGTTTTGATGGGCAATAATAATGCCTGCAAAACACAAGGGATAGGCAAAATCTGTTTGAAGATGCATGATGGAACAGTCAGAGAATTGAGTGATGTTCGGTATGTACCGGATATGAGGAAGAATCTCATCTCATTGGGCGCTTTGGAATCCAAGGGTCTCAAGATCACCATGGAAGGTGGAGTTCTTAAAGCTGTGTACGGGGCACTAGTGGTGATGAAAGGTACAAGACGAAATAACTTGTATTTCTTACAGGGGAGTACAGTTATTGGTGGAGCAGCTGTCACCGAAGCTGCTGACGCAGATAGCACAGACACCACGAGGTTATGGCATATGCGTCTTGGGCATGCTGGTGAAAAAGCGTTGCAAGGATTGGTGAAGCAAGGCTTATTGAAGGGTGCAAAGGCATGCAAATTGGAATTTTGTGAACACTGTGTGCTTGGTAAGCAAACTAGAGTGAAATTTGATACCGCTATTCACCACACTAATGGCACTCTAGATTATGTTCACACTGATGTTTGGGGACCTTCCAAGAATGCATCTTGGGGAGGTAGCCATTATTTTGTCTCTTTTGTTGATGACTTCTCTAGAAGAATATGGGTGTACACCATGAAGCGTAAAGATGAAGTCTTGAAGATATTCCTGAAGTGGAAAAAGATGATTGAAACGCAAAGCGGTCGAAAGATCAAGACTCTCAGATCAGATAATGGTGGTGAATATAAGTCTGATCCTTTCTTGAAAGTTTGTCAAGATGAGGGTATTGTGAGGCACTTCACGGTTAGGGAGACACCGCAACAGAATGGGGTGGCGGAGCGCATGAACCGTACTTTGCTTGAGAAAGTTCGGTGTATGTTGTCTAATGCTGGATTAGGCAAGACGTTTTGGGCTGAGGCAATTAGTTATGCAAGCCATCTCATTAATCGGTTGCCTGCTGCTGCGAACGAGGGGAAAACACCCATGGAGGTATGGTCTGGTAAACCTTGTACTGATTACAAGTATTTACACATATTTGGTTGTTCTGCTTACTACCATGTCAGGGAAAGCAAGTTGGATCCAAGAGCAAAGAAAGCTCTATTTATGGGCTTTAGCACTGGCGTGAAGGGATACCGACTCTGGTGTCCAGATGAGAAGAAATTTGTTGTAAGCAGAGATGTGACTTTTGATGAGACTGCTATGGTTAATCAGAACAAGCATGAAGGTGAAATTGAAGCTACCAAGACCATAAGTAGTTCAAAGCAGGTGGAGTTACTAAAGACTCCAGTTGTTCCAGTAAGGTCTGATGTTACAGACATTAGCCCTACAGTTGATTCTGATGATGAGGACAAGGATGATGAAGAGGAGGCACCTACCCAAGAGCCTCCACAGCAACAAGATTACATTGCAAACAGAAGATCGAGAAGGGAAATTCGGAAGCCTGCTCGGTTTACTGATATTGTGGCATATGCACTTCCCGTTATTGAAGATGATATTCCATCCGCCTACAAAGAAGCTGTCAGAAGTTCAGAAAGCGTGGAGTGGAAGAAATCTATGGATGAGGAGATGAAATCTCTTCATAAAAATGAGACTTGGAAGCTGGTTCAGTTACCAAAGGGGAAGAAAGCAATTGGTTGTAAATGGGTGTATGCCAAGAAGATGGAATCTTTGGGAAAAGACAATGTAAGATTCAAAGCCAGATTGGTAGCAAAAGGCTATGCTCAGAAGGAAGGCATTGACTACAATGAGGTATTTTCTCCTGTAGTAAAACATTCTTCTATTCGTATTTTGTTGGCTTTGGTTGCGCAGTTTGACCTTGAGCTGGCTCAACTTGATGTCAAGACTGCTTTCTTACATGGTGATTTGGAGGAAGAAATCTATATGTCTCAGCCAGAAGGTTTTAAGGTTGCTGGTAAGGAAAATTGGGTTTGCATTGGTACAAGCGATTTGATAGGTTTATGATCGGGCATGAGTACACAAGAAGTCATTATGACCATTGTGTATACTTTCGCAAGCTGCAAGATGGAACCTTCATTTATCTGCTTTTATATGTTGATGATATGCTGATAGCATGTAAAAGCAAAGTGGAGATTGAAAGGTTGAAGACTCAACTGAGTAATGAATTTGAGATGAAGGACTTGGGAGAAGCTCGGAAGATACTAGGTATGGAAATTGAAAGAGATAGAGCGAAGGGCAAGATTAGTCTGTGTCAGAAGCAGTACTTGAAGAAGGTACTACAGCGATTCGGGATGAATGAAAATTCAAAACCGGTTAGTACACCTCTTGCCCCTCATTTCAAACTTAGTGCTTCCATGTCTCCTAAAACTGATGAGGAGAGTCATTACATGACTCAAATTCCATATGCAAGTGCTGTTGGTAGTTTGATGTATGCTATGGTGTGTACTAGGCCTGATATTTCACAAGCTGTTAGTATTGTTAGTAGATATATGCATAATCCAGGAAAAGGGCATTGGCAAGCTGTGAAATGGATTCTACGGTATATTCTGGGTACTGTGGATGTTGGTTTATTGTTTCAGCAGAATAAAGATTCTGGTCAATGTGTTGTTGGATATGTGGATTCTGATTACGCAGGTGATTTGGACAAGCGTAGGTCCACTACAGGTTTTGTATTCACTATTGCTGGAGGTCCAGTGAGTTGGAGGTCGATTCTGCAATCTACAGTTGCTTTATCGACTACTGAGGCGGAATACATGGCAGTAACAGAAGCTATAAAGGAAGCCATCTGGCTTCAAGGGTTGCTTGATGACTTGGGGGTTCAACAGGACCATGTGGATGTTCATTGTGACAGTCAGAGTGCTATTTATTTAGCAAAGAATCAAGTTCATCATGCACGTTGTTGGCGCTAAATCTTGAATAGATAGAGATGAGTGCAACTTACAAGTGGGATGGACGATCAAGAGATCGATTGGGTGTTGGATGCCGATTCTTCCTGTCCTTGGATGCTGATCCTGAATAGAAGATAAGCGAAGCTCGTAAAGTCTATGGAACCGGTGTGGAACCAGCCTAAGACCCTCCGATGCTCGAGTAAGATTGTTTTTAAGAGCTCTTGCTGTTGACTATATAGTAGTATAAAAGTCAAGCTGAAAAGTCTTACCCCTGTATTGTAGTGGGAGGGGCATACTTATAGAGGGCATTTAGTATGCTTGTGGTGTTCATTTCCGATGTGGGACTCGTGGGAGGGCCCTGTGAGGTTGACACGAGTCCTTAGATATTTCAGGCGGGTGCTTCGAGGTTGATTCTGCAGAATCGGTAGGGGATACCGATTGTAGGCTGTGTTGGGCCCTGTAATGATCTTTTGCTGCTTTGAGACAATATCATCAGTAGCCTATGCCGATTGTCCGAGGCCTTGGGTGCTTGGGCGAGTTTATGAGATCCACGTGTCGTTGTACGAGTGGAGGGTCAGATATGGTACAAACAGTAGTCCCCCAAGTTGCCGATTGAGAAGCTTCTCGGTTGGGGACTTGAATCTGTCCTCGGCATTCTGACCCGGACACAATGGTCCCATAATTGCCGATGGTGGTATGTAGTCCCCCAAGTGCCCAAGGGAGTGAGCTTGGATAGGAGACGGCATGATGTGCCGGTTGTTGCAAAGGGGCGAGTCAAAACTCATGAATATGCGGCTGCCGTTCGGCACGAGAGGTGAGTGAGAACTCATCAATGTGCGCCTGCCGTTCGGCACGAGAGGTGAGTGAGAACTCATCAATGTGCGCCTGCCGTTCGGCACGAGAGGTGAGTGAGAACTCATCAATGTGCGCCTGCCGTTGGTTAGTGGAGTTGTGCTCGAAGGTGGCTAGATCTGCCACGTTCGGGAAGTTGAAGCGTCTCCGAGGATTGGAAGCGTTGCAACTGACGTTTGGTCTCTCCCATGCATGCGTGACACGTGTCGGCATGGCTGTGAAGAGCCGCGTCGTTTCGTATCCCGATGCGTCGCTTCGCTTCCCGATGCTAAATCGGCCTTATAAATGTGAGGAGAAGACGAGAGTACAAATACTTGGAAATTTTGAGAGCAAAGAGAGCTTGTGAGAGGCGATTTCCGGCAACCGTGCTGAGGCTGAGCAGGCGATTTCCGGCAAGTTTGAACAAGGCGGAGGCGATTTCCGACGAACTTGAGCCACCGTGCAAACAAGGTATGTTGCCGTGTTTTCGTATTCCCATGGATCAAAGTGTTGAATTGCAAGAATTTATGTTTGAACAATGTATGAACAAGCATGAACACGCATGAACACGTATGAACGTAGTGTTTTTAGGAGGTAGAATAGGATTTGGATTCTAGCACAGCCCTTAGTGTACGTTCGTGTGTTGTTTGTAGATGTCAGATACCGAATCCGAGCGTAGGCGTAGTCCGAGGGCATACGAGGATGAGTCGTCCTCGGGGAGTTCTGCCGAAGAGAGTGGGAGTTCTGAATCTGCGAGCTCTTCGAGCTGTGAGATAGTGGAGGGGGCAGGAGGGCGTGCCGAGGCTGGGGGTACTTCAACGAGGGTGCCTGGGGGTGATGAGCCTTCGACCTCGGGTCGTGAGGCCGATGGGGGTGGTGTCTCTGTTGCCGTTCCCGGGGAAGGGGTACTGAGGGTCGTCAGGGGTAGGCAACGGATCCCGATGGCGAAGCCCACGGAACCTGTGTTCGGAGTAGATGACTTAGAGCCGAACACACTGACCGAATCCGAGTTGGCGAAGATTCGGTCGGAGTACAACATTCCGGAATCGGTAGGGATGCGAATTCCGGAGCCCTTAGAGTCGCTAAGTGACAATGACAAGGGGGTGGTCTTCTTCACAGATGTGTTTAAGCATGGCCTTCGGCTGCCGTTAAAGCATTCGGTGCAGAAGATCCTGGCGGCGATCGGTTATGCGCCAGGGCAGTATAACCCAAATTTTTGGATTACGCTGCTCGGGACGATCACGGCGTTCAGCTTGGCCGGTGAGGGGGAGCCAAGCTACGAACAGTTCGCCCAGCTGTACAGTGTGACGAGGGCGAAGAGTGCCGATCATGGAGGGTGGGTTCAGTCCAACTGTCTCTCGACAGGGCAGCGTGGGCACTTTGTGGTGGGGGTGCCGAGCTCTCAAAAGACGTGGCGCAAGCGTCGAGTGATTGTCTCCGGTGATTGGGAATCGGCACCCGGAGTTATCGTTGAGAGGAGGATTCCTACGTCCTTCCAGACAGTCGGTAGGGTAGAACCTGCCGTTCGGCAGGGTTAATAGTGTTTTTTTTTTTTTTTTTTTTTTTTGGGTACTGACCGTTGGTATTTTGGTTTCAGTGTCCTTGAAACGGCCGGCCGCACCGATCAGAGAGATTGAAGCAATCGAGAGGGTGAGAGCGAAGATTGCCGAAGAAGATCGGTTTTATAAGGAGCTGCTCTACTTCCGGAATCTGTTCAAGGCAGGCCTGATCGGTAGGGCCGAACACGATCGGAGGGTGAAGGAGGAAGAGGAAGAAGAAAAAAGGCAAAGTAAGAGATGCCGTTCGGCAGGGTCGGTGTTTTTTTTCTATGCTGCCGTTTCCTTTTTGACTTCGTGCTTTTCCTGTTTTGCAGTGGCAGGAGGGAGGCCTATGAGCGAGGCGACGAGGAGGCGTCTGGAGGGGCAAGGGGCGCCAAAGACGAAGAAGGTTCAGTCCCCCGGGCCGAAGAAGAGAAAGACGGCAGGGCCAGCGGGAGGGACGTCGGCTGATGAGCAGACGGTGGCTGACCGCCGGAGGGAGAAGAGGGCGGCGGAGGCAGAGGTCGTTCGGGAGGCCCACCTCCAAATGACGGGCAAACGGCAGATCGAGGGTCCCATCGATGTGACGCCGTTGCCGAAACGGCCAAGGGGCCCGAACGAGGGGACATCGGTGTTGATCCCTGATGATGAGGTGGAGGGAGAGGAGGGACCGGTTAACATCGCGTGTCCTCGGAAGGCTGTGCCGTTCATCAACTGTATGATTGACGGTGCTCAGATGGAGCTGGCTGAGCTGGAGCAACTGTCAACGAAGACGTTGCGTGAACAAACCGGTCGGGCCTTCCGTCTCCAAGCAGCGGTAAGTGTAGGATTTGTAGCTTAAGGATACTTTGATTCGGCATGTATTAATGTGTCCGTTGGTGTGGCAGGCTAATATGGACATGTGGCTCTGCGCGAAGCGAGCTGTGAATGCTGCCGAACGGTACCAAAAGAGATTTGAAGAGGGCCGTTCGAAGATCGCTGATGCCGGAAAGATGCTGCAGGAGGCGGACCAGCGTGCCGAGGAGAATGCGGCGAAAATTGCTGAGCTGGCGTCGAAGCTGGCGGCGACCGAGCTGGACGTGATGGCTGCCCATGAGGCGAAGGCAGCGGTAGAGGTGGCGATGGATGCGGCCGAGCGGTCGCATGCCAGGGAGCTGGTAGAGGAGAAGGCGAAGGCCGTTGCGGACTACCGATCGTCGGAGGAGTTTACACGTTTGGTGGATAGAGAGGTCATGGAGCAATGTGACGACTTTCTCTATCGAGTCAAACGGTATAATGCTGACAAGAAGCTGAACCTGAACTTCCTCCGGGATCCACCACCGCTGCCGGAAGGGGTGACCGAAGAGATGGTGGAGGCCTACAAGGGCGAGGATGCCGAGGCCGAGGAAACCGACGACACCGATTCAAGCAGTGGGGAGGAAGGTCATCCCGGGCCGAGGGCTGCCGTTACGTCTACTGCCGAGCCGTCGACTGATCCTGTGCCTGCGTCAGCTGATGTCGATGTTGTAGCGACCGAAGCCGATCCACCCACCTCGTAGACTTTTTGTTTTTAACATTTTTGAGCGTGCCGAACGGCGTATTGTAAAGACAGATGGCCCTTCTGTGGCCCCTTATTTATCAATGTTCAGTTTGTTTCGGGTTAATGTGCCATGTCCCTTAATTCTGTATGTGCGCATGTCGTATGTAGAGTATGTTTGACATAATATTGCTGAATGGTAGTGCCGTATGTATATAATAGGGAGTTCCAAATTAAACCGATTACAAAAGTTGATGACCGAAGGTGACGACCGAAGGTATGATACAGAGGTGATGACCGAAGGGGCGTTCACTTGTAGTAATATTTGAGATGTTCTATATTCCAAGGGTGGCCGAGGGTTTGACCATCGGTACCACGCAAACGGTAAGTGCCTGGGCGGCAGATGGTGACAACTTCGTAAGGACCTTCCCAAGATGGACCAAGGGTGCCGTCGTTGGAGTCCTTGGTGGCGAGGGAGATTTTGCGTAGTACCCAGTCCCCTACTTTAAACGATCGGCGTCTGACGCGCGAGTTGTAGTAGCGGGAAGTCCGTTGTTTGTAGGCGGCATTCCGAAGCTGAGCCTGGGAACGGTGTTCCTCAATGAGGTCCAGGTTGAGAGTGAGCTGGGCTTCGTTTTGCTCTGGCTCGTAAGATGCCGTTCGGCACGATGGTGCGTTGATCTCGACTGGAACAACGGCTTCGGAACCGAAGGCAAGGGAAAATGGCGTCTCGCCAGTCGACCGTCGATAGGAGGTATTAATGGCCCATAGCGCTTCCGGAAGGAGATCGGGCCAAGCTCCTTTAGCTGTCCCAAGCTTTTTCTTCAGCGTCTTCTTGATGATCTTGTTGATTGCTTCGACTTGGCCGTTCGACTGCGGATGTGCTGGGGAGGCGAAGAACAGGTTGATGCCAAATCGGTGGCATAGGTGCCGGAACTGAGAGGAGTCGAATTGTTTTCCGTTGTCGGTGATTATTGCGTTCGGGAGGCCGAATCGACAAATGATATTCTTCCATACGAAATGTTCAACCCTGGCTGCAGTGGTTGTTGCCAAAGCTTCGGCTTCGGTCCACTTGGTAAAGTAGTCGACGGCGACGATGGCGAATTTGACCTGTCCCTTGCCCTGGGGCATAGGGCCGATGAGGTCTAAACCCCATTGGGCAAAGGGCCATGGGCTAACAATCGGAGAGAGTGGTTCGGCAGGCAGCTTTGGAACGGAGCCGAAACGCTGGCATTGATCGCACTTCTGGACCAGGGTGGTGGCATCGGCATGGAGAGTCGGCCAGTAGTACCCTTGCCGAATGGTCTTGAAAGCCAATGATCTAGCCCCAGAATGGTCCCCACAGGCCCCCTCGTGAATCTCTCGTAGGACGTAGTTTCCCTGCTGCGGGGTCATGCACCGAAGCAATGGTAAGGAGTGACCACGCCGATAGAGAATCTGATTCAGAAGGAGGTATCGTGCCGATCGGCGGCGGATAGTCGTTGCTTCAGGTTTGGGGCCAGGCAACGTGCCGTTGGCGAGGTAGGCGTGGATAGGATCCATCCAACTTGGATCCTGCCGAACGGCATGTACTTCGAGGTCGGTGGTACTGCGCCGAGTGAGGACCTCGATCGGCACACGGCGCCCTATGTTGTCGTCGATCGCTGATGCAAGGCGTGATAGAGCATCGGCGTGGCTGTTCTCGGATCTGGGGATCTGTTGAACTTGGTACGCAGTGAAGTGGTGCAGCAATCGGCGAGCGTGTGTCAAGTAGGCAACCATCGAAGTGTCCTTGGCTTCAAATTCAGTCAGTATCTGGTTCACGACAAGTTGTGAGTCGCTACAGATCCTGAGTTGCTGAGCGCCCATTTCTTTAGCGAGCCGAAGGCCGGCCAACAGAGCTTCATATTCGGCTTCGTTGTTGGAAGTCCGGAATTGGAATCGGATGGCATATTCGATGGTTGTCTGGTCAGGGGCCTTGAGTACCAAGCCGGCTCCGCTGCCCTGTCGGTTGGACGAACCGTCCACGTAGAGAGTCCAAAGTGGAATTGACGGATTAAAGATTCCTTCGGTCGGGTGGGCGACTGGTACCGTCGAAGATGAATCGGATGCGGCGTCCTTCGAAACTGGCCCCTCGGACGCGGTTAACTCAGAGATGAAATCGGCTACAGCCTGTCCCTTCTCGGCAGGACGAGGGTGGTAGCGGATGTCGAATTCGCCGAGCTCGATGGCCCATTTGACTAGCCGACCGGATGTCTCCGGTCTCTGGAGTATCTGGCGCAGAGGCTGATTGGTGAGGACGGTAACACTGTGAGCCTGAAAGTATGGCCGAAGCTTGCGTGCTGAAAGGACGAGAGCGTAGGCGAGTTTTTCGAGCTCGGGGTACCGAATCTCAGCATCTTGCAAAGCATGGCTAATGTAGAAAATGGGGAGTTCGATGCCGTTCGGCTTGCGAATGAGCACAGAGCTAAGTGCCGTTGCCGAAACCGAGAGGTAGAGGATGAGTTCTTCGCCGGGGAGAGGAGTGGATAATAGGGGTGCTCTGCTCATGTAGGCCTTAAGATCTTGGAAGGCGCGATCGCATTCGGCAGTCCAGACAATCTGCCGTTTGCTTCCTTTGAGGGCTTTGAAGAATGGAGCGCACCGATCGGTAGCCTTGGAGATGAACCGGGCTAGAGCGGCGACACGCCCAGTCAGACTCTGAATGTCCTTTTGTGTCTTCGGGACCTGCATGTCGAGTAATGCCTTGATTTTTTCAGGGTTGGCCTCGATTCCTCGTTGGCTGATCATGAAGCCGAGAAATTTGCCCGAGGAAACGCCGAAGGCACACTTGCTCGGGTTGAGGCGCATGTTGTACTTTTTTAAGACGCCGAACATGAGCGAAAGGTTGTGGAGATGAGAATCGGCCGTTCTGCTCTTGACCAGCATATCGTCCACATAGACTTCCATCGAGGTGCCAATGAGGTCGGAAAAAATTTTGTTGACCAATCGCTGGTATGTCGCCCCAGCGTTCTTCAGGCCGAACGGCATGACGTTGTAGCAGTAAAGTCCCTTGTCGGTGATGAATGCCGTGTGTTCGCGATCGGTAGGGCTCATGAATATTTGGTTGTAGCCTGAGTATGCATCCATGAAGCTGAGAAGTTCATGGCCTGCCGTGGCATCCACCATCTGATCGATCCGTGGCAGAGGAAAGCTGTCCTTTGGGCAAGCCTTGTTTAAATCGGTATAGTCTTGACACATTCTCCAGGCGCCGTTTGATTTTTTGACTAAAACCGAATTTGCCAGCCAAATTGGGTAGGTTACTTCCTGGATGAAGCCGATGGTCTTCAGTTTGTCTACTTCGAGCCTCATTGCCTCATACCGTTCGGCATCGTAGGCCCGCCGTTTCTGCCTGATGGGTTTGAAAGTGGAGCAGATGCTGAGCTTGTGGCTGATGACACTCGGGGCGATGCCGGGCATATCGTCGTATGACCAGGCGAAGACTTCTGCATTGGTTTGCAGGAAGGTGATAAAATCGGCCCTGAGTGCCGGACTCAAGGTTGTACCGATTCGAACTTGTCTGTCCGGTTGTGCTTCGGAGAGGGTGACTGGTTCTAAATCTTCGGCGGGTTGCGCTTGCGGGGTTACAGTCTCATCTCGGGGGTCATCTGGTTTGTCCGTCCCCCTGCCGTTCGGTACGCCCAAGCTGGTGGCGACCGAGTATGTTTCGCGAAGCGCAGCCCTTGCCGATTCCTTGGTTGCCGAAACGTAACACGTTCGTGCACTCAATTGGTCCCCTCGCACTTGGCCGACGCCAGCGTGTGTGGGGAACTTGAGGAGGAGCATGTGTGGTGACAGCATGGCCTTCATTTTTGTGAGCGCCGTCCTGCCGATGATAGCGTTGTATGCCGTTGGGCAGTCGACCACTAGAAAATGGGTGTAGAGGACCGTTCGTCTGGGGATGGTACCGACAGCGAACGGGAGCTGGACACTGCCGATTGGTTCAACCACGTCGCCAGAGAAGCTCAGGAGATGGGTGATATCCTTGTTCAGATGCCGAGGGTCCACGCCGAGGGCGTTGAAAGCGTCGGCGAATAGCACGTTGACCGAACTGCCGGTGTCGATGAGGATTCGGCCTACGTCGAAATCCGATATATCAGCCCGTATGATCATAGGATCAGAGTGGGGGAAGATGATGCCTCGCTCTTCTTCTTCAGAAAAGGTGATAGGTTCCCAACCGTTGCGTTGAATTTTGTCATTGCGTCCTCCCGCCACGCTGAGGATTTGTGGATGCCGTACGGCACGAACGTAGTTTTTAACGGATCGGTTGCTGGCTTCGGCAATAGGCGCCCCTCCACTGATCATATTGATCTGCCGATTCAATGAGTTATCCGTTGCTGGCTTGGTGTTTAAATACTGATCCAGCCTTCCGTCATTGATGAGGCGTTCAACGATTTTGCGCAGCGCGATGCATGATTCCGTATCATGGCCGTTGTATTGGTGGTACCGGCAGAAGACACCGGTGTCTTTTTCGCTCTGGCGAGGGAGTTTCCGATTGTTCGGCTTCGGTATCATATCCCCTTCGGTCAGGAGAACTTGCTCATAAGTGGTGTTGAGCAAAGTGAAGATTTCGTCTGGCCGATTCCCCTTGTGGTTGCCCTTCTTGTTGTTGTCCTGCCGTTCCCGGAAGTTGTCCTTCCGCTTGTTTCGCTGAGTGGAAAAAGCAGGGACAGGGGGTGCCGTTCGGTAGGGGGCCTGGTTTGCCGATCGGTCGACCTGGAATCGGTCGTAGTTCTGCGTTGGAGGCTGATCGGTCAACGCCGTTTTGTTTATTGGGGTCGAAGCCGATCCCTTGGAGTTGAAATGCTCAGCCTTGGCGTGGATAGCCGCCTGTTTCATTAATTCGGAGTAGGTGGTCCAGTTGCTGTTGTGGACCAAATAACGAAACTGAGACGACCGAAGGCCGCTTTTGAAGGCACCGAAGGCCGCCCTGTCGTCAGTTTCCGGACATCTGGAGTACTCATGGCTGAACCTAGCCGCATATTCCCTCAACGGCTCATCGTCTTGCTACCGAACGGTATATAGATCATCGGCGGAATATAGGCGATCGGTCTGAATCATAAAATGGTTGAGGAAGGTTTGCTTCAACTGATTGAAATTGTCGACCGTGTCTGGCTCCATCCGATAGAACCAATTCAGAGCGGCTCCGGTCAGGGTGGAGGGGAATAGCAAACATTGGCCTTCGTCCGTCAGTCCTTTGCAACCCAGAGCTGATTGGAAGGTATGAATGTGGGTAACGGGATCTTCGACCCCCGAATAAAACGATATGCGGAGTGCTTGGACCTCCTTCTCGTGTCTGAATGTCCGGATTCGATTGGTGAACGGCCCTGGCTGTACCGTTCCCCATGTTGGTGACCGAGCCTGGTCTTGTTCCTTCTCGATGCGAGTCATCTTCTGTAGGAGGAGACGAATAGTCGGATCGGTAGATGGAAGATCGTCACCAAAGGGTTCGATCGCTCGGTTCCCTGTGCGTTGGTCAGTATTGTGACCTCGCCTTCCTTGGTCTGCCGTTCGGCTGGGGCTTCTCTCGTAATTTCCTTTTCGCCGATCGTTGTCTTGGCTTGATCGGTGGCTGTGGCGTCGTGCAGAGGGCCCTGCCGATGAGATTGTGGTTCCTGGGGATGTTGGAACATAATCTGATTCGTCCGTCTCTTCCAGGCCGATCGCGCCGTACCTCTGGCGTAAGGGGGATTTTGGTCCAAGTACCTCCAGGCGTGGATCGTCTAGCTTCGCCCGGACCTGGATGGGCGATGACTGCCGTTCCCTGCGCCGATCGTTGATCCTCTCGCGGCAATCAGAATAAACGCGATATTCGGGATGGCGTTCCTTCGGAGTGGGCACGAACAGTCTTCGGGAGACAGTTGGTCCGTTCGCGGCCTGCTGCTTCCCTCTATCCTGGAAAGTGGGCTTTCGTACGCTTTTAAACGATTTCTCCTGCCGAAGCTGTGTGGCTGGTTCCCGATCGTTCTGCAACTGGGCGGAGAGTGTTTGTTGTTGATGCAGTTGCCTCTGGGTGTCATCCAGTTTGGAGGCGAGAACATTGTTGTGCTCCTGCATTCTTGCCATATCCTGCTGTAGGGTCTCCATCCGAGCCTCCAGGGTGGTCGGTCGAGCAGGTGTCTGAAGCAAGGGAGTTGGATTCGGCTCGCCAACGAGGCCGAGGATGGGGCCATCGGTAGGGAGGGCCGAAGATGGATTCATTTTTTGGTCTCAGAGTTCTTTGTTTTGAGATATGGGTTGATCGATAAGCGATTCCCACAGACGGCGCCAATCTGTTGGCGCTAAATCTTGAATAGATAGAGATGAGTGCAACTTACAAGTGGGATGGACGATCAAGAGATCGATTGGGTGTTGGATGCCGATTCTTCCTGTCCTTGGATGCTGATCCTGAATAGAAGATAAGCGAAGCTCGTAAAGTCTATGGAACCGGTGTGGAACCAGCCTAAGACCCTCCGATGCTCGAGTAAGATTGTTTTTAAGAGCTCTTGCTGTTGACTATATAGTAGTATAAAAGTCAAGCTGAAAAGTCTTACCCCTGTATTGTAGTGGGAGGGGCATACTTATAGAGGGCATTTAGTATGCTTGTGGTGTTCATTTCCGATGTGGGACTCGTGGGAGGGCCCTGTGAGGTTGACACGAGTCCTTAGATATTTCAGGCGGGTGCTTCGAGGTTGATTCTGCAGAATCGGTAGGGGATACCGATTGTAGGCTGTGTTGGGCCCTGTAATGATCTTTTGCTGCTTTGAGACAATATCATCAGTAGCCTATGCCGATTGTCCGAGGCCTTGGGTGCTTGGGCGAGTTTATGAGATCCACGTGTCGTTGTACGAGTGGAGGGTCAGATATGGTACAAACACACGTACGAAACACATTGACGTACGATTCCATTTTGTACGTGAGATTGTTGAAGAGGGAGATATTCTTCTTGAGAAGATTGGGACCGCCGACAATCCTGCTGATATGTTGACGAAGCCAGTTTCGTTGTTCAAGTTTAAGCATTGCTTAGACTTGATTGGAATTAATAAAATTTGTTGATTGCCCCTTGGGGGATTGGGAGACGACCATTGGGAGTGTTACTATGAGAGTTTGTTACATGTTGAGCCAAGGTGGAGATTGTTGAAAGTTGGCTCAAATGTAGAAGAATTTTGGAGTTGCCCATGTGAGTCAAAGTTAGTTGCCCATGTGAGTAAATGTTGGCTTACTATTTGGTCAAAAAGGGTGGATTGTTTGGTAGCCATCCATTGGTAAGTTTGGTAGCCAACAAATGAATAGTTGAAGCTTGCATTCACACTCTTGCATTTTTGGCTATAAATTGGAAGCAAATGGTTCCATTTGAAGCATCTCACCAAGTGTTGAGTAGAAGAGGAAAAATAGCAAGAAAGGCATCTTGCCAAAGAGAGAAACATTTCTCTCTAATTGTTCTTTGCTTTGTATCATTGTTTTCTCTTCAATTGTTGTGAGAGTGAGACTTGGGTGTATTTGGGGCTTTGGGTTTTCTTGAGTGATAAACACTTTGTATACTCTCTTTGATTATAGTGAATTACTCCGTCGTCTCCAAACTGGATGTAGGCATTGCCGAACCAGTATAAATCTTGGTGTTCTTGTTGGTGTTGTTTTGTGTTCCATTTATCTCCTGCCAGTTGTTGTTTATTTTTCACTCGCAATTGGTTGACGCTTCCGCACAACATTACATATAAATTGGACTTGATTTACATCTCTAACAAATTCTCTTTGCCTTGTTACACTTGTAAATAATAAGCAATCAGAAATCACCTCAGATAAAGAGTTACTGTGGAGAGAACTAGTGATCACAATATTACACATTAACTTGTTTCGACCAAGTCCTCTTTTTGTTTTGAATTGAAGCAATGTAGTTCCCTCCTCCATCACAGTAATGATTTATTAGTTTGCTCCACATCCAGAGAAAAAGAAGAATTTAAACTACTGCAAATGTTCGCAATCCTGATTTTAGTTGAGGAAAGCTGCATGGCGTATGCCCTATACTGACCTTTGACGCCATATTAATAAACACCATCGTGACATGTTGATTTGCCTTCTCTTTTAATCCCTTCTTACTTTTACCATTCTAGAAACAAAAAAGAGTTATAAGGCTCGGTACAATTTGGAATGTAGCAAACTGAGACTATTTTTATTTACACTCTTCTCAAAATGTGTTTCAGGAACTTGGATTTGGTCCCTCAATCCCGCTTCATGTGGTTCTCCATGACTGGATTAGTCACACTGATGGGAACGTGGATTTGTTGCATGGTGTGTCCAGCCAGATGTTTGTGCAAGCACAGTGAAGATATAGAGCATTATTTGTGTATGCGTTTTAGCTAAACGAGATGTGCTATGTGTTGATAGACATGGTGCTTGTGCCCAATGATTGAATTTCAAGATTTGGAGATCTGGCAAGATGGCCAATTTACAATCTGCTTTGGCACACAATGAATGAGGCTTCCCTGCCAATTGGTGGAGAGGGGTTTGAGCTTCCTATACACTGCAGGTGCAAGCTTGGTTACCAGTTTGAATTCTGTGTTGTTGATACTCTGAGTGTAAAGCTGTAGTTAGTTTGCCTGAATGGGTAATTACATATTCTTCAATTCCTTAGATGCATTGTACATGTTAAATTAACCTCATCTCCAACATCTGTCTAGTTACTGTGAAACATGCTTGAATTGCCTCAGTGTTGTAAAACTCCTCTGTGGCTTCAACAGAAAACTAAGCTTACTTTTTAGAGAGATGCATCTAACTCAGACAAGCCCAAAAGTTCTTTTTTCTTTCCTTTTTGATTGATACGGCTCTAACTACTTGTTTCGATGACTCACCCTACGTTGTCATTTCATGATTAGAATTGTTCATTTTTAAGTAACATTCAAGGGTTACTTTTGCAAGTGACCTCAAATGCAGGGCAACTAATGAGATTGACCCTATGAAAAAACTAGAGGTGCTAAATTGTAGGCCTGTAAATAAAGCCCGGGCCCGATGGGCTGGCCCGAACCCGGCCCTATTTTTTAATGCATGGGCTTACCCGGCCCGAAGTAATGGGCGGGCTTGGCCCGGCCTGAAGTCTAATGAGTAGGGCTTGGGCCTCATTTTTAAGCCCTTTCAAAGCCCGGCCCGGCCCGATTATAATTATTTAATTGAATTAATATAGTTATATTATATATAATATTAATAGTTTGTCGGCAACTTTCTTTCTTGAAAGTTGAAAGCATGCTTTGTCTCATCAAAAGCTTATGATGAAACTGAAAATGTAGAGAGCATGCACTTGCATCTGAAGATGCACCGAAACCAACGCCTCTTTTTCTTTCTTTTCTAATTTTTATTCCTTTTCTTCTTCCCATATCTCATCTCTCTCAACACCTTCATTTTTTATTTTTTCCCATCTTCTTCTTCCTTCCGTTGCTTTCCATCTCTCCCTCTCTTTTATTTCTTTTTTCCTTCTTCTTCTCTCCCTCTCTCTTTCTATTTTTCCTCCTTCTTCCTCTGTTAGTCTCTGCAATTTTTTTTTCTCTTCTCCCTCTTTTGCGTCATCTTCCATATCTCTCTCTTTTTTCTATTTTTTTCCATCGCTCTCTTTTTTTTTCCATCGCTCTCTCTTCTCCCTCTTTTGCAAAACCTACTGTCACTGTCACCGTTCCTGAGCAGCAGGTGGTGCAGCAGGATTTTGTAGACATGTACATGAAAAGCATGCAGCAATTTACCGAGTCTTTGGCAAAAATGAAGCTTCCTTTGGACCTTGAATCACCAACCAGTTCAGGAAATTCAAGCTCTGATCAGAAACTGTAGACACCGAAGAACAGCGGTTCCCGTGTGTTTTATAGGGCTAAATAGGCCCGACTCATTGGCCCGATCATAAGCCCGAAAATGTTAGGCCCATGGGCAAGGCCTGGGCTTTGTATATTTGATATAGGGCTAGCCCGGCCCGGCCCGATAACTCCTTAGGGCTGAAAAGGCCCGTTACTAGTTAGGGCCTGGGCTCACACTTCTTAGGGCCGGGCTGGCCCGGCCCGGCCCGTTTTACAGGCCTACTAAATTGGATTCCAGCAAAGACAGCACGTTCTTTTGAGAGTATTGCTAAATAATTAGTATAAAGAATTGCACAGAATACAGCTGACTTTCATCTAAGTTGAACTTAACAAAGTTGACTTCCATTGCACATCCGTCAAAACATAGAGAATATTGAGAGAAGAAAGTGGAAAGAGTAGAGAGAATGAGAGTTGTTGAATATTTTCTGATTTTCACTTATGTTCATTACTTACAATCAACACATATATATACAAGTTCCTAAGACATTAGTCAAGCCCCCCAAGTTAGGCAACCAACCAAGTTAGGCAACCAACCAAGTTAGGCAACCAAACTAATTAGGCAACCAAACTAGTCAAGCCCCCCAAATATTGTAGGTGCCAAACATAGTAGGTGCCAAACATTAATTGACTATTACTAGCCACATTAATTGACTACTAGACAACATAATTAACATAGACAAATTCAACATATGACAACTTCTAACATTCCCCCTCAAGTTGGTGCATAGATATCACCGATGCCCAACTTGATCAGTGAGTTGTGGAATACTCTGCTAGAAACTGCTTTTGTCAAAATATCTGCCAGCTGGTCTTCGGACTTGACAAACGGAAGCTGAATTTCTTTATTTTCAACTTTCTCTTTAATGAAGTGTCGATCCACTTCAACATGTTTGGTGCGATCATGTTGAACTGGATTGTGTGCAATGGATATTGCAGCCTTGTTATCACACTGTAGATGCATTCCTAATGTAGGTGCATATCCAATCTCTGTAAGCAATTTTCTCAACCAAAGAAGTTCGCAAATTCCTTTGGTCATTCCTCTGAATTCCGCTTCTGCACTAGACAAAGCAACAACATTCTGTTTCTTGCTCCTCCAAGTAACCAAGTTACCTCCCACAAATGTGAAATACCCTGATGTTGATCGTCTATCAGTGACATTCCCTGCCCAATCTGCATCTGTATAGCCACTGATATTCAGATGACCATTCTTAGAGAACATAAGTCCTTTTCCTGGTGCGGACTTCAAATATTTAAGAATCCGAAGAACCGCATCCATATGATCTTCACTTGGACAATGCATAAACTGACTAGCAACACTTACAGCATACGCGATGTCGGGTCGGGTATGGGATAGGTAGATCAGTCGTCCCACCAATCTTTGATATCTTTCTTTGTTAGTGGGTACTTGATTGGGATATTCCCCAAGGCGGTGATTCTGAACAATTGGAGTGTCCACAGGTTTGCAATCTAACATTCCAGTTTCTGCCAATAAATCTAGAACATACTTCCTTTGTGAGAGGAATATGCCTTGCTTTGATCGAGCAACTTCAATGCCCAAGAAGTACTTGAGTCCACCAAGATTTTTCATTTCAAACTCCTTTGCCAAACATTTTTGTAGTTGAGAAATTTCCTGCTTATCATTCCCAGTAATAATCATATCATCAACATAAATGATGAGAGCAGTTACCTTTCCTCCCTTGTGTTTTAAGAACAGAGTATGGTCAGAATTACTCTGCTTAAAACCATAAGTCTTCATTGCCACGGTAAAACGCCCAAACCATGCTCGGGGAGACTGTTTCAATCCATATAATGCCTTTCGCAATCTGCACACCACATTAGCAGGAGTAGATGTAACGTATCCTGGTGGGATATCCATGTAGACTTCTTCTGTGAGTTCTCCATGGAGAAAGGCATTCTTCACATCAAATTGGTGGAGAGGCCAATCGAGATTTGCTGCAATGGACAATAGCACACGAACGGTGTTAAGTTTTGCAACTGGGGCAAATGTTTCTTCATAGTCAATACCATATGTCTGCGTGTATCCCTTTGCCACAAGTCGTGCTTTGTATCGTTCAATTGACCCATCAGCATTGTATTTCAAAGTGTAAACCCATCTGCATCCGACAGTCCGTTTTCCTTGAGGTAAATTCTCCAGTGTCCATGTGTGATTTTTCTCCAGAGCATGCATCTCCTCCCTCATTGCTTGAACCCATTTTGGATCCTTCAATGCCTCACTCACTTTGGTTGGAATATGAATTGCGGATAACTGGTGTACAAAGCCTTGGAGGGGTGCAGATAATTTTTCCGCAGAAACATAGTTTGCAATTGGATACTTTGATACCTTGCCATTATCCGGTGAATACCGAATTGGCGGTTTTCCACGATTCTGTCTATCAGGTAATTTATAACTAACAGTTTCATCAACTAAAACAGTAGATGTAGTAGAATCACGTACCTCAGGAGTATTCTCAGGAGATTGATCAGCTGGTACTGAGATGTGAGGGGGGTCTTCATCATTATCGTCGGCGAAGTAGGAAAAAATATTGTGCTCTCTGCTGTGGAGCGACCGGTCGCTGGGCTCCTGGCGACCGGTCGTTTTTGTACAGATTCGAATTTCAGCTTCAGCGCTTGGAAGCGACCGGTCGCTGGGCTCCTGGCGACCGGTCGTTTCTGGACAGATTCGAAACTCAGTTTCAGCGCTTGGAAGCGACCGGTCGCTGGGCTCCTGGCGACCGGTCGTTTTTGTACAGGTTCGAATTTCACCTTCAGAACTTCTATGCGACCGGTCGCTAGGCTCCTGGCGACCGGTCGCTTTTGGGCAGGTTACATTTTCTTCTGGACTTTTGGGATCCGTTTTGCTCCAATCTTCAAGTTCTTGAATTTCCAGGGCCTCCTTGCCCAGTGGTTCTCTTTGTATGTCTCTGTGAGGCGGAGAGTTGGACATCGGATCATGAAAAAACATTTCTGATTCCATAAAAGTGACATCCAAAGTGACATATGTACGACGACTGGAGGGGTGATAGCATCGGTATCCCTTCTGATGGGCAGCATAGCCTACAAACACACATCTGAGAGCACATGGATCAAGTTTGCCACGTTGATTCTTATGGAGGTGGATGAATGCTACACAACCAAAAACTCGGGGCGGAAGCATCTGAACGGAGGGCAAGGGCCCATGTTGGGCAAGTGCTTGTAATGGAGTCCGGAAGTCTAAAACTTTGGAAGGCATTCGATTGATGAGGTACACTGCGGTGACTATAGCATCATCCCAATGGTGGCGAGGAACATGAGCGCCAATCAAAAGAGCTCGTGCTGTTTCAAGGAGGTGTCGGTTTTTTCGTTCCGCAACACCATTCTGTTGGGGAGTTTGAGGACAAGTGGTCTCATGGATGATGCCATGTATCTGGAAGTAAGTCTGAAAATCATGGTTGATATATTCACCCCCATTGTCAGAACGAAGGACTTGAATCTTGGTAGAGAATTGAGTTTCAATTTGCTTGTGAAATGACTGGAATATAGGGAACACATCAGTTTTATTTTTCATCATGAAGAGCCAAGTCATGCGGGTACAATCATCTACAAAGGTGATAAACCACCGGAAGCCAGAAGTTGTAGAGATAGGTGAAGGACCCCAAACATCAGAATGTATCAAAGCAAATGGAGCAACACTTTTATTTGTACTTGATGGATAAGAGACTCTGTGACTCTTGGCTAAGATACAAGTATCACATTGGAAATCAGTGGTACAGGAATTCGAAAACAAATCTGGAAATAGATGTCTCATATAGCCAAAAGACGGATGCCCCAAACGCCGGTGCCATAACCAAAGTTGTCGATCCTTCCAAGTCGATGAGTGCTTCACACTATGTGCCCTTCCCATACTGAAATCATCCACATAGTACAACCCCCCTCTCTTAGTACCACGACCAATGATCTCCTTGGTGAGAATATCCTGAAATAAACAAAAATCGGGATACATGAGTACACAACAATTTAGTTGCTCAGTAGCTTGGCCAACAGATATCAATTTATTAGACAACGATGGGACAAGCAAAGTATTTTGAAGAGTAAGGGATGGAGAGAGGCCAATGGTTCCAGCACCAATCACAGGAGAGGTAACACCATTTGCGTTGGCAATACTTGTTCGTTGTGGTGTGGTTGTGCTTAGAAAATCGGTTGGATCAAACGTCATATGATCTGTGGCTCCTGAATCAATAATCCAACCTGTGGAGTCACTTGTATATGATGTATGAAATACATATCCACAGTTACCTGAGTTACTGAAAGATGAAGAGTCCTTTTCTGATGTTGAGGTAGACTCTTCATGAGGAATTAACGTTACCAGAGGATCCGAGGTGACAAGGGCAGCACGACCCGTTCCTCCAGCAGCAAGTTTACGAGCCTTGAGACCATCCCACCAATCTGGATAACCATGTAGTTTAAAACAAGTTTCTCGAGTGTGCTTTGGATTCCCGCAGTGAGTGCAACCACTCCCATCTGTGGGAGCCTTGGGTCGAGAAGGTGGAGTAGTCTTATTGGCAGCTGTCTGTAGCTGGAGATGAGCAGTTGGAATTGGGCGAGAGGGTCGGTATGTTCCTTTTGTTACCAATCCTACTCCGGTTGGTGTTGGAGCTCCTAACATCACAGTTTGTCGGATATCTTCTCGTCGAACATGAGCATAAGCTTGCTCTACTGTAGGAAATGGACTCATTTGGAGCACATCACTTCGGGCTTTGTCTAGTCGATCATCCAAACCATCCAAGAAAATATAAACTCGATCTTCTTGGATGATATCATAGTATTTTTTGATATCCAACTCGCACTTCATCTCATTTGGACGGCGAAAATCGATTTCTCGCCATAAGCCTTGGAGATCATTGTAGTAAGCTTCAATCGAACCTCCCCCTTGTCGCATACGGGAGATTCGCCTTTTAAGATCATACACCTGGGAGGTGTCAGAGCCATCAAAGTAAGTTGTGGCTATTGCGTCCCAAACTCCTTTGGCCGTCGAGAATCTAATGAAGTTGCCAATTAACCTTGGCTCCATGGAGTTGATTAGCCACCCTTTCACGATTGCATTTTCTGTTCGCCATCGGTTGAATGTCGAGTCCGTCTGAGAAGGTGCTGGGAGTTCACCAGTGAGATATCCCAGCTTATCCTTGCCAGCAACATACATCTCAATAACTTGAGACCATAAGGCATAGTTGGAGCCATCCAACTTAATGCCAATTTGTGCAGGAGAGGTTTCGTAGGTAATAGTCGGGGTCGGGGTCGGGGTCGTATTCGATGTTGATGCTTGTATCTTCATCAACTCAGCCATTTGAGCAGCAAATTCGGTGAAAGTAGTAGGATCGGTGGTGCTACTTTCAACATGGGAAAAATCATCTTCTCCCATGATGGAAACAACAATTCAAGACTAGAGTCAGCAAGATCGCTGCTCTGATACCATGTCAAAACATAGAGAATATTGAGAGAAGAAAGTGGAAAGAGTAGAGAGAATGAGAGTTGTTGAATATTTTCTGATTTTCACTTATGTTCATTACTTACAATCAACACATATATATACAAGTTCCTAAGACATTAGTCAAGCCCCCCAAGTTAGGCAACCAACCAAGTTAGGCAACCAACCAAGTTAGGCAACCAAACTAATTAGGCAACCAAACTAGTCAAGCCCCCCAAATATTGTAGGTGCCAAACATAGTAGGTGCCAAACATTAATTGACTATTACTAGCCACATTAATTGACTACTAGACAACATAATTAACATAGACAAATTCAACATATGACAACTTCTAACACTTATACCCCAAGACTTTCCCTCATGATTAGGACTTTTGTATTTTTATCTTCTTTTTTTTTTTTTTGGTTGCTCGGGTTTTTCTAATGAAAGTTCTATTGACTGAAAAACAATGGTGTGCATGCCATGTCCCCGATATAATGCCTTTTCTTTAGCAGGGAGTGGTTGGGTAATTGCCTGCAACTGCAACAATCTATTGCTTCCTAATAAGAAAGGCAACCTCTCTGAAACTGCTTTCTAGTGCTCTCTCTCTTGCTTAAGACAATCCTGAGGTGCAACGTCTTCTTAAATTTTACGTTTTGCTTAAGACAATCCTGACTTCCCCTTCGAGACTGCCTCTAACTTATCTTGGATATCTCTGTTTGATCGGTTCATAATTGTATATCATTTTGTACCCTTCTAGCTTATGATTTGGTTATGTTTTTGAGTTAAACTTGTGCTTTTAATCCTTTTTGTGTTTATCTTTCAGTTAATTGACATTTAGGTAACAATGATGACTTTGGATAGGAAATGATGCAATCCATGCATGTTATGGGCTGATTGGCATAAGAGCAAGAGCTTAAAGACAAAACCAAAGTTGGGCCACACTCCTTGTCAGTCCAGTTTCGTAAGTCACCTTGCAGGTCTCATTTCAGCAATCTGCACAACTCGGATGAGGAGACATTCTTCATAGAAGTTGTTCAATTGGGTGTCTAGTATAACATATCCAAAATCCAGCCCAATTGAACATATGTGGAGTCCTTAGCCCGTCCAACACTGAACCATGCTCAGGAGGATTTGTAGCTGCCAGCTTTGAGCCTTGTCTCCTCCTTTAAGCCATGTGCCTCACCCATGCTGCAACTGACTTTGGATCCAACATAATGAGTGAAGTGGGGAGGCATTCCAGCTATGAAATTCTAAAGGAGCAAGTTGGTACATGCTGGAGTTATTATAGAGAAAGCATGTGCATGCATGTAAAGCAAAGAAATGAAATGAAGTCAATTCCAGTCTCTGTTCGGCTGCCAACTTGCAAGGCCCAAAACGCACACTTCTACTGCTCCGATGGGAATACTTTCTTCATAGAAGTCGTTCCAATGGGTGTCTAGTATAACATATCCAAATTTGAGCACCATTGGATACGTTTTGAAACCTCTAGCCTTCCTACACCAAGACTGGTTCAGAAAACTCGTTTTTCAGCAACCAAAAGAAGACCACATGGGTTGGCAGCAAAAGGCAGCCACAATTGATCACCTTTGATCCCATGTGAAGAAAGCTTGAGGTGCAGCAAAAGAAGTATGGGATGAGATTGATTCCAACCACACTAACATAGACAAGATGAAGTGTGAGTTATGGGTTGTATTAAAAGAGGAATGGTGGTGTTGGATTTCATCATGTTGTTCCTCCCTCTTAGCCCTATAAATAGAGAAGCCTTCAAGCTTCAAAACACACCCCAAGGGGGGGAGCTCTCAAACACTTCTCTAGAGCTCCCTTCCCTTCTCTCCCTCAAATTCTCTTAGTTTCCTTTCTAGTTTTCAATTGTTGTAATGAAATATTTGTGCTGAAATTCTCCTTCAAGTTTTCTTAGTTCCACTTTACTTTTATTTGTAATGTACATTCTTTCTTAAGTATTCAAGTTTAATTAGTTTCCAAGTTTCAATTATGGTTTTTGTTCTTATTCATTATGCTTATAAGTTAATATGCTAGTTTGAATGATTGATCACCATTTAGGCTTGCATGTTAGCTATCTTGGTTTGAATTAAGAGTAGACACCATGCTTTAATTCGAATTGAACTATGAATAGGAAGAGTATGTATGGACATTCGACAACAGGGATTAGATACATGCTTGGTTGTTTAAATTGTTCTTCCATGCTTAATGGGTTCCTAATGCTTAGTTTTAGGTTAGACAACAAATGATCAAATTAGGGAATTAGGAACACAAGGTTATGACCAAACACCATGGCTTAATCATACTTTAGCTAGAATCAATCCGTTAATCTAATTGAACTTGGGAACTTATTTGCTTGAGTTATTTCATTCTTTCTTGTTTTATTTATTTTCTTTTTTTCATTTCTATTTTGTGTAGGGGAAACAAATTGGATCATTCAATCACCAATCCTCGTGGGATCGACCTCGCACTTACATATGCTATACTACCAAACGGCTCGTGCACTTGCGAGTATCACAAGTTGAGGATGCAGTTGAAACCATTTTGGTGCAGCTGAATCGAAGCAACAAGTTTTTGGCGCCGTTGCCGGGGATCGGTAACATTGTTTGATTCTATTTGGCTTTCCTACTTTATTTTTTTTTTTTTCTTAACTGGACAATTTCTTGTTTTAAAGTTAATGACGTTAATGGACAAGTTGTGTTTGTAGTCCAACAGAAAAGGACAATTGCCCAACAAGCAAGAGAACTGGGTTTAAGTCCCAGCTTACACAAACCATTGGTGCTTGTTGCTTTGAAGCATGGAATTGGATGGTGTTGATTTTCCTTTTCATTTTAGTTTTTTTTTCCTAATCCTTTTTCCATTTCAAGTTTGTGTGTTTGTTTTAGCAATTTATGATAGCTTAATAAAAATGGAGAGAGATGGCAACCTCAATCATAAAAATGGGAAGTGTGGAGTAGTGGGAGAAGTCGCGACCTCCAAGTGCATCCATGCTCGACCTAATCGCTTCAAGGGGGAGCATTTCAATCCTTTCTCTTCTTTGAATTGTGTTTATTTCCGTACTTGTTTTTGCCTTTTGGTTCGCATTGGGTTCTTTGTTTTTCTGTGCTGAATCCAACCATATAAAGAACGTGAAATTTGGACTTGCGGTTGGAAAGTTATGGCCTAAAAACTGAACACAGGTCGAAGCTGAAAAACAGAGAAACGAATCTGTCCAAATGGTGATAAACGGGTGATAGAAAGTGCTGTTTGTGTTTTTCTTTGGTTTCTTGGTTTGTTTCTTTAGTGCAACAATTTATGTCGTTTGTTTGAGTTTGTTTATAGTCCTTAGTTCATTTTCGTTTATGGTTTGTAGTTTCATTTTATCTTAATTTGTTTTTGTTTCTTTTTATTTAAAAAAAAAAAAAAACAAAAAGATTTTTCATATAAGCTAACTTTTGGTAACCCCAGTGAGCACCTTCGTCAATACAGTGTCTAGGAGTTCTTTAGGCGACACCTTCGGTGTCTAAGAAGTTTGGGTTTTAAGCGGGACCATTGTGACCCCTCCAACCTTCCCGGATCCCCTGGCTGTGTTTTCTGAGGCCCTTAACTGGTCATCCGTGAGTTGCTTGTATATTCGTATGTTTTTAAATTAAGTTTGTTTTTATTTTCTTTGTTTTCTTTTCTGTTGTGTCTTTGTTTTTGTTTTTGTTTTGTTAAGTTAGTTTATGTATTTATTTATGTGGTTTGGTTGGTTAGTTTATTTCTGAGTGTTAAAACACATTTTTATTTCAAACGTTACATTAAAAAATAAAAAAAATTAAAAAATAAAATAAAAAATAAAAAACAACATCATCATCATCTTCATCTTCTTCTTCTTCTTCATCTTCATCTTCATCATCATCATGGCTTGCCTCTATTTTCTCGCACTTGTAGAATCTGTAGCAGCTCTACATGGTCCTCATTCTTTCTCTGCAGTGCTTCCACATGCTGATTGGCACAGTAAAGCCGCTTCTGCAAATCTGCCACCATAGCCTTCAAGGAAGCCACTTCCTCGTTCAGCGCTGTGCACTCCCGCATCCTCGCCAGTAATCGCATGCCCAAATTGGTAGCCGAGACCGCATGGAGCACAGATAAAGAGTGGGACTCATCCACTGCCATCTTGTCAGACCTACGTGCCACATGCAGATGATCTGCCGGTGTGAGTATACTGCCAATCATGCCACCCAACAGCACTGCTCTGTTCGGCATTGCCTCAGCAAAGTTCGGTATTGCCTCAGCAAAGTTTGAGGCCGTGCCGTGATGATATGTGGAGTTTGGGAAGACAGGAGTTGGAGGAGCCCTTGGCTGGGCATTCGGTGGTGCAAGTGAGAGCTCAAGGTTGAGATCATCAAGGTGAGTGCATGAGGATGCCATTTGTTTTGCTTCTGAATTTTTTTGATGTTTTTCCTTGAGTTTGCAGGAAGAAATGCAGGATATCATCCGCTTGCAAAGGCGTGCTTTAAATAGACATATGCTGATGAGGGTGCCAACACCATTTCAGATTTCCCGGGCATGCTCGACCTAATCGCTTCAAGGGGGAGCACATTAACTTTCACTTTACTTTTCTTTTTTCCGTGTTTTCTGGTGTTTTATGTTTTTGCCCGTTACTTTCATTTTCTAGTGCTTTGTGTTTTTGCCTTTTCCTTTCGGCTATCATCTTTATTTTATTTTAGTTAGGGAATTGTGCTTTCTTTTCCGTTTGTCGTCTTCGTTTGATTTAAGTTTGGGAGATGCGCTTTCTTTTCCGTTTTCTTTTTCCTTCTGCAACTTTACTATTTTATTTCCGAAATAAAATAACCAAATACAAAAACAACAAAATAAAATAAAAACAACAATAATGCAGTAGAAGTCATTTCTTCTCGGTGCTTGGTGTCTCGACCATTGGAGCTTTGAGTTTGGCCCTCTGGCTGTCCTCTTCCGGGGCTTCACGCACAGCTTCTTGGGGCTCACCACTTGAGCTCCCAAAGATCGCAATCTTAGCTTGAGCGTAACTACTCTCGCGATCTACTTGCTTGCGTTTACCCGGTCGGTCTAGGTCCTCCAGCTGCTTTCGCATGTCGCGGGAATACAACTCTACCATCTTTGATAGGTTTTTATTCTCGTCCCGCAATACTTCTAGCTGGTGTCGATTCACCTCCACTATCCTTGCCCTCTCCCTTTTCAAGCTTTTTATAGCACTCTGACACTCTTCAACCATACTTCGCTCCGCCGCCAACTGACCCTTTAGCACCTCTACCTCATGGGACTTCGCAAGTAGGCGATGACCCAAACTTGCGACTGTTGCCGTACTCTGCACGCTCAGTGCCAGGGCATCGCTCACGACCCGGTTGTCATCCCTTGTCCCCAGCACACGTATATCTTTAGGAGTCACTAAATTTCTAGCCACTCCAATGGCAACATCGTTGTCCAGGAGTATTGAGTCAGTTACTGTCACAGGCCCCCGTGCGGAAGCAAAGTAAGGCATCCATACTGGTGCCGCTGCTTGGCCTCGTGTCTGAGTCGGTGGAGCTAGGTTGAGATCCAACGAAAAAGGGTAGGAAGAGGCCATTTGATTTCTCACTCTTTGTTCTTCTTTCTTTTCTGTTTTGTGTGTTTCTGAGTTTGTGTTTTTCACCCGTTCTTTTTACCTTTTTATAGACTTAGTCTGCTAAACCCTAGCCGCTGCGGTTCTGGGTTATGTGCGGCCCTTACGGCTTATCTCTACATATCGCCGCACCCATTTCCCAAACCTCCCCTTAATTGCATTTTCACCTTTCACAACCTTCAAAGTGAAAAAGTCATCCCGCTTCACCCAAGAGGCCAATAATTCTGGCTTGGGGGATGTGAAAGCGGCCTCTGCGCGCCGACACGTCCCTCACCTCTTTTGCCCGTGACTTCCCAGGAACCAAGGCATTAGGGACCACATTTTCTCTTTTCAGAAATCCCGTCTTTGCACTCCCAATTCACGTGTCATCTTAAAAATTAAAAATTAAAAAAATAATAATAAAAAAAATGTGTGGGCTTCGGATTTCTTTGTGGGCTTCGGGTTTTCACCATTGTTTAGGTTTCAAAGTGGGCTAACTTTCTTTTGGGTTGAGCTTTTAATCGTTTGGGTTTTGGTTTGCGTAAGACTGTTTGTTTAGGGCTTTCTGTTTCGAGTGTTTTACTGTTTCGTTTCTTTTTTATTTGTTTGTTTGTTTTGTAATTTTTATTTTTGTAATTATTTTATTTTATTTTAATTTTTTGTGTGTTTTTTTTTGTGATTTATATTTACTTTAATACCTTTCATTTCTTGTTATGACATTGCTTGTGGCTAATTTTTAAACATTGAGGACAATGTTCATTTCTAGGTTTGGGGGTATTGGAGTTTAGCAAGTAAATTTGGTTTTTCTTTAAAAAAAAAAAAAACTACAAATTTAAATTAATTTCTTGCTTGTTTTATTTTGAGTCTTGTTTTGTTTTGAGTCACTTTCCGAACACTTATGATGAGATTGTGATAAATGTTTGCATGACTTAAAATTGGATTTCATTTTATTATTATTATTTAATTATGAAAAAAATAAAAATTTAAAAAAAATAAAATTTTGGCATCGTTCTAGCGTGATATGTTCGAAACCTTCTTTGCACTTGCCATTTGTTTCATAATTTTCCAATTAAAGGATTTGCATGACCCAAAGAATTGTATCAAGCATAAATTAGACTTATATAACCATATAATGTGAGCTTTTGAGCCTTGTTCTTCATTTCATGAGTGTTATACACATACTCTTATTTTCTTGTCATCAAAGTTGTTGTTTGATCTCATTATTCATTGATTTGGTTGAACACTTAAAAGTCATTCATTCTTATGCAATCTGATTTCATGACATTTAAGAAGTGATATTAAGGCCCTCTTTGGATCGTTTGTGCCTTTCAAGCTAACCTTATGCATGCTTAAGCATGATTTTCCATTGTTAACCATTTTGAGCCTACATGTAAACCTTTTCTTTCATTTTACCAATTATATTTCCTCACCTTAGCCCGAAAAACAAATATTTACCTTTATAAGGAACTCATGAGCTCTAATTCGAATGTGTTTTTCATGCTAAGTTTGGGAAGGGATATTACATAAAGAAAGAAAAAAAAACTTCACTCAATTGGTGAAAGAAAAAAAAAAAAAAAAAAAAAAAAAAAAAAAAAAAGAAGTTGTGATTAAGTGGTGGTTGATTAAAAATTCATTTTTGGGCCTTCAAAATAAATTGGCGTTTGGAAAGGAGTATGAATCAATGTAAATGAAGGTATAAGGAGTTTTGATCATGTAAAAGAAAAAATCTAATCGTGATGATTCGAAGTCTTGTAAACTATTATTTTATGCTCTTACATTTTGAGTTCCTTGGACTTTGTATTATCCATACCTTTCATTTCTTACTCACCTTACACCCTTGGCCCCATTACAACCTATAATAAAGACCTAAATTGATCTTAAATGTCATATGGTTGAATTGCATGCATTTTCTTACTTTTAAGTGTTTGGCATCCTTCTTGAGATCATATTAATGCAAGTTCTTCATCTTCCTATTTTGAGTTAAGTCCTTTATGATTTAACTCTAATATCATGTTTATAACTGAGTGTTACATTGTAGCCCTCTTCTGAGTGATTCATTTGTGAGAGGACAACTTTGGTGAGATTTGAAGTTGCATTTGTGTTTGGTATGATTTTTGAAATTGTGTGAAAACTAAGATTGGGGAATTTGTTGCATTTGGCTATCACACTACTACACTTTGAGCATGTTGTGTTTTGAACTTTGCCGCCTTGTAAATAATGTCTAAAATTGAGTTTTTATTGTTAAAACTTTTGAGTCATGTGCATGAGTCATTTCTCTTCAGAAAATGTTCGGAATGATTGTTTTGAGTTTTTATTTATTTATTTTTATTTTTATGTTTGTTTTGTTTTTGTAATTATTTTGGTTTTGGTTTTGGTTTTTTCTTTTATTTTGCTTAAGGACTAACAAATCTAATAAGTTTTCTAACTACTTTGTTTTGTAGAGTTAGTAAAACGTTTGTGGGTATCGTATCTGTTAAACCCTCAGGAGACACAACTCCTCCTACTAGGGATGCCTAGAGGTTTAAAGGCTTGTTGCATACGCTCAATGCAATCGAGTTACCTACGAAAGTGGTTTAGTTAACTTTTTGTTTTTAACTTTGTTTTGTGTTGTTTTACTCGAGGACTAGCAAAATCTAGGTTTGGGGGTATTTGATCGGTTCATAATTGTATATCATTTTGTACCCTTCTAGCTTATGATTTGGTTATGTTTTTGAGTTAAACTTGTGCTTTTAATCCTTTTTGTGTTTATCTTTCAGTTAATTGACATTTAGGTAACAATGATGACTTTGGATAGGAAATGATGCAATCCATGCATGTTATGGGCTGATTGGCATAAGAGCAAGAGCTTAAAGACAAAACCAAAGTTGGGCCACACTCCTTGTCAGTCCAGTTTCGTAAGTCACCTTGCAGGTCTCATTTCAGCAATCTGCACAACTCGGATGAGGAGACATTCTTCATAGAAGTTGTTCAATTGGGTGTCTAGTATAACATATCCAAAATCCAGCCCAATTGAACATATGTGGAGTCCTTAGCCCGTCCAACACTGAACCATGCTCAGGAGGATTTGTAGCTGCCAGCTTTGAGCCTTGTCTCCTCCTTTAAGCCATGTGCCTCACCCATGCTGCAACTGACTTTGGATCCAACATAATGAGTGAAGTGGGGAGGCATTCCAGCTATGAAATTCTAAAGGAGCAAGTTGGTACATGCTGGAGTTATTATAGAGAAAGCATGTGCATGCATGTAAAGCAAAGAAATGAAATGAAGTCAATTCCAGTCTCTGTTCGGCTGCCAACTTGCAAGGCCCAAAACGCACACTTCTACTGCTCCGATGGGAATACTTTCTTCATAGAAGTCGTTCCAATGGGTGTCTAGTATAACATATCCAAATTTGAGCACCATTGGATACGTTTTGAAACCTCTAGCCTTCCTACACCAAGACTGGTTCAGAAAACTCGTTTTTCAGCAACCAAAAGAAGACCACATGGGTTGGCAGCAAAAGGCAGCCACAATTGATCACCTTTGATCCCATGTGAAGAAAGCTTGAGGTGCAGCAAAAGAAGTATGGGATGAGATTGATTCCAACCACACTAACATAGACAAGATGAAGTGTGAGTTATGGGTTGTATTAAAAGAGGAATGGTGGTGTTGGATTTCATCATGTTGTTCCTCCCTCTTAGCCCTATAAATAGAGAAGCCTTCAAGCTTCAAAACACACCCCAAGGGGGGGAGCTCTCAAACACTTCTCTAGAGCTCCCTTCCCTTCTCTCCCTCAAATTCTCTTAGTTTCCTTTCTAGTTTTCAATTGTTGTAATGAAATATTTGTGCTGAAATTCTCCTTCAAGTTTTCTTAGTTCCACTTTACTTTTATTTGTAATGTACATTCTTTCTTAAGTATTCAAGTTTAATTAGTTTCCAAGTTTCAATTATGGTTTTTGTTCTTATTCATTATGCTTATAAGTTAATATGCTAGTTTGAATGATTGATCACCATTTAGGCTTGCATGTTAGCTATCTTGGTTTGAATTAAGAGTAGACACCATGCTTTAATTCGAATTGAACTATGAATAGGAAGAGTATGTATGGACATTCGACAACAGGGATTAGATACATGCTTGGTTGTTTAAATTGTTCTTCTATGCTTAATGGGTTCCTAATGCTTAGTTTTAGGTTAGACAACAAATGATCAAATTAGGGAATTAGGAACACAAGGTTATGACCAAACACCATGGCTTAATCATACTTTAGCTAGAATCAATCCGTTAATCTAATTGAACTTGGGAACTTATTTGCTTGAGTTATTTCATTCTTTCTTGTTTTATTTATTTTCTTTTTTTCATTTCTATTTTGTGTAGGGGAAACAAATTGGATCATTCAATCACCAATCCTCGTGGGATCGACCTCGCACTTACATATGCTATACTACCAAACGGCTCGTGCACTTGCGAGTATCACAAGTTGAGGATGCAGTTGAAACCATTTTGGTGCAGCTGAATCGAAGCAACACTGTTGTACAAAGATCTTAAATTTTTTGGATTTTTTTTTCCTTATTTTGTTAAATTTAATGTTAATGTCCTTCTTGTTATATATCTGAGATTATGTTAAAAAGAGCTCGGGCTAATTCTTGTATGTGAAAAAGGGCTCGAGCCTATTCTGTCAGAAACTGTTTTTGTTGTATTATGTTTGTAAGGACTTTAAGAAGCCACTTTGCTTCTTATATTTGTACGGCTGGTTGATATTATCAGCCTTTCCCCAGAAGACAACTCTTCTATATGTATCAAGGAAAGTAGATTATCGAGGTAGGAAAAACAAGTCTGGTCCCAGAAGCAGGAGCCGACCTTTGAGTTCATCATCACTGTCTTTGTTATCCTTTTCTGGTGTTTGCATATTGATCTCTTAGTGCTGCTAGTATTATAAGAAAATCCAACATATTTCTCATTCTGAATATATACAGCCAATGTGCGGCTAGTGTTGTTAATTTGCATGTGTTATGAATATGCATGGGTTTTTTGGTCAAGAATATAGCGAAGTTTTGAGTGTTGACTTGTAGTGGGTTTGCAGGTTATCAATATGGCTTCCTCTGCTGCTGCAATCCCCCCTCAGGAAAAGTATGATGTGTTTCTTAGTTTCAGAGGTGAGGACACCCGCTATACTTTTACCAGCCATCTTTATGCTGCTTTATGCTCAAAGAAAATCAAAACCTACATAGACGACATACTTGAGAGAGGAGAGCAAATTGCACCTGCCCTTTTCGAAGCAATTGAGACATCAAAGCTTTCGGTGATCATTTACTGCGATGCAAGGCAAGAGGGGACAGTTTGTTCTACCGATTTTTTACTGCATCAACCCATCACATGTTCGAAATCAGCAGGGAAGTTATGCATATGCATTTGCTCAACTTGAAACATGTTTCAAGGACAGCACGGAGGGAGTTATGAAGGTGTGCAAGTGGAGAGATGCTTTGGAGGCAGCAGCCAATATGGCTGGGTTTGATAATTCAAACAAAACCGGGTAACTAACTCTGCTATTTCTACTTGTGACCATTTAATTCTAACAAGATTCCTTAAGGCTAACTAATTGTTTGTCCTCATAATCATATTTGCCAGGACAGAGGCCAATTTCATTGAGAACATTGTCGAAGATTTTTTGACCAAATTGAATCGCAAATCGTCAAGTGATTTAAAGGGCCTAGTCGGAATTGAATGGAAAATTGAGCAAATAGAAGGGTTATTATGCATTAATTCACCAGATGTTTTCACTGTAGGTATTTGGGGCATGGGTGGATTTGGCAAGACCACTCTCGCTGATGCTGTGTATCACCGACTTTCTTCTAAATTTGAAACTTCTTGTTTTCTTGCAAATGTTAGGGAGGAGTCAGAAAATCATGGACTAAAGCACTTGCGAAATGTCCTTCTTTGTGAGATATTAAACGAAAAAGATCTAACTATTGACACTCCATCCATAGGATCAACTTTTGTTCTAGAAAGGCTCAGCAATACAAAGGTCCTCATTGTTCTAGATGATGTGAATGATTCAAAACCATTAGAACTTCTAGTTGGTGATTATGTCCGGTTTGGCCCTGGAAGTCGAATCATTATAACAAGAAGAGATAGGCGCCTACTTAAGAAATTGGTTGTTGCTGATAAGATTTACGAGGTTGAGGGATTATATTATTTTGAAGCTCTTGAGCTCTTTCATTTGCATGCTTTGAAACATAACTGTACTGAAAAATGTTATACAGAGGTTTTCAGAATGGTGGCCGATTATGCCGGAGGCATGCCTTTAGCTCTTAAGATTATGGGTTCTGTATTCCTTCACTGCGACAACAATGAAGACTGGAAAGATGAATGGAATAAGTTGAAAAAATTTCCCGACCAAGATATTGAGAACATGTTGAGACTAAGTTATGATGGATTAGACAAAAATGCAAAGGAGATATTTCTTGAAATAGCATGTTTCTATAAAGAGATGACAATAGATTTTGCAAAGGAAATGATAGATATAAGTGGTTTATTTGCTGATGGAATTAAAGTTCACATTGATAAGTCTCTCGTATCAATTTCAAGATGGAACAGCCTAGAGATGCATGATTTGGTTCAGGAAATGGGTAGGGCAATAGTTTACGAACAATGTATTTAAGAGCCTGGAAAACGTAGTAGGTTTTTCATTGCTGAGGATATCTGTCACGTATTGAGAAATATAAGAGCCAAATCCATTCACTTTCTTTAAAAAGATAATTAACATTTTTGTGAATTTTCTATGATAAGACACCTAGGAAAAAACTCATGTGTCAGATACATACAAATGTAGTTTTGATTAAACTTTGTTGTATATTGCATTAACATTTATACTTCGCTCTTATGGTCAGGGAACTGAAACCGTTCGAGCCATATTCTTTAACAGATCTAAGATTGGAGAACCACACTTGGATTGTGCAGACTTCAAAAAGATGTCTAATCTAAGTTTACTCAATCTCGGCGATTCTAGCTTTGGCAACTATTGCCAATTAAAAGTTTCTCTTCCCAATTCTCTTTGTTATCTTTCCTGGGCGGAATATCCTTTGAAATCTATGCCATCAAATTTTTTCAGAAAATCTTGTTGAGCTTCGAATGCACGGCAGCAAAGTTGAGCGACTTTGGAATAAAGACCAGGTATATGCTTATTTCGCTTATTGTATAAAATTTAGTGTGATTATTTCTTCAGTCTAAGTTATTAAGTCTTGTCATTTCTCTTTATTTATGACAGAATCTTGAGAACTTAAAAGTGATGGATCTTAGTTTCTCTACTCATCTTATTAAAGTCCCAGATCTCTCTCAAAGTCGAAAATTGGTGCATATAAATCTTTTTGACTGTACAAGTTTGGTTCAAATACCTTCGTATTTTCAGTGTCTTGACAAGCTTACTCATCTTGACCTGGGAGAATGCTCGAATCTCAAATATCTTCCGCAGATGCCAAGCAACATTGAATTCTTAAATTTGTCTAAAACTGCAATAAAGGAATTGCCTTCATCAGTTTGGTCTCACGAAAAGATTTCTTACTTGGATATTCGATTTTGTAACTACCTTAGGAATCTCCCAAGCAGCAGCTGTAAGCTGAAACTACCCTCCTCCGGTTTCAGTCTAGAGGGCTGCTCATGTCTTGGCAAGTTTTCGGAGCTTCCAAGGGATCTAACAGTGTTAGAAATGATAAGGGCAAAAATAGAAGTATTGCCCTCATCAATCGAGGATCTCTTTGGTCTCAATACAATTCGACTACTTGATTGCAAAAGATTTGTGAGTCTTCCATCGACCATTTGTAAGTTAAAATTCTTATAAATCTTGATCTCGGTGGTTGCTCAAAATTCAAGTACTTCCCAGAAATCTTGGAGCCTATGGGAAATCTGAAGTGTCTTTCATTAGAAGGAACAAATATTAAAGAGCTACCCTCATCAATCGAATTTCTCTTTAGTCTCGTCAAAATTGAACTGACAAATTGCAAAAAGTTTGTGTCTCCCAACAAGCATTTGTAAGTTGAAATGTCTTTCCGACCTTGATCTCACCGGTTGCTCTAAATTTGAGGACTTCCCAGAAATCTTCAAGCCTATGGGAGAACTGAAAAATTCTTTCATTAGAAGGAACATCTGTTAAAGAGCTACCCTCATCAATCGAATGTTTCTTTGGTCTCTCGAAAATTGATATGAAAAATTCCAAAAGGTTGCGTCTCCCAACAAGCATTTGCAAGTTGAAATCTCTTTGTGGATTTGATCTCAGTGGTTGCTCTAAATTTGAAGACTTCCCAGAAATTTTGGAGCCTATGGGAGTGCCGGATATTCTATCCTTGATAGGAACAAATGTTAAAGAGCTACCCTCAGCGATCGAATTTCTCTTTAATCTCTTCATACTTCATTTAATCAATTGCAAACGGTTTGTGTGTCCCCCAATGAGCATTTGTAAGTTGAAATCTCTTTACGACCTTGATCTCTCGGGTTGCTCTGAATTTTAAGACTTCCCAGAAATCTTGGAGCCTATGGAAGATTTGAATTATCTTAGTTTAAAAGGAACATCTGTTAAAGAGCTGCCTCCATCAATCGAATGTCTGTTTGGTCTCATCAGAATTAAACTAACAAATTGCAAAAGGTTTGTATGTCTCCCAACGAGCATTTGAAAGTTAAAATCTCTTCACGAACTTGATCTCACTGGTTGCTCTGAATTTGAAGACTTCCCAGAAATATTGGAGCCTATGGGACATCTAAACATTCTGTCGTTGAAAGGAACAGCTGTTAAAGAGCTACCCTCATCAATTGAATGCCTTTTTGGTATCATGACAATTGAACTGACAAATTGCAAAAGGTTAGCGCATCTCCCTCCCACCATTTGTAAATTGAAATCTCTTCGCAAACTTGATCTCACTGGTTGCTCTGAATTTGAAGACTTCCCAGAAATTTTGGAGCCTATGAAAGACATGAAGTTTCTTTCATTAAAAGGAACAGCGGTTAAAGAGCTACCCTCATAAATTGAATGTCTCTTCGGTCTCATTAAAATTGAACTGAAAAATTGCAAAAGGTTTACAAGTCTCCCAACAAGCATTTGTAAGTTGAAATCTCTTACACTTAATCTCAGTGGGTGTTGTGAATTTGAGGACTTCCCAGAAATCTTGGAGCCTATGAAAGATATGAAGTTTTTTTCATTAAAGGGAACACCTGTTAAAGAGCTACCCTCATCAATTGAATGTCTCTTCGGTCGCATTAGAATTGAGCTGAAAAATACGCTTGCAAGTCTCTCAACGAGCATTTGTAGGTTGAAATCTCTTCAAGAACTTGATCTTACTGGTTGCTCTGAATTTGAAGACTTCCCAGAAATTTTGGAGCTTATGAAAGATATGAATTTTCTTTCATTAAAAGGAACAACTGTTAAAGAGCTACCCTCATCAATTGGAAATCTAACTTGGCTTAAAAAGTTAGATCTTCGTCATTGCAAGAACCTTGAGTTTGTCCCAAAGAGCATCTACAATTTAAACCGTCTAATTACTCTAAGGTTTGATGGTTGTTTGAAACTTAAGAAATTGCCTCCCTTCTCAGTCGGTTTGCACTCTTTGGAAGTATTAAACCTCAGTTACTGCAGTACATTACAGATCCCTGATCACCTCCTTTGCTTAACCTCATTACGAGATTTAAAGCTAAGTGGAACCATGATTGAGAGCATACCTGCAAACATCAAACAAGCTTCTTGGCTATTTTGCCTGTCCCTGATCAATTGCAAGAGCCTTCAATCTTTACCAGAGCTCCCATTAATGCTATATTCTCTTAAAGCACATGGCTGCACGTTGCTTAACACAGTGTCAAGCCCAAGGACTGCACTCGCACAAGAGTTGGATGGATATAATTTGTTTCCAGGGCTTAACCAGGAACTTATTTTCTCTAATTGCCTAAAATTGGATCAGAATACATGGTACCACATAATGGCGGATGCACAACTTAGAATTATGCGTTTGGCATTTGCCTCATCAAAGTTTGACAAATTTGAAGTAGCTTCATATGCAGAACTTTCCAAAGAAATTGAAGTAGCAGCAGATGTAGAACTTGAAGCAGAATTTGAAGACGCATCAGATGCAGAACTTGAAGAAGAAATTGAAGTAGCATCAGATGTAGGAGAAATTGAAGTTGCATCAAATGTATGTCTCTCTCTCTCTCTCTCTCTCTCAGTTCTGTTATTCAATTGATAACTAGTTTCCTGTGCTCTGTAATTAAGCTTGGAGTATCTGTTAACTTTTGTTTGTTAATTTGTTTAATAATCACGACGTCCATCCGTTGCACAGAACTATTATACTAGAAGACCTTCAGTTACCATTGTATGCCCAGGACGTGAAATTCCAAATTGGTTCAGCTATCAAAACGAGGGATCTTCAATAAATATCAAGCTTCCTCCAGATTGGTTTTATTCAAATTTCTTGGGTTTCGCTCTATCTCTTGTTGTTGGATTCGACAACTATAATGTTAAAGGGAGTTTAGGGTTTGGATGTAAATTCAATTTCAAAGCAAATAATGGTGTAAGCTGTGAATTCGATTATCGTATGTATGTTCTGTGTTGTGATGAAACCAACCATGGAGAAAGCAATAACTACAATTTCAATTCGGATCATGTGGTTGTATGGTATAGTGCCTTTGAACCTGTAGGGGGAGTAGACTACACTAGCTATCTTAATGCCACTGAGGCCTCTTTTGACTTCAACCAAGTGGATGGTTTTAAGAGACCCGTTAAGGATTTCCAAAATCAGGTGAAGAGTTGTAGGCTCCGGTTGTTGTATGGCATAGATGCTCAGAAATTTGTGTTAGGGGAACAGAAAGTAGGAGAAGATACTAAAACTACAAGATGCCGTGATGAGGAACAAGTAGATGAACTACTTCTTCAAAAAATTGGAAATACAAAACTGGAGGGGCAAGATTAGCCATGTATATGGAGAACAAAATGTGGTAGCGGATGCCCTTTGCTGGTTGGGGTCTCTCTTGTTTAATGGAAGCTGAATTGGCCTGCACACCAGCACCTGATCCAGTTGTGTAAATTTATTTCTGTAAGTTGCATGTAGTTCAGCCAATCTATGTAAGGAAATATCATAAATGTCATGTTCTTGCTTCAATTCATTTTGTCTTCTTCAAATGGTTGATGTTTTCCCTCCAAAACAATTTACACAAATAGGAAAACAAAATTGAAGACCTTTTCTCCAACCATCGGACCATATAGAGATTGAAACAAACAAGAGATTGAAAATTCCTTGATAAGCTTATTGACTACAGGACAACTGACCGTAGTGGTCAAAACTCACAAAACCATAGTTAACCAACATTTTTCCTTTTTCATATTTCGTGCTATAGATATCTTTGAGTTTTAATTGACGTGTTACTTATTTATTCTGTAGGCTGCTTCAACAAAGTGGACCTTTTTACTGATCACCAGCCTCTCAGATTTTGTCACTTGCTTTTGATTAGGCTTCCTCACCAAGTAACCCTCAGTTTGCATTTGGGAGCTTTGTTCACAACGCTAAAATGGAAATAGATGAATTGAGTGAGGTGGCTAATGTCAGATTCCCTTACCGTAAATTCAGGAGTTAATCCTGGTGCTAGATGGACACTAGCTTTGCCGCGGATGGAAGCATGCGGAGCAATTAATGAAACATTCAAAATACCCATAATACCCCTACTTATTCTAACAAATGACATCCCTTATCCTCACTGTCTATTCTACGTTCAGACCCACCACGAGAGAGAGAGAGAGAGAGAGAGAGAGTTTTATGTGGGGCTGTGGAACAACCATAAGAAAGGAAGAAAATGTTTAACAGGGGAATCAATGGGGGAAAACCAATTATTGCAGATTTGATTCCTTATCAACCAGTGACAGAATTGCAGATCTGGAAAAAAAAAAAAAAAAAAACTTTGATGAGGGTTTGTGTCCAAAGCTTTTATGCAGTTCTGGGTTGCAGATTTGTTTTCGTTGTTGTTGATTTCTTTGGCCTGGTTTGGGTTTTTTTTTCTTTCTAACCTTTGGCTGTTTACAGAGAAAGAGAAGAGAGACGAAGAAGAAGAGAGAACAGGGAGAGGGAAAAAAAAAACCCTTTTTTTTGTCTTTTATGAAAAACATAAAAAAAACATTTTGGTATCATATCATTTTTGGTCATTATACATAGTCATAGCACTTCTATAAAAATATTTACCAAATACTTTTACAATATAGATTACCAAACACTAGCTACTTCATTTCACAGTTATTTATTCTCGCAGTACAGTAGAATTGGATCGTACATGTCAACTATAGCCATAGCTTCAAATTCTCTCTCTCTCTCTCTCCATAGTTACAATGATGAGGATGGGAGCAACATTGGTATCCAAGACCTTTATGATATTTCATATGAACTGAAGCTAAAGTAAAGAAAATCCAACACATATTCATAACAAAAGTGAAGTTCACACACCAAGTACACAAGAGTAACAAAGCCACAGCAAACTGCAACAAAGACATGAAGATAATGGACCCTAGCTAGGGACAAAGCGAGGCTTCTGGCCTTCTATACAAAAGTTCTAAGCAGTGCAATTCGATATTCAGTTTCATGAGCCACACTTGCCTCCTCCCAGAAATAGATGACGTCCCCAGCTTTAATCTTTCTGCGATTGACAAAGGCTCTCCATTCTTGGTATTGGAAAACAGGCTTTAAAGCTCCCTCAGCCCTGACAGATAATTTGAACTTGTAATTCATACCTGTGTCATCTAGAACTCTGACTGGCACATCATGCTCTCGATTGTAAGGAGGCAGCTCATTCAGCATTTCCGTGGTCACTCCAAGTCTTTGAGAGACATCGGTGTTTGTCAACACTTTCACAATAATCCTAACCATGTCTTTTGAAATTATGAAACTGAATGATTTGTTCTTAGCTAGCTAGCTACTTGGAGGGGGAGGGTATATATAGATATCGAGAGTGAAAAGGTTATTTGTTTTGAGACAGAGAGAGAGAGGGCATAGACTTATTGTTGATTTCGAGTGGGATTAGAGAAAATTTGTCTAGAATGGCTCTAAATGTCGCTTTCGATCTCTACTAGAATGGCTCTAAGTGGCTGTAAGTGTCGCTTTCGATCTCTAGGCTCTAAGTGGCTCTATGTGTCGCTTTCTAGTATCTAAGTGTCGCTTTCGATCTCTACTAGAATGGCTCTAAGTGGCTCTAAGTGTCGCTTTCGATCTCTACTAGAATGGGATTAGAGAAAATTTGTCTAGAATGGCAAATTTGGCGACGGAGCAACTTTTGAATATGTGTTTGTGATTCTGTCGACGCCACTCTTGGCCTCTCCTTCTTTTGATTGGCGGACTTGGACTCTTCAGAGGGTGACACGTTTGAATAATTTCTGGGGTTTCACTCGCACTAGCCCAAATTTCTTTCCAATTAGGGAGTCATTGAATCATATTGCCTTTCAAGGAATGAACTTTGCCCTTATCTACACTTGCACTAACCTTCAATTGTCATCATAAATTTGCTACATTTTTTCCTAATGCTTGAATTCCTTGTGTTTTGTTTTCTCTCTTTTTGAAGCAGATTAATTAATTAATTAATGCATTCATTCAAATGAAGGATTAGATAAATTATATAATTGGACGGTATCACCACGTCAGCTAGTGACACTTCCACTAAAAATTCGCCATGTGTATAATTTATTGACAACTAGATTCACCACTCATTTTAACTCTTGTTAAAATAAAATTAAAGAGATTTAAAAAAACTTTAGACAAAGACAAAAAGCACCTGCCTCATCGATGAACTCCAAAACACTACACCCAGTGTCTGCCATGACTATTGCATCAGTCTTTCACAATCAATGGAAAAAAATTTGATTCGACTATTGGTACATGAAAGCTATGCAAGCAAGATTGGATTCCTATCCACCTACCTTATTTGCTTTTCCTGTCAAACATCTCAATTGCGATATATCTTGAAGGACTTTGGAAACTTATCACACTACCAAAAATCGAAGTATTAGCGGCACTCTAATTATGGCAGAAATTTGGATACGCCCCTATTATGGTTCATTAGGGGCGGATAAGGTATTGGCCCCTATTAATGATTTACGCCCCTAATAGTTAATATGAATTTTGAATTTTTAAATCCGCCCCTAATACTATGTACTCTCTCTCTCTTCCGGGTATTTCCTAGGGTTTCTTCCAACTAAACTTTATTCATGCATAACCAGCCCCCTCTTCCTCCTCCTCTCCCCCACTTCTTTCTTTCTTTTCTTCTTTCAATGGGGAATTTTACTTAAAGCTTTCGACAGGCTCAAAAATAAAAAAGGGTAAACACAACTCTACTTCTTCTTTTTTTAATCTCGTCCATCTGCTATTACTGTTACAGTTTTTTTCTTATCTTTTTCAGTTTATCTATACGATGGTTGGCTCACTTAGATCTGGAGTTTTTTGTGTTTTGAAGGTGATTGTCTGCGATTTGTTTGTTTGTGCTCTTGAAATTGAAGGCTGAAAGTGTGAGCTAATGTTGAAGGTGTGATTTTTAGTTTAATTTTTTTTACTCTTTAGTTGTATTAAAACATTGTCGCCTTCAATTTTAATTTGATTAGATTTTTTTTGGGTGTATCTGCAGGTTTGATGGAGGACGCGTTGTTAGAAATATGCCCTTAAAGCCAACTAATTATGTAATAGTTAGACTTAAGGACATCTTTGATAAAAGATATATTATGTTATCAATGGGCAAGAAAGGTTGTTTTATACATTAAATCATCATATATTTATGTAGAACAACCACAGTCCAAGGAATACACAAGTGGATATGAGAGCTATGTAATGAGATTGCATACATGGAGACTTCTCATCATCCCTAAATCATGAATATGTTCATGGTCATAGGAATATTGATTGGGCGTCAATATTCTGCAAAGACCAGTACACACAGTATCGTCTCTATATGTAGGGAATGGCAAGGTCTCAAGTCATGAAGTGTGGAGACACATCGATATGTGTGTAGGTACTTGTAGAAGAACAAGTGCACTGAACGTGATCCAACACATGAGTTACAGCATGGAAGTCTTTACTCACATGTCAAGCTGAAATTCATAAATTACAATGGTGCAAACTAATCTTTAGACCTAAGGCATCATAGATGTTTTGTGGCTATGTTGTTAATCTTTGAGGGCACTATACGGTCATGCTGAATTAGACATAGCTTAAAGATGCTCATCAGGATTCTCAAGAGAGTCATGGAAGCAAATGAATGTACAATAAGGAATCTCTACTCTCAGTCAAGGAGAGAGAATACTCCAAGATTTGATTGGTCAACTCTCTGAGCAGAGTAGTGGATAAGACTTGAAAGAAGAAGTCTTCAAATCTTAATAGGATAATCATATAAATGGAATTATTCACATTAGGATATTGACAATCGGATTCCATGATATAATAATGTGAAAAAGGAGTATTGACATAAGAGAATGATTCAATTGCACGGTCATTCCAATTTGAATAGGTTCTTTCACAATGTCTCATTTAGCTCAGATAACCGTGACTTGCTGCTAGGTGACAACCATAGTTTGTGGATGTCCTAAAAGGTTTTAATTAACCTTTATTAATAGGAAGAATTAAATTGTGGAATTTAATTCGTAATTTAATTTGTATATCATCTTGAGGAGTTAAGTCAATCTACTACCTTACTAAAAGGAACCTACTGATTTGCACACCCAAAGAATGTGATTAGAGGTACAAATGAGGAGAAATGAAATAAGGAGACACAAGTCAATGATTGATAATCAAATGTCAAAGTCAATGGTAAAAAGTCAACATGTTGACTGGAGCAATTGACCAAAGTCAAATAGTTCGACTTGGTCAATTAAGTAAGACTATAATTATAATTTAATAATTAAATTATAATTAAAAGATTAATAGTGGAATTAATATTGACATATAGAAATATTGGAATGAGATTTTAAATATGATTTAAAAGGAAATGGACAAAATAGCCCAAAAGGCTATTGGGCCCAAGGGATAGGTGGCATAAGATGACATGACCCATGGACCAAATGAAGCCCCAAATACCCACCCAATTGCCTTTTGTGTTGTCCTATATAAGCTAAGTGTTGGAGAAAACCTAGCTAGGATTTTTGGTTTCCTACTTTGGTTGATGAGTGATCATCTTTGTATCTCAGCTTCCATAAACCAAAAATTGGTCCAATCAAGAAGTAGACTAGCATCCATACTTCTTGATTGCCTTATCTTCATCTTTAGGAGCATTTGGTGTGGTGAGGTAAAGGACTCCAATCTTGGAGCCTTAAGGTGAAGGAGTCAAAATCAAGAGCCTTTGCAACAAAGGTGTTCATTATTGAGAAATCAAGAAAATGTCATCAAGGGTAAAGATCCATTCCCTCTTTCCCTTTTCTATTTGTGTTCAAAGAGACTAGGCTAAGATATTTGGTTTAAAATGAAAAATGTTTACCTCAACTAGTATAAACAAAATGAATCCGTCATTTAGAATGTTTTTGTTGTATAGGTTGTGGCTAAAGTTCATTTCCTAAGCATTAAATGCATGTTTCCTTCACACGTAACTTTTATTTAGTTTTTATTTTTCCTGCAGCAAATTAAGAAGAAGGCCAGGAGATTTCTTCTGTAAAGCTTCAGAGAGCAAGAGTTTGAGTTGTGCGAATGTGGGGAAGAACAAAATAGTAGAGAGATTGAAGTCAAAAATTGTGTTTCTTTTCTTGTTTGGAGAGATGGAAAAAAAAAGAGAATTGTATGTTGGATTTGAAATTCAAATTTTGAATAATTTGATCAAAACGAGAATTTTGCGTTTTATTTTGGAATTTTTTTAATATATTAAATGAAAATATTAGGGGCGGATGCGTTAGCCTGTATTGCAGGGCTTTTAATGGAGTCTGCCAACGTTGTAACCCAAATTATAAAGGCAGATCTTTTCAACTTTTACGCCCCTAATAGTAGTAGAGGCGCTACTTAATGGGGCGTATCTTCTTTCCGCCCCTCTTTTCCATTAGGGGCGTTTTCTCTCGACACGTGCCTCTAAAAATGCTTAATAGAGGCGACTATTAATGCCGGTAATACTTCGAATTTTGGTAGTGTCAGATTCTTCAAAACCTTTCGTATGAAATTAAATTATTCCATAAAGATCATAAACCCACCCCCATCATATTTTCAATCTAAACCCCTTGAACCATAAACCCACAATAGAGAGAAAATTCATTGAACCCTAAACTCATAATAGAAGGAGAGGGAGAGAGATTTTATAAATAAAATAAAATAAAAAACCTAATGGGCAGCCATGGCAAAAAGTGGGGAGGAGGAGCTTTGGTGGTGAGCTCAGGGAAGTAGTTGCTGGGGATTTTTATTATTATTGAGTTTTATTTTTTATTTTTTATTTTTATGGTTTTAAATTATAAAATTGAACTTTTAAATCCAACTATATAAAAAGTTATACACATGGAAAATTTTGAATGGAAGTATCACCAGCTTACATGGTGATACCATACTACTCTATAATTTCTCGAAGGGTTGAGGCAGTTTTTGCAACAAATATTTTGGACCAAAAACCAATTAGAAAGAGGGGATAATTCTGATTTTAGAAAGGAGTCCAGGAAAATCTTGTTTTATCAAATCCTTATGAAAGATTAAAAACTGTTTACTTTGTTTAAAAATATTCTGATCAATCACTTGAAACTTTTATATGGCTAGCCGGTCTATGTACAACCCTCACCACAAAAATAATGTAGAAGGGCGAGTATAAACTCCCAAGGGTGCTGGGTGAGTGGAGAGTTGCAGTTTGGATAGCAGCAAGTGGGCTTCAACTTTCTTCCGAATGGGGCCCACTCGGTTTCAAGGGCTTCAAGTTCGACTATGAAAACCAACGGTTGTTGAGCCCAATTTAGAGCCCCCTTTAGAAATGCTTTCATGAGGCGAGTTTTCAACACCTTCAACTTCAACCTCAAAATCACAAAACTTCCTCCTATTTTGCATAATGGCTCAAATTGAGATGAATTGTGTCATTCATGCATTTACAAACTCGGGTGCAAAGTGGGAAGCACATCCATTTTAGCTAACTTGGCTAAACTCGTGTCTACCAGAAAATAATGAATTTAGGTGAAGGAAGTGCAGCAATTTTGAAACAAGAAAAAACAAAACAAAACAAGAGAGAGAGAGAGAGAGAGAGAGAGAGAGAGAGGACACAATTCACCGAATACATTCATATCAATGTTTAAAAAGGTGAGGCATAAGTCTTTCGAGTATTGGATTTTTATACACAAAATAATTATAACCACGTAATTCAAGCAAACTAATCAATTCTGGAAACTCTTTTTATGTTTTCTTCCCCATATCATCTTTCTAATGATAGTGCTTGTTGAATTGCTTGTCCTCGCATATCAGCTGCAATTCAAGCTCGGTGGTTTTCGAATTGGTGAAGTCATAGTCTCACATGAACTTCATTGATAAGGCTATTAACTTTGTTAATTCAGCCAAAGTTTGATGGATTTATGCCTGGTGTGCTGTCATATAATGCAATTTTAGATGCAATAATTAGGATCAATTGTCTGCTACTGAAGAAGCACAAAAGGCAAACAAGGACCCGAAGAAGCATTAGGTTCCACTTCCTTGTAGTGAAACTGCATATAATCTTTCTCTGCCCTACCATGTTCACTTGGCGGTGTTTTCGGAAGCTGGCATCTCGTGTTGCCTTAATGTATCTTGAGAAGCCAAGGATGTGGATTTCAAGCTGCGTCTGATGAGATTTGAAGGATGAAATGCTGTATATAACATGCCAGTTCTGTGATCAATCGTGAGAGGGAGGTTGTATATTCTCATATCTCAATTAGATCAAATACACTGCGCGAGACCTATAGACCAAACTAGGTCTGCGATAAACGCTGGCTTGGTTACCTTTGCAGAGCTTCTATATCCTCACCAGAATTCTGATTGTATTCTTCTCTCAATAATTTGTCTCAGCTGTCCTTTTAATTTCTATTGATGGAAACATGAATTCCAGGAAACCTCAAGTCTATGGAATTTGCCATCAATCCAGCGCCAAACAGCTGCTAGCATTTTCTTATAAAAGAACACTAGTCTTAACAATGTCACTCAACTTGGAACTTAGACCTTGAACTCTCCTCCTGTTAAGGATAGAAGGCTATGTTTCACTAGCTCAGCCAATTATTAGCATTTACTTAGGATTTAAGGAACATCACTGTATGCAGAGTAGTTTAGTTGTTGTTTCAGTATAAGCCTATTTTCGATCGGCATCTTAACTGCTACTTTGTTTCTGCTGTCAGTCATGGAAGAATAAAATCTCAGAAGGGTACTGTTGCTGGCAACGGCATTCCTTCCATTAGTGCTTCTCTACAATACCGGCCACATTGTCAGTGCAACTGCACAAGGGACAAGCACGAAACATATACTGTTATCTGAGAGTTCTGCAAGACCTGAACCCTGAGAGGAAGGCACACAACCATGAAACTATTGGGCCTGGAACTTTCTTGGACAATCAATTTAGCTTTTTTAAGCCAGAATAACATTTTCAAAAAGAAAAAATTTCATAAGAAAATGCTAGCAACTAACCAATTATAGTGGATCAAAATTCAAAATGCACCAAAGAAGTACTCTCATCAATCAATATGATAATTTTCAATAGTAATATTGCAATGTTAAGAAGTACAAGATTGTAGGTTGACAGATTTCCTGCCAAATCGACATAAAACCACACCGGCTACTAATCCCCTCACCAGGCCCTGCTAAATACAGAGATGAGAATGCAATGCTATTGATAAAACACTAGTGAATTTCCACTTTTCTACCAATCTTGTAATTTTCATTACCATGTCAGTTGGTCCCAGCAACTATATGACAGTCATTACATATTAGCTTCATCCAAGTTCTACACCCTACCTAAACTAAAAGGAAGAACAAAGATAACAAACAAAAGGACATCCTTGCATAGAAATAAATAAGGGTTAAGAAGCCATCCCTTTACTGAGGAAACATGTCCTATCTCGACGAAAGCCTCTGATGCAAATCATCAGCCAATGCTTGCCTCAAGCTTTCCCCAAAGTAGTAAAACGACTTCTCACTGTCA